>NC_092377.1:170331769-170644269 GCF_030028105.1 Mobula birostris | reverse complement strand
TCCCGGACAGCTTCTTCCACCAGGCCATCAGACTGATTAATTCATACTGACTCTACTGTGTTTCTATATTATATTGACTATCCTGTTTTACATAATATTTATTATAAATTACTATAATGGCACATTGCACATTTAAACGGAGATGTAATATAAAGATTTTTACTCCTTGTGTATTTGAAGGATGTAAGTAATAAAGTCAATGCAATTGAACTACAAAGTATGAAGAATGCTCTATAAATGAGGTTATTATTATTGTTGTACTTTTTTAGGAGGGAGGAGAGAGAGCAGCACACCGCATGTGCGCAGCCCTCCGGTGAAAAACGATATTGTATCCGTTAAATAGGGCCGTGGACAACTCTGATTTGATGGAGAGTACCGGTGACCTCTGTTTCCATCCAGGGATTACAAATACCTGGGGATACAAATTGACAATAAACTGGGCTGGTCAAAGAACACTGAGGCTGTCTACAAGAAGGGTCAGAGCCATCTCTATTTCCTGAGGAGACTGAGGTCCTTTAACATCTGCCAGACGATGCTGAGGATGTTCTACGAGTCTGTGGTGGCCAGTGCTATCATGTTTGCTGTTGTGTGCTCGGGCAGCAGGCTGAGGGTAGCAGACACCAACAAAATCAACAAACTCATTCGTAAGGCCAGTGATGTTGTGGGGATGGAACTGGACTCTCTCACGGTGGTGTCTGAAAAGAGGATGCTGTCTAAGTTGCATGCCATCTTGGTCAATGTCTCCCATCAACTACACAATGTACTGGGTGGGCACATTCTGATTTGATGGAGAGTACCGGTGACCTCTGTTTCCATCCAGGGATTACAAATACCTGGGGATACAAATTCATTCCACCGAGATGCAGCACAGAGCGTCATAGGAAGTCATTCCTGCCTGTGGCCATCAAACTTTACAACTCCTCCCTTGGAGGGTCAGACACCCTGAGCCGATAGGCTGGTCCTGGACTTATTTCATAATTTACTAGCATAATTTACATATTACTATTTAACTGTTTATTACTATTTTCTATTACTATTCTATTACTATTTATTATTTCCATGACTATTACTATTTACTAATAGTAGTATTACTATTACTATTTCTATTACTATTTATTATTTATGGTGCAACTGTAACGAAAACCATTTTCCCCTGGGATCAATAAAGTATGACTATGACTATGTGAAAGCACAGAGGAACATCTGGAGAAATTTCTGAAACGCTGGTTCGCTGCTGTTGTTACTGCGCGATTGAGAATCTTCCGGAGGGAAGGCTCAAAATCCCCGGCTTTGCCTGCTGTTGGCGACCGAGATTGAGATCGAATCGTTCGGACAGAGATGGCGCTCAGTACTCGGTGTCGGAGAGCTGATTTGGAGGCTCAAAGTTTTCCAACGACTCAGAGACGGATTGTGGTCGGGAATGGCAGAGGGAGTTTTTCTTCCTTCTCCCGTCTGCGTGAGATGTGGGACATTTGAGAGACTTTGAACTTTTACTGTGCTCATGGACTTCTTCATCAAGTTATGGTATTGTGCACTGTTGTAACTATAAGTTATAATTATGTGGTTTTGTCAGTTTTTTCAGTCTTGGTCTGCCCTGTGTTTTGTGATATCACACCGGAGGAAATATTGTATCATTTCTTAATGTATGCATTATTAAATGACAATAAAAGAGGACTGAGTGTCTTCATAATCTAAAAACTTTTATTAATTTTTTTCTCAGCTCAAGCTGGTAAAACCTGAGGTACAGTCACAGTCACGCACACTCATTTCTCAATTAACAGGAACTTTCAGACTATTCTAATGGGATTTAATATTATGGCTTTCTGGAGATTTACATAAATATTACTATGTAGGCTTAATCAGATAATGCTATTGTGTAATGACTTTGGGATGAAAGTAGTTGTATGATGCCTATAAAAATTATTCACCACCCTTGGAAGTTTTCATGTTTTATTGTTTTACAACGTTGAATAACAGTGATTTAATTTGGCTTTTTGACACTGATCAACCGAAAAAGACTCACTGGTGCAGCCAGTTGGTTTGAGAAGTCACATAATTAGTTAAACGGAGATCTGTTTTTGGAGACCTGTGTGCAATCAAGGTGTTTCAACTGATTGTAGTAAAAATACATCTGACTCTGGAAAGTCCATCTGCTGGTGGGTCAGTATCCTGGCAAAAACTACACCATGAAGACAAAAGAACACTCCAAGCAACTCCACAAAAAGGTTATAGAAAAGTACAAATCAGGAGATCTGTACTTCATGACCCCGACACCTGAAATTTCCACCATACTGCTAGTGTCATCCACAGTGAAGGCAGATTCAAAATACTTACTCAGTTCGTCCACTATTTCCTTGACCCCCATAACCACCTCTCCAACATCATTTTCCAGCGGTCTGATATCCACTCCTGCCTTTCTTTCACACTATGTATCTGAAGAAACTTTTGGAATCCTCTTTTATGTTATGAGCTAGCTTTCTTTCATATTCCATCTTTACCTTCTTAATGTTTTTTTTTAGCTACCTTCTGTTGGTTCTTAAAAGTTTCCCATTCCTCTAAATTTCCACTAATTTTTGCTCTAGTGTATTCTCTCTCTTAAGCTTCTATGTTGGCTTTGACTTTTCTTGTTAGCCATGGTTGTGTCATTTTTCCTTCTCTCTTGCCACCATTCAGGACCCCAAACAGTCCTTCCAAGTGAGGCAACACTTCACTTGTGAGTCTGTTGGGGTCATCTATTGCATCCGGTGCTCCCAGTGCGGCCTCCTCTGCATCGGTGAAACCCGACGCAGATTGGGGGACCGCTTCGTCGAGCACCTCCGCTCCGTCCGCCACAACAGACAGGATCTCCCAGTAGCCACCCATTTCAACTCTGCTTCCCACTCCCATTCAGGTATGTCCATACATGGCCTCCTCTACTGCCATGATGAGGCTAAACTCAGGTTGGAGGAGCAACACCTCATATACAGTCTAGGTAGTCTCCAGACCCTTGGTATGAACATAGAATTCTCCAACTTCCGGTAATTCCCTCCCCCTCCCTTCCTCTATCCCTATGTCACTCTGCCCCCTCCCCCAGCTGCCTACCACCTCCCTCTTGGTTCCGCCTCCTTCTACTACCCATTGTGTTTTCCCCTATTCCTTCTTCACCTTTCCTGCCTATCACCTCCCTGCTTCCACTCCCCCACCCCTTTATCTTTCACCTGGAACCTACCAGCCTTCTCCTTCCCACCCTCCCCCCACCTTCTTTATAGGGCCTCTGCCCCTTCCCTCTACAGTCCTGATGAAGGGTTCCGGCCCGAAACGTCGACCGATCTTTTCCATGGATGCTGCCCGACCTGCTGAGTTCCTCCAGAGTGTTGTGAGTGTTCCTTTAGAATACTTCTTCCTCTTTGTCATATATATATCTGTGCCTTCCAAACTGCTTCTAGAAATCCAGCCATTATTGCTCTGCTGTCTTCCCTGCTTGTGTTCTTTTCCAATCGATTCTTGCCATCTCCTCTCTAATGCCTCTATAATTCCCTTTACTCCACTGTAATACTGATCCATCTGACTTTAGCTTCTCCTCCTCACATTTCAGGATGAATTCAATCATATTATGATCACACCCCCTAAGGATTCTTTTACCTTAAGATCTCTAATCAATTCTGGTTCATTGCACAATACCCAATCCAGAATAGATGATCCCCTATAGGGCTCATCCACAAGTTGCTCTAAAAAGTTTGAAATCCAGCAGCAACCTGATTTTCCCAATCTACCTGCATATTAAAATCCCCCATGACTATTGTAACACTGGTTCCTTAAGATTGTTATAGCAGGGAGTGGTAATGGGGACAAGCTCCCACTAGCTATTAAATGCTTCCAATAATGTGCACCTCAAATAGCCTCTGACAACCAAGTCCTGCTCCTGGCCTTCACATGTGGCTTAGCTACTAAGCCCGGCAGCACCATTTCTACTGACATTAGAAGGTGCAAAAGTGGGTTACTGGCACCTTAAAACCAGTCGCTTTGGCATTTGAGGCTTGTCAGCCAAGGTTGACAGCTCATCTAGGAGACGGAAAACTCTGACCTCAAACCTCCGTTGCCTTGCGCCTATCCCCCCTCATGGGGAAGGCTTCAGTAGTTAAACCCCAGGGAAAAATCTGTAGCTGGAGTCCCTAAGGCAGTCCTACATTGAGTTCACTGTTGACTGGCAACTCCTGCGACATTACTAGTACCAAACTGTATCGGTCTCTGGCGTTCCTTTGGGTTATCAGATGTGTTGAGAGGGAGAGCTTGCTACATGAGCAAGCTGTTGCTCTCCCTATCACACTGCCCAGGCTTGCGTATCTAGATGGCTAGGACGCAATATCCATGGTCAACTCTGACTGATGGAGGCCTCAGTTTGTTCCATTACCCTTTTGACATGTGTTAACCATCTCCCAATGCAATTTCTAGATGGCAACCTTACGACTGTT
The DNA here is from genome assembly GCF_030028105.1 of Mobula birostris. Lineage (NCBI taxonomy): Eukaryota > Metazoa > Chordata > Chondrichthyes > Myliobatiformes > Myliobatidae > Mobula > Mobula birostris. The sequence goes on along the minus strand of NC_092377.1, from coordinate 170,639,818 downwards.
TGGGTGTCTGTATACAACTCCCATCAGGGTCTTTTCACCCTTTCAGTTCCTTAGGTCCATCCACAATGATTCAACACCTTCTGACCATATGTCACCTCTTTTTCATGATTTGATTACATTTTTTTTTAATTAACAGAGCAACGCTACTTTCTCTATCTTCCTGCCTGTCCTTTTGATACAATGTGTATCCTTGGACATTAGGTTCCCAGGTATAATCTTTATTCAGCCATGATTCATTGATGCCTACAACATCAGACATGCCAATCTATAACTGTGCTACAAGTTCATCTACCTTATTCCATATACTTCACACATTCAAATATGAAACCTCTAGTCCTGTATTCACCCTTTGCAACTTTGTCCACCTTTTATGTTGCAACTCAACCTGTTGATTGCAATTTTCCCCAATCAACAGCCTCTCCTCACTACTCATTACCTCTGGTTGTAGACCAGCTGCCAGATCTTCAGCATTATTGCTCCGGTTCCTACCCCGCACCCCCGCCAAATTACGTTTGTAGTTTAAACCCTCCTGAACAACTCACGGCAACGTGCCCATAAGGATATTGGAGCCCCTCTAGTTTAGATGTAACCCATCCCTCTTGTACACCTCATACCTTCTCCAGAAGAGATCCCAATGATCCAGGAATCTCAATCCCTGCTCCCTGCACCAGTTCCTCAGCCACACATTTCTCAGTCATGCATTCCTGTAAGGGTGTACAGGAAGTATAGATTGAGCAGACAGCAGAGTGTTTTCCCAGTGCTGAAATGGCTAATATAAGGGGGCATAATCTTAACGTGATTGGAGAAAAGTGTATGGATGAAATCAGAGGTAAATGTTTTACACAGAGATTGGTGGGTGTGTGGAACAGCCTGCAGGGGTGCTGGTAGAGGCAGATATATTAGGGACATTTAAGAGACTCTTAGATAGGCAGATGGATGAAAGAAAAATGGATGGCTATGTAGATGGAAAAAATTAGATTGATCTTAGAGTAGGTTAAAATGTTGGCACAGCATTGTGGGCCAATGTGCCTATACTGTGCTGTAATGTTCTCTGTTAACCACATTAACTACCTGTCACTAATTTCAGGGAACTATTTACTCGTATCTCCAGGCCTCTCCATTCTACCAACAGTCCCAGAGGCCTGTGATTCTTTCTGCAAGTCCTGCTTTAACTCTCTAAACTGCATCAACTGACACTTGTCTGAGTTAAATTCCATCCGCCATTCCTATTTAAACTATTCTTAGATCCTGTATTAATCTCAGACAAACTCCTTCTCTGGCCACCACACCAATAGCTTTGGTGTCATCTGAGAAGGAGAAGGAGAAGGAAAATGAGAGTAGCACTAAATCTAACTCACATATCACAGTAACTGGACGCTAGTGACCTCTCCCCCAACCACAGTCTAACTCACATATCACAGTAACTGCACGATAGTGACCTCTCCCCCAACCCCACTCTAACTCACATATCACAGTAACTGGACGATAGTGACCTCTCCCCCAACCCCACTCTAACTCACATATCACAGTAACTGGACGATAGTGACCTCTCCCCCAACACTCTAACTCACATATCACAGTAACTGGACGATAGTGACCTCTCCCCCAACCTCACTCTAACTCACATATCACAGTAACTGGACGATAGTGACCTCTCCCCCAACCCCACTCTAACTCACATATCACAGTAACTGGACGATAGTGACCTCTCCCCCAACCCCACTCTAACTCACATATCACAGTAACTGGACGATAGTGACCTCTCCCCCAACCCCACTCTAACTCACATATCACAGTAACTGGACGATAATGACCTCTCCCCCAACCCCACTCTAACTCACATATCACAGTAACTGGACGATAATGACCTCTCCCCCAACCCCACTCTAACTCACATATCACAGTAACTGGACGATAATGACCTCTCCCCCAACCCCACTCTAACTCACATATCACAGTAACTGGACGATAGTGACCTCTCCCCCAACCCCACTCTAACTCACATATCACAGTAACTGGACGATAATGACCTCTCCCCCAACCCCACTCTAACTCACATATCACAGTAACTGGACGATAATGACCTCTCCCCCAACCCCACTCTAACTCACATATCACAGTAACTGGACGATAATGACCTCTCCCCCAACCCCACTCTAACTCACATATCACAGTAACTGGACGATAATGACCTCTCCCCCAACCCCACTCTAACTTACATATCACAGTAACTGTACGATAAGTGGACGCTCCCACCATCCTCAATCCCTGAAGTGATGCAAATACTTACAGGTTAAAATTTCTCTGAGATAAAATTCTATCACCAATTCCCAAAGGCCATGGTTTAGAATTCTAGAATTAGTGGCTGAAATGATTCAGCCTGACTGGTACAAAAGGACAGAACTTTTTGCAGTTGCTCTGCTTCACAGCTGTTGCTATATCCCTTTTCTTTGCTGGATCTATCAAAACTTAATAGCTTCCCACCACCACTCTTGTCATCAACAATAAACTGACAGTTAGCTCCAAATGGTTAAAGATGCACACAGATCATACTTCAGTCACAGCATACTTAAAACTTTCCTTCACATAAGAGACTACCACTAATAAATACATTAGGAGTTCAGCAGACACATTTTTACCCAGAGCAGTGAAGGCGTGGGTCTTTGTCCCGTTGGGGAGCCACTGAGATACATGTAACAGGAATGAAACAAACACACAATGAAGGGGTAAGTGAGGAATATCTGGTGCAGCTTTTACACAGCCTCAGGGATTTTACAGTCAGAGCAGTGAGACCTCCATTGATCAGGATCAACCATAGCTGCTGCTTCCTAGCTGTCTACGTTGATTTGCCCCATCTGCCCAAAGCAAATGGTTTCAAGGTGCCCAACAACCAGCCTTTGCCCTTCTCCTGTCAGTACAAATGGTTTTACTCTGCTTAGTAGCTAAGCCTCATGTGACAACCAGGAGCTGGACTTGATTGTCAGAGGCTATTTCAGATGCACACCATAGAGAGTATTTAATAGCGAGTGGGAGCTTATCCCCACAATCCATCCCAGCACCCTCCTGACAATGACAACTTTATAGCTCTATAGTCAGAGCTATAGAGCAGAAACCATCCCATTAGCCCAGCAGACCAATGCCAAGCATCAAACACCCATTTATACTAAGAATTAACGAATTCCACTCTGTACTCCCCTTATTTCCATCAACTACCATAGATTCTACTGCTCATTCCACATGTGAGGAAATTTGCAACAATAAATTAATCTGCCAACTTGCATAATTTCAGAGGTAAGAGTAATCCAAAGCACCCCTATTATGAGGGGAATAGATAGGATAAATGTAAGCAGGTTTTTTCCACATTGGTTGGGTGGGACTACAACTAAAGGTCATGGGTTAAGGGTGAAAGGTGAAAAGTTTAACAGGAACATAAGGGGAAACATCTTCACTCAGAGGGTTGTGGGAGTGTGGAATGAGCTACCAGTGCAAGTGGTACATGCAAGCTTGATTTCAGCATTTAAGAGAACGTTGGATAGGTACATGGATGGTAGGGGTGTAGAGGGCTACAGTCCCGGTGCAGGTTGACGGGAATGGGCAGTTTAAGTGGCTCAGCACAAACCAGGAGGGCCGAAGGACCTCTTTCTGTGGTGTACTTTTCTATGACTCTATGACCCCAAACACAGAAGAAATAGACTGTACATAGTCACAGGGAGAATGTCAAACTCCATGCTGACAGCTAGGATAAAACCGGCGCCCTAGGGTTGCCAACTGTCCCATACTAGCCGGGACATCCCGTACGTTGGGCTAAATTGGTTTGTCCCATACGTGACTGCCCTTGTCCCGTATTTTCCCCGCTAAGGTCAAGCGTTCCTATGAAACCTTTTGTGCCAAAATGGCATAAAGCGAAGAAGCAATTACCATTTATATGGGAAAATTTTTGAGCGTTCCCAGACCAAAAAAATAAACTACCAAATCATACCAAATAACACATAAAACTTAAAATAACACTAATATATAGTAAAAGCAGGAATGATATGATAAATACACAGCCTATATAAAGTAGAAATAATGTATGTACAGTGTAGTTCCACTTAATAGAATGGGGAAGATTAAGCCAAAACCGATTTGTAGAAATAAAATCGGCACATACACGCATGAGCACATCACGCATGCGCACACAGGTGCCCACGCAAGGCTTCATGGTCATGGTAGTCTTTCTCAGGGTAAACACAAGTGTCCTGTATTTGACTGCTACTTTTGTCCCTTATTTGGGAGTGAGAAAGTTGGTAACCCTATGCATCACTGGAGCTCTGAGGCAGTGGGGTACCGTGCAGACATTACATCAGTTTTTTCTGAGACAGTGGGGCACCACAGTGCCACTGTGTCAGTTGTTTAAGACCCTAAAACTATAAGACATAAGAGCAGAATTAGGCCATTAATCCCATCGAGTCTACTCCACCATTCCGTCATGGCTGATCCTGGATACCTCTCAAACCCATACATCTGCCTTCTTGCCATAACCATTGATGCCCTGACCGATCAGGAGATTATCAAATTTTCCTTTAAATATACACAAGGTCTTGGCTTCCACAGCTGTCTGTGGCAGAGCATTCCACAGATATACTACACTCTGGATGTGTTCAAAAGGGTCGCCCCTCAATTTTGAGGCTGCACCTTCTAGTTCTAGACAACACTACCACAGGAAACATCTTCTCCACGTCCACATTATCTAGTCCTTTCAACATTTGATAGGTTTCAATGAGATCCTCCTGCATTCTTATAAGTTCTAGGCCCAAAGCTGCCCAACTTGCCTCACATGTTAACCCCTTCATTCCTGGAATTATCCTTGTGAATCTCCTCTGGACTTTCTCAAATGACAACACACCCTTTGTGAAATATGGACCCAAAACTTGACAATACTCTAAGCGCAGCCTGACTATTGTCTTATAAATCCTCAGCATTATCTCCTTGTTTTTAATATTCTATTCCCCTTGAAATAAGTGCCAACATAGCATTTGCCTTCTTTACCACAAACTCAACCGATAAGTTAACCTTCTGGGAGTCTTGCCTGAGAACTCCCAAGTATCTCCGCACCTATGATGTTTGAACCTTTTCCCCATTCAGATAATAGTCTGCACTTTTGGTCCTTTTACCAAAATGCATAATCACACATTTCCCAACACTGTATTCCATCTGCCACTTTTTTGCAAATTCTTCCAATTTGTCTAGCTCCTTCTGCAATCACATTGCTTCCTCAGCACTACCTACCCCTCCACCTATCTTTATATTATCTGCAAACTTTGTGACAAATTCCTCAATTCCATTACCTAAATCATTGACAAATGTGAAAAGTAGCGGTCCCAATACTGACCCCTGAGGAATACCACTAGTCACTGGCAGCCAAGAAGAAAAGACTCCCTTTATTCTCACTCATAGCGTCCTGCCTGTCAGCCATTCCTCTACCCATGCCAGTATCTTTCCTGTAATGCCATGGGATTTATCTTGTTAAGCAGCCTCATGTGTGGCACCTTATCAAATGCCTTTTGAAAATCCAAGTAAGTGACATCTATTACCTCTCCTTTATCCACCCTGCTTGATACTTCCTCAAAGAACTCTAATAGATTTGTCAGGCAAGATTTGCCTTTACAGAAACCATGTTGATTTTGACCTAGAGGTAGTTACACCCAAAGTGCAGGATACAGTAAACTGGGTGACAGTCAGGAAGGAGAAAGGGGTTATGGAGTCAGTGCAGAGTACCCCAGTGGCCATCCCCCTCAACAACAGGTATATCATTTTGGATACTGTTGGAGGTGTGAGGAGGATGACCTAACAGAGGAACGTCTCTGGCACTGCGTCTGCCTCTGTGACTCAGAAGGGGAAGTGGCAGAAGTGCCATGCTGTAGTGATAGGGGATTCGTTAGTTTAGGGAACAGAGAGGAGGTCCTAGGCGAGAACGAGATTCCCGGATGGTACTTTGTCTCCTCGGTCGGGTCAAGTCCTCAGCATTCTTAAGTGGGAGTGTGAACAGCCAGAAGCCGTGGTACATGTAGGTAGCAGTGACGTGGCTAGGATGAGTGATGAGATCCTGCATAGGGAGTTCATGGAGTTAGCTGCTAAGTTAAAGAGCAGACCTCCCAGTTTGTGATCTCAGGATTGCTACCCATGCCACGTGCTAGTGAGGCTAGAACTAGGAAGTTTATAGAGTTTAACACGTGGCGAAGGAGTTGGTGTAGGAAGGAGGGCATAAGATTTTTGAATCATTGCTCTCTCTTCTAGGGAAGATGGGACCTATACAGAAGGGATAAGAACATAAGAAATAGGAGCAGGAGTAGGCCATCCGGCCCATCGAGCCTGCCTGCCATTTAATAAGATCATGGCTGATCTGTCTGTAAACTCAGCTCCATCTACCTGCCTTTTCCCCATAACCCTCAACTTCCCCACTATGCAAAAATCTATCTAACTGTATCTTAAATATATTTAGTGAAGAAGCCTCAACTGCTTCCCTGGGCAGAGAATTCCACAGGTTCACCGCTCTCTGGGAAAAACAGTTTCTCCTCATCTCCATCATAAATCTTCTCCTCTGAATCTTGAGGCAATGTCCCCAGTTCTAGTCTCACCTACCAATGGAAACAACTTCCCTACTTCTATCTTATCTATCCCTTTCAAAATTTTGTACGTTTCTATAAGATCCCCTCTCATGGTTTACATCTGAACTGGAGGGGAACTAATATCCTAGCAAGGTTTACTAATGCTACTCGGTGGGGGTTAAACTAGAATTAAAGGATGAGAACCAAAGCACAGCACCAGAACAGTTAGTGGAGGGGATGCGGAAGCAGATGTTGGTAAGACCTCAGACAAAGTTAGGAATCAAAAGGTTTAGCGTGGTGTGACAAAATCCAAAAAAGGTGAATACAGGACTGAAGGTATGATATCTGAATGCGTGCAGTATACAGAATAAGGTAGATGAACTTGCAATTTCATATCGGCAGGTATGATGTTGTAGGCATCACTGAATCATGGCTGAAAGATTATAGCTGGGAGCTTAATTTCCAAGGATACATATTGTAGGAAGGCAGGTGGGCAGGGGCGGCGTTGCTCTGTTGGTAAAAAATAAAATAAAATCTTTAGGAAGAGGTGACATAGGGTCAGAAAATGTTGAATCATTGTGGATAAAGCTAAATAACCGCAAGGGTAAAAAAATCCTGGTGGGGGTTGTATACAGCCCCCCAAAAGGCAGTTAGGACATGGCCTACAAAATACAAATGGGAGACAGAAAATGCATGGCAAAAGGAGAAAGTTACAATAGTCATCCGGGACTTCAATTTGCAGGTAGATTGGGAAAATCAGGCTGGTTGCTGGATTCCAAGAGGGGGAATTTCCAAAGCAGCTCATGGCTGAGCCTACTGGAGGATCAGCTATTCTGGACTGGGTGTTGTATGATGAACCAGAACTGAATAGAGATCTTAAGGTAAAAGAACCCTTAGGGGCAAGTGATCATAATATGATTGAATTCACCCTGAAATTTGAGAAGGAGAAACTAATGTCAGATGTATGAGTATTACAGTGGAATACAGTGAATTACAGAGGCATGAGAGAGGAGTTGGCCAGAGTTGATAGGAAAAGAACACTAGCAGGGATGATGGCAGAGCAACAATGGCTGAAATTTCTGGAAGCAATTAGGAAGGCACAGGATATATATATATATATATATGCCAAAGAGGAAGAAGTATTCTAAATGAAGGATAGCACAACAGTGGCAAAAAGAGAAGCGGAAGCCAACATAAAAAACAGAGAAAGGGCATATAATTGAGAAAAAAATTTAGAGGTGCCAGGGGCATGAAATGAGTGAAGTTACCATAATTAGAGAGAAGGGTTTGGGGAAACTAAAAGGTCTGAAGGTAGGTAAGTCATCTGAACCATATGGTGTACACCCCAGAGCTCTGAAAGAGGTGGGTGAAGAGATTATGGAGGCATTAGTAATGATGTTTCAAGAATCACTAGATTTTGGAATGGAAGAATGGAAAATTGCAAATGTCACTCCTCTCTTCAAGAAGGGAGAGATGCAGAAGAAAGGAAACTATAGGCCAGTTAGTCTCACCTCAGTGGTTGGGAAGATGTTGGAATTGACTATTAAGGAAGAGGTCTCAGGATTCTTCTGGGCACATTGTAAAATAGGCTATAGTCAGCTTGTTTTCCTCAAGGGAAAATCTTCCCTGACAAATCTGTTGGAATTCTTTGAAGAAATTATAAGCAGGATAGACATAGTTGATGTTGTGTTCTTGGATTTTCAGAAAGCCTTTGGCGAGGTGCCACAAATGAGGCTGCTTAACAAGCTACAAGTCCATGATATTACAGGAAAGGTTCTAGCATGGATAAAGCCTTTAAGGAGTGGAGGGAGCCTTTTAAGAGTAGAGGGAGCTTTTTCTGTCTGGCTGCCAGTGACTAGTGGTGTTCCACAGGTCTGTGTTGGGACTGATTCTTTTTATGTTATATTTCAATGATTTGGATGATGGAATTGATGGCCCTGTTGCAAAGTTTGCAGATGATATGAAGATAAGTCAAAGGGCAGAGAGTTTTGAGGAAGTAGGGAGGCTACAGAAGGACTGAGACAGATGAGGTGAATGGGCAAAAAAATAGCAGATGGAAGACAGTGTCGGGAAGTGTATGCTCATGCACTTTGGCAGGAGAAATGAAACAGTTGACTATTTTCTAAATGGAGAGAAAATACACAAAACTGAGGTGCAAAGGGACTTGGGAGTCCTTCTGCAGGATTCCCTAAAGCTTAATTTGCAGGTTGAGTCTGTGGTAAGGCAAATGCAATGTCAGCATTTATTTTCAGGAGGACTAGAATATAAAAGCCAATGTGGAGGATCAGAGGGATCTTGGTTGACTCTGTGGATAAGAAAGCATACGGTGCATTGGCCTTCATCAATTGTGGGATTGAGTTTAGGAGCCGAGAGGTAATGTTGCAGGACCTTGGTCAGACCCCACTTGGAGTACTGTGCTCATTTCTGGTCACCTCACTACAGGAAGGAAGTGGAAACAATAGAAAGGATGCAGAGGAGATTTACAAGGATGTTGCCTGGATTCGGGAGTATGCGCTATGAAAATAGGTTGAGTGAACTTGGCCTTTTCTCCTTGGTGTGATGGAGGATGAGAGGGGACCTGATAGAGGTGTATAAGTAGATGAGAGGCATTGATTGTGTGGATAGTCAGAGGCTTTTTCCCAGGGCTGAAATGGCTAACATGAGAGGGCACAGTTTTAAGGTGCTTGGGAGTAGGTACAGAGGAGATGTTGGGGCAATTTTTTTTTTTTTTTTTTTTTAAACACAGAGAGTGGTGAGTGTGTAGAATGGGCTGCCAGCGACAGTGGTGGAGGTGGATATGATAGGGACTTTTAAAAGACTCCTGGATAGGTACATGGAGCTTAGAAAATAAGGGCTATGGGTAACTCTAGGTAATTTCTAAAATAAGTACATGTTTGGCACAGCATCGTGGGCCGAAGGGCCTGTATTGTGCTGTAGGTTTTCTATGTTTCAATAAAAGGAAGGATGTAATGTTGAGACTTTATAAAGGGCTAGTGAGGCCTCACTTGGAGTTTGTGAGCAGGTTTGGGCCCCTTATCTTAGAAAGGACATGCTGAACAACACATACAAAATGCTGGAGGGAGTAGCGTCCCGGCCCAAAATTTCAACTGTATTCCTTTCCATAAATTCTTCCTGGCCTGCTGAGTTCCTTCAGCATTTCGGTGCGTTACTTGGATTTCCAGCATCTGCAGATTTTCCCTTGTTAAGGATGTGCTGAAACTGGAGAGCGTTCAAAGGAGGTTTACAAAAATTACTCCAGGATTGAATGGCTTGTTATAGTCAGAGCATCTGATGGCTCTGGCCCTGTATTCACTGGAATTCAGAAGAATGAGGGGTGACCTCATTAAAACCTATCGATTGGTGAAAGGCCTTGATAGAGTGGATGCGGAGAGGATGTTTCCTATGATGGGAGAGTCTAAGACCAGAGGACAGAGCCTCAGAATAGAGGGGTGTCATAGAACCATAGAAACTACAGCACAGAAACAGGCCCTTTGGCCTTTCTTGGCTGTGCCGAACCATTTTCTGCCTAGTCCCACTGACCTGCACATGGACCATATCCCTCCATACACCTCCCATCCATGTATCTGTCCAATTTATTCTTAAATGTTAAAAAAGAACCCGCATTTACCACCTCGTCTGGCAGCTCATTCCATACTCCCACCACTCTCTGTGTGAAGAAGCCCCCCCTAATGTTCCCTTTAAACTTATCCCCCCTTACCCTTAACCCATGTCCTCTGGTTTTTTTCTCCCCTTGCCTCAGTGGAAAAAGCCTGCTTGCATTCACACTATCTATACCCATCATAATTTTATATACCTCTATCAAATCTCCCCTCATTCTTCTACGCTCCAGGGAATAAAGTGCTAACCTATTCAACCTTTCTCTGTAACTGAGTTTCTCAAGTCCCGGCAACATCCTTGTAAACCTTCTCTGCACTCTTTCAACCTTATTTATATCCTTCCTGTAATTTGGTGACCAAAACTGAACACAATACTCCAGATTCAGCCTCACCAATGCCTTATACAACCTCATCATAACATTCCAGCTCTTATACTCAATACTTCGATTAATAAAGGCCAATGTACCAAAAGCTCTCTTTACGACCCTATCTACCTGTGATGACACTTTTAGGGAATTTTGTATCTGTATTCCCAGATCCCTCTGTTCCACTGCACTCCTCAGTGCCTTACCATTAACCCTGTATGTTCTACGTTGGTTTGTCCTTCCAACGTGCAATACCTCACACTTGTCAGTATTAAACTCCATCTGCCATTTTTCAGCCTATTTTTCCAGATGGTCCAAGTCCCTCTGCAGGCTCTGAAAACCTTCCTCACTGTCTACTACACCTCCAATCTTTGTATCATCAGCAAACTTGCTGATCCAATTTACCACATTATCATCCAGATCATTGATATAGATGACAAGTAACAATGGACCCAGCACTGATCCCTGTGGCACACCACTAGTCACAGGCCTCCACTCAGAGAAGCAATTCTCTACCACCACTCTCTGGCTTCTTCCATCGAGCCAATGTCTAATCCAATTTACCACCTCTCCATGTATACCTAGTGACTGAATTTTCCTAACTAACCTCCCATGCGGGACCTTGTCAAAGGCCTTACTGAAGTCCATGTAGACAATATCCACTGCCTTCCCTTCATCCACTTTCCTGGTAACCTCCTCGAAAAACTCCAACAGATTGGTCAAACATGACCTACCACGCACAAAGCCATGTTGACTCTCCCTAATAAGCCCCTGTCTATCCAAATGTTTGTAGATTCTGTCTCTTAGTACTCCCTCCAATAACTTACCTACTACTGACGTTAAATTCACCGGCCTATAATTTCCTGGATTACTTTTCAATCCTTTTTTAAACAACGGAACAACATGAGCCACTCTCCAATTCTCCGGCACTTCACCCGTAGACAGCGATATTTTAAATATTTCTGCCAGGGCCCCCGCAATTTCAACACTAGTCTCCTTCAAGGTCCGAGGGAACACTCTGTCAGGTCCCGGGGATTTATCCACTTTAATTTTCCTCAAGACAGCAAGCACCACCTCCTTTTCAATCTGTACAGTTTCCATGGTCTCACTACTTGATTCCCTCAATTTCATGGATTTCATGCCAGCTTCCTTAGTAAATACAGATGCAAAAAAACCTATTTAAGATCTCCCCCATTTCCTTTGGTTCCGCACAAAGCCGACCACTCTGATCTTCAACAGGACCAATTTTACCCCTTACAATCCTTTTGCTCTTAATATACTTGTAAAAGCTCTTTGGATTATCCTTCACTTTGACTGCCAAGGCAACCTCATGTCTTCTTTTAGCCGTCCTGATTTCTTTCTTAAGTATTTTCTTGCAACTCTTATACTCCTCAAGCACCTGATTTACCCCATTTCCTATACATTTCATACAACTCCCTCTTCTTCTTTATCAGAGTTGCAATATCCCTTGAGAACCAAGGTTCCTTATTCCTATTCAATTTGCCTTTAATCCTGACAGGAACATACAAACTCTGGACTCTCAAAATTTTCCCTTTGAAGGCTTCCCACCTACCAATCACATCTTTGCCAGAGAACAACCTGTCCCAATCCACGCTTTTTAGATCCTTTCTCATTTCTTCAAATTTGGCCTTCTTCCAGTTCAGAACCTCAACCCTAGGACCAGATCTATCCTTGTCCATGATCAAATTGAAACTAATGGTGTTACGATCACTGGAACCAAAGTGCTCCCCTACACAGACTTCTGTCATTTGCCCTAATTCATTTCCTAACAGGAGATCCAATATTGCATCCCCTCTAGTTGGTCCCTCTATATACTGATTTAGAAAACTTTCCTGAACACATTTTACAAACTCTAAACCATCTGGACCCCTAACTGTATGGGAGCCCCAATCAATGTATGGAAAATTAAAATCCCCGACCACCACAACTTTATGTTTCCTGCAGTTGCCTGCTATCTCTCTGCAGATTTGCTCTTCCAAGTCTCGTTGACTATTGGGTGGTCTGTAATACAATCCCACTAATGTGGCCATACCTTTCCTGTTTCTCAGCTCCACCCATAAGGACTCAGTAGACAAGCCCTCTAATCTGTCCTGCCTGAGCACTGCTGTAATATTTTCTCTAATAAGCAATGCTACTTCCCCACCTTTCATTCCTCTGCCTCGATCACATCTGAAACATCGGAACCCTGGAATATTAAGCTGCCAGTCCTGCCCCTCCTGTAGCCAAGTTTCACTAATTACTACAACATCATAATTCCACGTGTCAATCCACGCCCTCAACTCATCCACCTTCCCCGCAATACTCCTAGCATTGAAATATATACACCTCAGAAGATTTTTACCACCACTCACAACCTTTCTATCAGCGGATTTGCTTAAACTTTCAACGTCATTTATTTTCACCCCAGCCACACTGTCAGCTCTGGCACTCTGGTTCCCATCCCCCTGCAAATCTAGTTTAAAGCCTCCCCAATAGGGTGTCCTATTAGAACGGAGATGGGGAGTAATTTAGTTAGCTAAGGAATGGTGAATCTGTGGAATTTTTGACCACAGGCAGCTGTGGATGCCAAGCCTTTATGCATATTTAAGACCATAAGATATAGGATCAGAGGTAAGTCATTCGGCCCCTCGAATCTGCTCCGCCATTCAATCATGGGCTAATCCAATTCTTCCAGTCATCCCCACTTCTCTGCCTTCTCCCCATACCCTTTGAGACTCTGGTTAATCAAGAACCTGTCTATCTCTGCCTTAAATGCACCCAATGATTTGGCCTCCACAGCCACTTGTGGCAACAAATTCCAGATCTACCACTCTCTGACTGAAGTAATTTCTCCACTATTAAAGCAGAAGTTGATAGATTCTTGATTGGTTAGGTCATGAAGGGAAACAGGGAGAAGGCAGGAGATTGGAGCTGGGAGGAAAATTGGATTAGCCATGACAAAATGGCAGAGCAGACATGATGGCCAAATAGCCTAATTCTGTTCCATGCCTTATGGTGTTATGGTCTTGTTTCTGGAGCACGTTGAGTCAGAGTTGTAAGAAAATACAAGTCAGAGAAATGAAGATCATCTTAACTTTACTTTTTCATTAGTCCCATCCTGGGAGAAGTGGCAGTGTTTATCCAGCCCCTGTTCTCCATCTCTGAGCCATTAGCTCCCACAGCTCCTAACAAAAAAAATGTGGGTTTCGCTGGTGAAGGACTTTGGGACATACCACGGAGCCAAACTCTTTCCATCACTCTCGCAACCACCCCCAGCCCCAACCTACCTACACTCCCACAGTAACGTCAACTGTACCTTTTCCTAGAGATGTTGCCTGGCCTGCTGCGTTCACCAGCAACTTTGATGTGTGTTGCTTGAATTTCCAGCATCTACAGAATTCCTCGTGTTTACCCTACAGTAACCCCTGCTTCTTCCTAGAAGAAGTTAACTTGGCTTGGGCAGTTGCCACAGAGAGCACCACATGTCTGATCAAAGAACATTAACCTGAAACATTAGCTCTCTTAATGCATTCTGACCTGCAGCAGTTGTGGGATTTGGCTTTTCAAACACTTGATCTGTTGCCAACATACACTGGGATTTCTGGACATTCAAATCTGCTTCCAGTTTAATGCATCCAGTTTCATGAGTCTGCTCACCACAAGTTTGCTGGTATTTCACAAATTACACATTTCCAGTTTATGCTGGTATGTTGGTCAATAAATAGACAAAACTCCATCTTGTGCCTTATTAGTACAAGATTAACCAGCCCAGTAAGTTCAAGAACATAGAACAGTACAACACAATACAGTCCCTTCAGCCCACAATATTTCCTGACCTTTTAACCTACTTCAAGATCAACATAACCATTTCCTCAAAAAAAAACCCATTTTTTTTCCACTCACATGCCTATCTAAGAGTCTCTTAATTGAATCTAATGTAAAGTCAAAGTAAATTTACTATCAAAGTACGAATATGCCACCATTAGCTACATTGAGATTCATTCCTTTGCAGCCATTTACAGGAAAATAAGAAATACAAAAGAATTTATGAAATCTACACGTAAACAAATTCTGACAAACAAATGTACAAAAGAACACAAATGGTGAAAATAAAAAAAAATACTGAGAACATAAGTTATACAGTTCTTGAAAGTGAGATGTATCTGCCTCTAGCAGTGCATTCCATGCACCTACCACTCTGTGCTTCAACATCTATCCCCTATACTTTCCTCCAATTACCTTAATATTAGGCCCTCTTGTATTAACAATTTTTGCCCAGGGGTATTTTTTTTGTCAGTGGATCTCTATTCTATCCATGCTTCTTATCATCTCGTATACCTCTATCAAATCACCTGTCATCCACCTTCATTCCAAAGACAAAGGCTTGGTCAGACTTTCCTCATAAAGCATGCTCTCTAATCCAGGCAGCATCCTGGTAAATCTCCTCTGCACCCTCTCTACAGCTTCCACATTCTTCCTATAATAAGGCGACCAATATGGAACACAATATTTCGAGTGTGGCCTAACCAGAATTTTATAGAGCTGCAACATTATTTCACAGCTCTTTATTTTTTTTTTCCATAGAACTCAGCTGCCTGGCCTGCTGAGTTCCTCCAGCATTTTGTGTGTGTTGCTTAGAGGGCATTCTGTACATTTTCTTTGGATTGTTATCCAGTGGCTCCTCCTACCAGTAACCCAGGTTCTTGGAAGAAATTTGGGTGAACTGTGATGCTCCTATGGTTAAAAATGTGCCAATATTCACCATTAGTGCTATAGGAATAGAAGCCTGTGCATTACTGTAAACCAGGGGTGGTCGTGTCCTAAGGGGGTGTTAGGGGAAAATAGAAGTTGTTGGGGGAGGCCATTCAAAATTCTTGGGGGGATGCGGTAAGCAGCACCCTAACTTGAGGCACGAAACCTGACCGACCATTAGTAGAGCAGGCACTTCCAAAAAACAAGATGAAGCACTGGAACGCAGCAAGTACACCCTCTCAACTTTCTGTACAGATCTATGGAAAACAGGTCATGCAAAGACACAGTGCTGGCCGGAACCAAATGGTGAAATAGGGCCGATCAGTGAACCTGCCGACTCCAAGGATTCCTCTTAAGGTGTTCAAAGTGACCTTCACTTCATATGTGCAGTCAAGAACCATCTTTGGGGATTATGAGACCTTACGTGATTGGTCAATCGTACTTGCTGAACATCAGCTCTATTCTGACTAACATTCTGATTCCAATCTGAATCCCTTGTCAATGTAATTTTCACTGTTGTGATCGTTTTCATCCTCGCCTCGCTGTTCTTTTGGGTGTCACGACCATCATTCCATCCATAGCAACTCGCTGTCATTGTCAACATCCGTTAGGCATTCCCAGTTTGTGTTAATTTTTTATTTTAATTTAGCCCCATTAATGATGGTTAAATATGTACAGTGCGATCTCTACGTCTGAAGGCAGTAAAGCCTTGAATTCTAATCCTGCTAAGAAACAGAAACTACAGAAAGTGCATCAATACAATATTACATTCTGGTTAGATCAGCAATGCCCCATGTGTCTTACTTGTAATACTGTACTGCCTAATGAAGCCATAAAACCAACAAGATTGCAGGAACACTTTTGTGAAAGACACCCTGAAAAGGCTCCTTATGGTATTACTCAGTTCCAGAAGATAAAAGGAGCACTTGAAAATCATTGCACATTTGAGTCATTGGTCAAGAAAGCTAAAAGTGACCTTGATAGTGATCTCATTGCTCCATATAACATTTCCAAAATGATAGCAACGTGTGGAAAATCTCATACAATTGGTGTAAACTCATAAAATAATGCCTGCTCTATCAGAAGTGCCTTTTCTTTCTCCCTAGGCCTCTTGTCCCATGATCCTCTCATACCCTTTTTGCCAATCAACTGCCCAGCTCTTGGCTCCATCCCTCCCCCTCCTGTCTTCTCCTATTATTTCGGATCTCTCCCTCCCACTTTCAAGTCTCTTATTAGCTCTTCTTTCATTTAGTCCTGACAAAGAGTCTTGGCCCGAAATGTCGACCGTACCTCTTCCTAGAGACGCTGCCTGGCCTGCTGCGTTCACCAGCAACTTTTATGTGTGTTGCTTATTTTTCTCATGTTAGCATATGGTAGGCATGTTTTTACACTATGGGGGCACCAGAAAGTATATTGTGTCTAAGAGGAGCGCTGGCAAGTATGAAGATGCTATAAGGGAGGCAGTGGCAAGTATGAAGGTGTTTTGGGGGGGCATGGGCAAGTATGAAAGTGCTTTCGGGGGGTATTGGGCTAAAAAAAGGTTATGAAACACTGCTGTAAACCATGTTCAACAATTGGCAAGAACAATGGTTTCCACAGGCTGAGATCTGTGCACAGGTGTCCGGACAACGCCATCTTTAACACAACAAACACATTACAAGATGCTTCATAGGGACACAGTTGCTCTACAGAAATGTGTTGAGCCATGTAAATTCAGTCAAAAGATTAAAGGTTAGGGAACATTTGAAAGGAGAAGTGTGTGGGTTGAAAATTCAATGTAAATTTACTATCAAAGTACATATATGTTACCATATACTATTTCGATATTTATTTTCTTGCAGGCATTTGTGATAAATAAAGAAATAAAATAGAATTTTATGGAAAACTAATCTTATACCTTCAGCTCAATGATAGTACAAGAAGAGGTGGGGGCTTGGATGGTGGAGGTCTTTGATGATGGATACTGTTTTCTTATGGTAGTGTTCCATGTAAATGTACTCAATGGTGGGAAGGCCTTTGGCTGTGATGGACTGGGCTGTATCCATCACTCTTTACAGCATATCCCATTCCTGAACATTGATATTTCCTTACCAGGCCATGATGCAACCAGTCAGGGCAAGGAAGTGGCAAATGAAATATAATGTTGGAAAATGCATGGCCATGCACTTTTGTAGTAGAAATAAATGTGTGGACTATTTTCTAAACAAGCAAAAATATTAAAAATCTGAGATGCAAAGGGACTTGAGAATCCTTGCGCAGAAAATCCTAAAAGTTAACTTGGTGGTGAAGGCGGCAAATGCAATGTTATCATTCATTTCAAGAGGTCGAGAATACAAGAGCAGAGATGTGATGCTGAGGCTTTATAAGGCACTGGTGAGGCCTCACCTTGAGTATTGTGAACAGTTTTGGGCTCCTCATCCTAAAAGAGATGTGCTGGCATTGGAGAGGGTCCAGACCAGGATCACAAGGATGATTTCAGGAATGAAAAGGTTATCATATGGGGAATGTTTGATGGCTTGTTAGAACTTAGAAGGATGATGGGGGATCTCATTGAAACCTTTTGAATGTTGAAAGGACTTGACAGAGTAGATGTGGAAAGGATGTTTCCCATGGTGGGAGAGTCTAGGACAAGAGGGCACAGCCTCAGAATAGAGGGGCATCCATTCAAAACAGAGATGTAGAGAAATTTCTTTGGCCAGAGGATGGTGAATTTGTGGAATTTGTTGCCACATGCAGCTGTGGAGGCCAGATCATTGGGTGTATTTAAGGCAGAGATTGATAGGTTCATGATTGGATATGGCATCAAATGTTATGGGACAAAGGCTGGGAAATGGGGTTGAGGAGGAGCAAAAAAAGATCAGTTCATGGCCCAAATGGCCTAATTCTGCTCCTATCTCCTATGGTTTTATGATACTCTCCATTGTGCTTCTATAGAAGTTTGCCAAAGTTTTTGGTGACATGTTGAATACACACAAATTTCTACTAAAATAGAGGTGCTGTTGTGTCTTCTTTGTAACAACATTGCTGTACTGGTCTCAGGCCAGATTTTCTGATAAGTTAACCCTAAGGAATGTAAAACTAATGCCCCTCTCCTGTCAGAATTAAAGGCAAAGTGAATAGGAATAAGGAAAACAACAGGAATTCTGCAGATGCTGGAAATTCAAGCAACACACATCAAAGTTGCTGGTGAACGCAGCAGGCCAAGCAGCAGCTGTAGGAAGAGGTGCAGTCGACGTTTCAGGCCGAGACCCTTCGTCAGGACTAACTGAAGGAAGAGTGAGTAAGGGATTTGAAAGTTGGAGGGGGAGGGAGAGATCCAAAATGATAGGAGAAGACAGGAGGGGGAGGGATAGAGCCAAGAGCTGGACAGGTGATAGGCAAAAGGGGATACGAGAGGATCATGGGACAGGAGGTCTGGGAAGAAAGACAAGGGGGGGGGACCCAGAGGTATATTCAGAGGGACAGAGGGAGAAAAAGGAGAGTGAGAGAAAAAATGTGTGCATAAAAATGAGTAACAGATGGGGTACGAGGGGGAGGTGGGGCCTTAGCAGAAGTTAGAGAAGTCGATGTTCATGCCATCAGGTTGGAGGCTACCCAGACGGAATATAAGGTGTTGTTCCTCCGACCTGAGTGTGGCTTCATCTTTACAGTGGAGGAGGCCGTGGATAGACATGTCAGAATGGGAATGGGATGTGGAATTAAAATGTGTGGCCACTGGGAGATCCTGCTTTCTCTGGCAGACAGAGCGTAGATGTTCAGCAAAGCGGTCTCCCAGTCTGCGTCGGGTCTCGCCAATATATAAAAGGCCACATCGGGAGCACCGGACGCAGTATATCACCCCAGTCGACTCGCAGGTGAAGTGTTGCCTCACCTGGAAGGACTGTTTGGGGCCCTGAATGGTGTTAAGGGAGGAAGTGTAAGGGCATGTGTAGCACTTGTTCCGCTTACACGGATAAGTGCCAGGAGGGAGATCAGTGGGGAGGGATGGGGGGGACGAATGGACAAGGGAGTTGTGTAGGGAGCGATCCCTGCGAATAAGGAACCTTGGTTCTCAAGGGATATTGCAACTCTGATAAAGAAGAAGAGGGAGTTGTATGACATGTATAGGAAAGCAGGGAGTAAATAAGGTGCTTGAGGAGTATAAGAAGTGCAAGAAAATACTTAAGAAAGAAATCAGGAGGGCTAAAAGAAGACTTGAGGTTGCATTGGCAGTCAAAGTGAAGGATAATCCAAAGAGCTTTTACAGGTATATTAAGAGCAAAAGGATTGTAAGGGATAAAATTGGTCCTCTTGAAGATCAAAGTGGTCGGCTATGTGCGGAACCAAAGGAAATGGGGGAGATCTTAAATAAGTTTTTTGCGTCTGTATTTACTAAGGAAACTGGCATGAAGTCTATGGAATAAAGGGAAACAAGTAGTGAGATCATGGAAACTGTACAGATCGAAAAGGAGGAGGTCCTTGCTGTCTTGAGGAAAATTAAAGTGGATAAATCCCCGGGACCTGACAGGGTGTTCCCTCGGACCTTGAAGGAAACTAGTGTTGAAATTGTGGGGGCCCTGGCAGAAATATTTAAAATATCGCTGTCTACAGGTGAGGTGCTGGAGGATTGTAGAGTGGCTCATGTTGTTCCGTTGTTTAAAAAAGGATCGAAAAGTAATCCGGGAAATTATAGGCCAGTAAGTTTAACGTCGGTAGTAGGTAAGTTATTGGAGGGAGTACTAAGAGACAGAATCTGCAAGCATTTGGATAGACAGGGACTTATTAGGGAGAGTCAACATGGCTTTGTGCGTGGTAGGTCATGTTTGACCAATCTATTGGAGTTTTTCGAGGAGGTTACCAGGAAAGTGGATGAAGGGAAGGCAGTGGATATTGTCTACATGGACTTCAGTAAGGCCTTTGACAAGGTCCCGCATGGGAGGTTAGTTAGGAAAATTCAGTCGCTAGGTATACATGGAGAGGTGGTAAATTGGATTAGACATTGGCTCAATGGAAGAAGCCAAAGAGTGGTAGTAGAGAATTGCTTCTCTGAGTGGAGGCCTGTGACTAGTGGTGTGCCACAGGGATCGGTGCTGGGTCCATTGTATTTGTCATCTATATCAATAATCTGGATGATAATGTGGTAAATTGGATCAGCAAATTTGCTGATGATACAAAGATTGGAGGTGTAGTAGACAGTGAGGAAGGTTTTCAGAGCCTGCAGAGGGACTTGGACCAGTTGGAAAAATGGGCTGAAAAATGGCAGATAGAGTTTAATACAGACAAGTGTGAGGTATTGCATGTTGGAAGGACAAACCAAGGTAGAACATACAGGGTTAATGGTAAGGCACTGGGGAGTGCGTGGAACAGAGGGATCTGGGAATACAGATACAAAATTCCCTAAAAGTGGCGTCACAGGTAGATAGGGTTGTAAAGAGAGCCTTTGGTACATTGGCCTTTATTAATTAAAGTATTGAGTATAAGAGCTGGAATGTTATGATGAGGTTGTATAAGGCATGGGTGAGGCCAAATCTGGAGTATTGTGTTCAGTTTTGGTCACCAAATTACAGGAAGGATACAAATAAGGTTGAAAGAGTGCAGAGAAGGTTTACAAGGATGTTGCCGGGAATTGAGAAACTCAGTTACAGAGAAAGGTTGAATAGGTTAGGACTTTATTTCCTGGAGCGTAGAAGAATGAGGGGAGATTTGATAGAGGTATATAAAATTATGATGGTTATAGATAGATTGAATGCAAGCAGGCTTTTTCCACTGAGGCAAGGGGAGAAAAAAAACCAGAGGACATGGGTTAAGGGTGAGGGGGGAAAAGTTTAAAGGGAACATTAGGGGGGGTTTCTTCACACAGAGAGTGGTGGGAGTATGGAATGAGCTGCCAGACGAGGTGGTAAATGTGGGTTCTTTTTTAACATTTAAGAATAAATTGGACAGATACATGGATGGGAGGTGTATGGAGGGATATGGTCCGTGTGCAGGTCAGTGGGACTAGGCAGAAAATGGTTCGGCATGCCTGCTTCTGTGCTGTAGTTTCTATGGTTTCTATCCACCTGGGTTTCCCTAACAAGAACTGGGCTCATTAATCTCTAGCTTCAACCTCCTGTAGTTGATCAGCTCTTTAGTTTTGCTGATATTGACTGCATGGTTGTTATTGTGGTGCCATTCAACCAGATTTTCAACTTCCCTCTTTCATCATCAACTTTGATTCAGCCAACAATACTGTGTCGTCAGCAGCAGAAAGCGGGAGATAAAGACATTTGAAGAGGGAACACTAGTGCTTAAATCCCAGGCAGCTGAACGTATGGCTGCCAGTGGCTAAGCGATTCAACTCATGGGACAGCATGTGGTCAGAATTTGCAGTGTGCACAGATCAGTAGGTTGTAGGGATGGGAGAGATTACAGAGATAGGGAAACACTGAAAATCTTAACCAGGGTGAGTCAGGGCTCGGTGCAGTTGGGACTTATGCAGCAGAGTTTTTGTTGAATTCAAGCTTAGTCATTCTACCAAAACATGTATACTGACAAACAAAACAACATTCTTCTGGTCCAAGGTGCACAACACAGTACATATAACTCACACACACAACACGTAAAGTCGTATTATCATATATAAGACCATAAGATATAGGAGCAGAAGTAGGCCATTTGGCTCATTGGGACTGCTCCACCATCCAATCATGGGCTGATCCAATTTTTCCAGTCATCCCCACTCCCCTGCCTTCTCCCCATACCCTTTGATGTCCTGGCTAATCAAGAACCTGTCTATCTCTGCCTTAGATGCACCCAATGACTTGGCCTCCATGGCCGTTCGTGACAATAAATTCCAGAGATTTACCACCCTCTGACTAAAGTAATTTCTCTGCATCTCTGTTCTAAATGGAGGTCCTTCAATCCTGCAGGCGTGCCCTCTTGTCCTGGACTCCCCTACCATGTGAAATAACTTTGCCATATCCAATTTGTTCAGGCCTTTTAACATCCGGAATGTTTCTATGAGATCCCCCTCATTCTCCTGAACTCCAGGGAATACAGCTCAAGAGCTGCCAGATGTTCCTCATATGGTAACCCTTTCATATAAATTAACAAGTAATAAGATTTATCCCAGAAGATTGACATTTTTAGCATAAGGAGAACCCTGTGCAGGGTCAACCCACGTAAGGCTGCTGGACCAGACAATATTCCTGGCAAAGTGCTTAGAGGATGTGCAGACCAGCTAGCTGAGATTCTCACTGACATCTTCAACATCTCCCTGAGCAGTGCTATCGTTCCTACGTGCTTCAAGGCTGCCACCATCGTCCCTGTGCCGAAGAAGTCTTCAGCGTCCTGCCTCAACGACTACTGTCCCGTCACATTCACATCCATCATCATGAAGTGTTTCGAGAGGCTCATCATGAGGCACATCAAGACCCTGCTGCCCCCCTCACTGGACCCCCTGCAGTTCGCGTACCGTCCCAACCGCTCAACAGACGATGCCATTGTCATCACCCTCCACCTGGCCCTAACCCACCTGGACAAAAAAGACATGTACGTACAAATGCTGTTCATAGACTTCAGTTCAGCATTCAACACAATCATTCCTCAGAAACTGATTGGAAAGCTGAGCCTACTGGGCCTAAACACCTCCCTCTGTAACTAGATCCTAGACTTCCTGATGAGGAGACCTCAGTCAGTCCAGATTGGAAGCAGCATTTCCAACACCATCACACTGAGCACTGGGGCCCCCCAGGGCTGTGTGCTCAGTCCACTGCTGTTCACTCTGCTGACCCACGACTGTGCTGCAACACACAGCTCGAACCACATCATCAAGTTCGCCGATGACACGGCCGTGGTGGGTCTCACAGCAAGAACGATGTGTCAGCATACAGAGAGGAGGTGCAGCGGCTAACGGACTGGTGCAGAGCCAACAACTGTCTCTGAATGTGAACTAAACAAAAGAGGTGGTTATTGACTTCAAGAGGACACGGAGCGACCTCTCTCCATTGAACATCGACGACTCCTCCGTAGAGATCGTTAAGAGCACCAAATTTCTTGGTGTTCACCTGGCGAGGAATCTCACCTGGTCCCTCAACACCAGCTCCATAGCAAAGAAAGCCCAGCAGCGTCTCTACTTTCTGCGAAGGCTGAGAAAAGTCCATCTCCCACCTCCCATCCTCACCACATTCTACAGAGGATGTATTGAGAGCATCCTGAGCAGCTGCATCACTGCCTGGTTCGGAAATTGCACATCTCGGATCACAAGACCCTGCAGCGGATAGTGAGGTCAGCTGAGAAGATCATTGGGGTCTCTCTTCCTGTCATTACAGACATTTACACCACACACTGCACCCGTAAAACCAACAGCATTGTGAAGGACCCCACGCACCACTCACACAAACTCTTCTCCCTCCTGCCATCTGGCAAAAGGCACCGAAGTATTCGGGCTCTCACGACCAGACTATGTAACAGTTTCTTCCCCTAAGCCATCAGACTCCTCAATACCCAGAGCCTGGACTGACACCAACCTACTGCCCTCTACTGTGCCTATTGTCTTGTTTATTATTTATTGTAATGCCTGCACTGTTTTGTGCACTTTATGCAGTCCTGGGTCGGTCTGTAGTCTAGTGTAGTTTTCTGTTGTTTTACGTAGTTCAGTGTAGTTTTTGTATTGTTTCATGTAGCATCATGGTCCTGAAAAACATTGTCTCCTTTTTACTGTGTACTGTACCAGCAGTTATGGTCAAAATGACAATAAAAAGTGACGACTTGACTTATGACACAAGTTAAAAAGTAAACAGTATAAATGACAAGATGTGGGTATTGGCAAGGAGTTCAGTAGTCTCACAACCTCGGGTTCCCATCCTAACAGTCCTTGTCGTAATGCTACGGTACCTCCTGCTTAATGGTAGAGTGTCAAAGAGATTGTGGGACGGATGGGAAAGATCCTTGACAACGCTAAGGGCCCTGTGTACACAACACTCTTGATAAATATTTCAGATGGATGGAAGAGAGACCCTGATTATCCTCCAAGGTGTCCTCACAATCCTTTGTAGGGTCTTGTGGTAAAATGGTGATGCAGCTGATCAGAACATTCTCAATGATGCTCCTGTGTAAACTGGTTAGAATGGGGGTGGGGGATTCTCCCTCCCCTAATCTCCTCAGAAAGTAGAAATGCTACTGTACTTTCTTGACTAAAGAGATGGTGTTGAGGAACCAGGAGAGATTGTCCATTATGTAAACTTGGTGCTCCTTACTCTCTCCTTGGAGGAGCCGTGTGTGTGTGTGTGTGCGCGCAGAAAGGAGAAGTCAGTCTTCACCTTTGTGCTGGGCCAAATCCACTGTAGGATTTTCTGCTAAAAGGCATTATTTGGTAGAATTAGGATTTGCCAGATGGTCTATGTGTTTTCCTGTGCCATATTCGTACATCACTGGACCAATTATAAAATCACGAAAAACAAAAATATTAATCGATCATTTGATATTCTGCATTTGTAAAATCCAAACATTGTGTAATCCTGACAAGCAAAGGTAATTATTTGTGGTAGGCAACTCCCTTTTTGCTGTCACTTTGCAGAAGGCAAACTCCAGCCAAGCTAGCAACGCATGTCTCGCTCTGCTACTCATGATTCAATCGCATGTTAAGTTAAGTCATTGGTAACTTGTTCAGTCATACCAGGCCAATGCCTTTCTACAGTTCTATAAGCAACAATACATCCCTGGACTGATAAAGCAATGTTTCTGCTGCTTTGACTATTACAATGGAGGGTAGCATGGTACTCATAGCCGAACCAGACACACCCAAGTTACAGAATGCTGCAGGACGTGGCATATAAATAAAGGGGTGAGAATGTAAACCAAAGCCATTTCTGCTTCCATATATTTCACAGACACCATCAGGAGAGTCCATATGGTGTTCAGAGCCAATATTGATCCCGAAATTAACAGTGTTTCAGATCATTGTCATGCTGCTGTTTGTGGGTATTCTCTATACACATAGAGCCATGGAGACTTCGAGTCATAAAAAAAGTACAGCACAGAAACCTATTCCTGCTGAAACCATTTAAACCGCTTACTCCCATTGACTTGCACCAGGAACATAGCCTTCTGTACCAATACCAACCATATACCTATTAAACTTTGCTTAAATATTGAAATCAAGCTCACATGCACCACTTGTGCTGGCAGCTTGTTCCACACACTCATGACCCTCTGCATGAAGAAGTTTCCCCTCATATGCTTTGTGGATCTAGAACTGGCTTGCCCACAGAAGGCAAAGAGTGGTTGTAGACGGGTCATATTCTGCATGGAGTTTGGTCACCAGTGGTGTGCCTCAGGGGTCTGTTCTGGGATCCCTTCTCTTCATGATTTTTATAAATAACCTGGATGAAGAAGTGGAGGGATGGGTTAGTAAGTTTGCTGATGACCCAAAGGTTAGGGGTGTTGTGGGTAGTGTGGAGGACTGTCAGAGGTTGATAGGATGCAAAACTGGGCTGAGAAGTGGCAGATGGAGTTTAACCCAGATAAGTGTGAAATGGTTCATTTTGGTAGGTCAAATATGATGGCAGAATATAGTATTAATGTTAAGACTCTTGGCAGTGTGGAGGATCAGAGGGATCTTGGGTTCTGAGTCCACAGGACACTCAAAGCTGCTGCGCAGGTTGACTCTGTGGTTAAGAAAGCATACGGTGCATCAATTGTGGGATTGAGTTTAGGAGCCAAGAGGTAATGTTGCAGCTATATAGGACCCTGCTCAGACCCTACATGGAGTACTGTGCTCAGTTCTGGTCGCCTCCCTACAGGAATGATGTGGAAACTATAGAAAGGGATCAGAGGAGATTTACAAGGATGTTGCCTGGATCGGGGAGCATGCCTTATGAGAACAGGTTGAGTGAACTCGGCCTTTTTTCCTTGGAGCAATAGAGGATGAGGGGTGACCTGATAGAGGTGTATAAGATGATGAGAGGCATTGACTATGTGGATAGTCAGAGGCTTTTTCCTCGGGCTGGAATGGCTAGCATGAGAAGGCACATTTTTAGGTGCTTGGGAGTAGGTACAGAGGAGATGTCAGGGGTAAATTGTTTTTTTTCCTTACACAGAGAGTGGTGTGTGCGTGGAATAGGCTGCTGGTGATGTTGGTGGAGGCAGATACAACAGGTTTTTTTAAGATACTCCTGGACAGGTACATGGAGCTCAGAAAAATAGAGGGCTATGGGTAACCCTAGGTAATTTCTAAGGTAAGGACATAT
This sequence comes from Mobula birostris, assembly GCF_030028105.1. Taxonomy (NCBI): domain Eukaryota; kingdom Metazoa; phylum Chordata; class Chondrichthyes; order Myliobatiformes; family Myliobatidae; genus Mobula; species Mobula birostris. Next base: position 170,613,290 of record NC_092377.1, on the reverse strand, counting down.
TCATCACAGCTTTGTGGGCCGAGTGGCCTGCATTGTGCAGTAGGTTTTCTACGTTTCTATTCCCCTTAAACTTTTCACCTTTCACCATTAACCTATGACCTTTGGTTGCAGTTCCAAACAATCTCAGTGGAAAAAGCCTGTTTGCATTTACCTTATCTATACCACTCAGCATTTTGTATACCTCTATCAAATCTCCTCTCAGTCTTCTACATTCTAAGGTATGAAGTCCTAACGTATTCACAGAGTGGGATGGTTTGTCTGCACCTTCCTGATGTCCACAATTATTTGCTTTGTCTTTTCCATGTTCAAGCTTATGTTGTTCTTCTCACACTAATCCACCGCTGCTCAACTTCCTCCCTATACTCCATCTCGTTATTGCTCTTGATAAGGCCAACCCTTGTTATCTAGTCCTTTTACAGTATGGGAGTCCCAGTCAATATGTGGAAAGTTAAAATCACCTACTATAATAACCTTTATGTTTCTTGTAACAGTCTGCAGTCTCTCTACAATTTTGTTCCTCTAAATCCCTGGGACTGTTGGGTGATCTTTAATATAGCCCCATTAAAATGGTCATACCTTTCTTATTCCTCAGCCCCACACATAATGCTTCACTAGACAAGTTTCCCAGTCTGCCCTAGCAGAGCACTGACATGATATTTTCCCTGACTAGTAATGCCATCCCTTCTCCTTTAATCCCTCTTGCTCTACTTCATCTAAAACAATACTGAGTTGCCAGTCCTGCTCCTCCTGCAACCAAGTCTCAGCAATGACAATATCATAATTCCAGATGTTGATTCATGCCCTGAGCTCATCCACCTTTCATATGATACTTCTTGCATGAGAAATGTATGCAGCTCAGTAGTTTAGTCACACCATGCTCAACCTTTTGATTCCTGATTTTGTCTGAGGTCTTACCAACATCTGTCTCAACAACCTTTCCACTAACTGTTCTGGCATTCTGGTTCCCATTCCCCTCAACTCTAGTTTGAGCCCCACCATGCAGCACTAGTAACCATTCCCTTTAGAATAGTCCCCTTTCATCTCTTCTGTACAGGTCCCACATTCCCTGGAAGAGAGCACAATGATCCCAAAATCTTATGCTATCCCTCCTACACCAACTCCTTAGGCACATGTTAAACTGTATAATTTCCTATTTCACTAGCATATGGCATGAGTTAGCAGTCCTGAGATCACAACCCTGGGGGTCCTGCCCTTTAACTTAGCATCTAACTCCCTGAATTCTTTTTGCAGAACTTCACCATACTTCCTAACTGTCATTGGTACCTACATGGACAACCTCTGGCTGTTCACCCTCCCACTTTAGAATGCTGGGGACTTGATCTGAGATGTCCCGGACTCTGGCACCCAGGAGAGAACATACCATCCGGGAATACTGGCTGCTGTGTTTCTTACATTATGAGAGTGGGGAGATTCAAAAGTATTCGAAGTACAGTGGATTCTGGTTAATTGGGATACATCAGGAGTACACTTTGGACTAATTAAGCAGCTGCCCCAATTAGCCAAAGTCTCATGTAAATAGTTAAAAGGGTATAAAAAAGAAACCTGTTTAACTAAGTAACAAATTATGTATTTAAATGAAGTACAGAATGAGTTGGAACACTACCAAATCTACCACAGTACTATAAACGCAAACAAACTAAAGGTGTAGCTATGGGCACCTGTATGGGTCCTAGCTATGCCTGCCTTTTTGTTGGCTTTGTGGAACAATCTACGTTCTATGCCTATTCTGGTATCTGTCCCCCACTTTTCCTTCGCTACATCGACGACTGCATTGGCGCTGCTTCCTGCACGCATGCAGAACTCGTTGACTTTATTAACTTTGCCTCCAACTTTCACCCTGCCCTCAAGTTTACCTGGTCGATTTCAGAAACCTCCCTCCCCTTTCTAGATCTTTCTGTCTCTGTCTCTGGAGACAGTTTATCCACTGATGTCTACTATAAGCCTACTGACTCTCACAGCTATCTGGACTATTCTTGCAAAAACGCCATCCCCTTCTCGCAATTCCTCCGTCTCCGCCGCATCTGCTCTCAGGATGAGGCTTTTCATTCTAGGATGAGGGAGATGTCTTCCTTTTTTAAAGAAAGGGGCTTCTCTTCCTCCACTATCAACTCTGCTCTTAAACGCATCTCCCCCATTTCACGCACATCTGCTCTCACTCCATCCTCCCGCCACCCCACTAGGAATAGGGTTCCCCTGGTCCTCACCTACCACCCCACCAGCCTCCGGGTCCAACATATTATTCTCCGTAACTTCCGCCACCTCCAACGGGATCCCACCACTAAGCACATCTTTCTCTCCCCCCCTCTCTCTGCATTCCGCAGGGATCGCTCCTTACGCAACTCCCCTGTCCATTCGTCCCCCCCATCCCTCCCCACTGATCTCCCTCCTGGCACTTATCCGTGTAAGCAGAACAAGTGCTACACGTGCTCTTACACTTCCTCCCTTACCACCATTCAGGGCCCCAAACGGTCCTTCCAGGTGAGGCAACACTTCACCTGTGAGTCGACTGGGGTGATATACTGCGTCCGGTGCTTCCAATGTGGCCTTTTATATATTGGCGAGACCCGACGCAGACTGGGAGACCACATTGCTGAACATCTACACTCTGTTCGCCAGAGAAAGCAGGATCTCCCAGTGGCCACACATTTTAATTCCACATCCCATTCCCATTCTGACATGTCTATCCACAGCCTCCTCTAATTGTAAAGATGAAGCCACACTCAGGTTGGAGGAACAACACCTTATATTCCGTCTGGGTAGCCTCCAACCTGATGGCATGAACATCGACTTCTCTAACTTCCGCTAATGCCCCACCTCCCCCCTCGTACCCCATCTGTTACTTATTTTTATACACACATTCTTTCTCTCACTCTCCTTTTTCTCCCTCTGTCCCTCTGAATATACCCCTTGCCCATCCTCTGGGTCCCCACCCCCCTGTCTTTCTTCCTGGACCTCCTGTCCCATGATCCTCTCCTATCCCTTTTGCCTATCACCTGTCCAGCTCTTGGCTCCATCCCTCCCCCTCCTGTCTTCTCCTATCATTTTGGATCTCCCCCTCCCGTCCAACTTTCAAATCCCTTACTCACTCTTCCTTCCCGAGACCCTGACAAAGGGTCTCGGCCTGAAACGTCGACTGCACCTCTTCCTAGAGATGCTGCCTGGCCTGCTGCGTTCACCAGTAACTTTTGTGTGTGTTGCACAGTACTATAAAACTGGATTAGTTCCTAATAGTTATCTAGAATTCATCCGGTGTGCACTGCCGCTGCATTCTTTTGATCGTGTAAATTTATATCTGCATGTGCACAGCTTGTTGTTCGTTGATCCTGTTTACAGTTACTGTTCTATAGATTTGCTAAGTATGCCCACAGGAAAAATAATCTCAAGGTTGTATGTGATGACATTTATGTACTCTGATAATAAATTTTATTTTGAGCTTTGTACTTCAAATGAAGAAAATCAAGAACAAATAATGGACTGCCTTCAGGTAGTGCTTTCGACAATTGCATTCTCCAAACCTTCAATTTAATTATAAATTTAAGATGATTGTTGATAACTTCAAATTCCTCCCAGGTCCTAACTGGTTGAGTAGTGACATCATTTCATTTTCACTCCTGACCTTTTCTGGCTTCTCCAAGCCTGAATGCTTGAAACCACAGTGAGCAAAAGAGGTTTTGAATTGTCTTACTGTTTACAACTCACTAACTATCAGTGACAAAAATCACTGCTTTTTAAACACAAAAAGGATGTGTACAGCATGACTGTGTGGCTAGGCATTGCTGAGATGTCATCTATTACTTTGCTGATGACACAACTATTGTTGGCAGAATTTCAGATGGTGATGAGAAGGCGTACAGGGTTAGGGGTTAGGGGTTAGGGGTTAGGGGTTGGGGGTTGGGGGTTGGGGTTAGGTGATGAGAAGGCGTACAGGGGTGAGGTAGATCAGCTGGTTGAGTGGTGTTGCAGCAGCAAACTTGCATTCCACATCAGTAAGATCAAAGAACTGATTGCAGTCTTCAAAAAGGGTAAGACAAGTAACACACACCAATCCTCATAGAGGGATCAGTGGAAAGAGTGAGCCATTTCAAGGCCCTAGATGCCAACATCTCTGAGGATCTATCTTGGGTCTAATATATTGATGCAGTTACAGTGGAGGCTTGACAATGGCTATATATCACTAGGTGTTTGAGGAGATGTGGAATGTCAGCAAAGATTCTCACAAATTTTTATGGATGGACTGTGAAGAGCATTCTAACTGGCTGCATCACTGACTGATACGGGGGCGGGTGGGGGGGGTTGCTACTGCACAGGGTCAAAAGAAGCTGCGTACAGTTGTGAACTTAGTCAGCTCCATCATGGGCACGGGCTTCCTTAGCATCCAGGACATTTTAAAGAGCGATACCTCAAAAATGCTGCATCCTTCATTAAGGACCCCCATCACCCAGGACATACCCTCTTCTCATTGTTACCATTAGGGAGGAGGTATAGGAGGCTGAAGGCACACACTTAATGATTCAGGAAAAGCTTCTTTCCGTCTGCCATCAGCTTTCTGAATGCACATTGAACCCATGAACACGACTTCTTTTTGCACGACTTACTTGTTTCTGTTCTTTAGGAGTTGTCCCAAATAAACAGCTACCCCAATTAAACACTAAATATTCTGCAGATGCTGGGGTCAAAGCAACACTCACAACACACTGGAGGAACTCAGCAGGTCAGGCAGCATCCGTGGAAACGATCAGTCGACGTTTCGGGCCGGAACCCTTCGTCAGGACTGAAGAGGGAGGGAGCAGAGGCCCTATAAAGAAGGTGGGAAGGAGAAGGGTAGTAGGTTCCAGGTGAAAAACCAGTAGGGGAAAAGATAAAGGGGTGGGGGAGGGGAAGCAGGGAGGGGATAGGCAGGAAAGGTGAAGAAGGAATAGGGGAAAACACAATGGGTAGTAGAAGGGGGCGGAACCATGAGGGAGGTGATGGGCAGCTGGGGGAGGTGATGAACACCTTATCTACCGTCTAGGTAGTCTCCAGCCCCTTGGTATGAACATAGAATTCTCCAACTTCTAGTAATTCCCTCCCCCCCCGCCCCTATCCCTATGTCACTCTGCCCCTCCCCCAGCTGCCTATCATCTCCCTCATGGTTCCGCCTCCTTCTACTACCCATTGTGCTTTCCCCTATTCCTTCTTCACCTTTCCTGCCTATCCCCTCCCTGCTTCCTCTCCCCCACCCCTTTAACTTTCCCCTTACTGGTTTTGCACCTGGAACCTACCAGCCTTCTCCTTCCCACCCTCCCCCCACCTTCTTTATAGGGCCCCTGCCCCTGCCCCTTCCCTCTTCAGTCCTGATTAAGGGTTCCAGCCCGAAACGTTGACTGATCGTTTCCACGGATGCTGCCTGACCTGCTGAGTTCCTCCACCGTGTTGTGAGTGTTGCTTTTACCCCAATTAAACAATGCCCCAATTAACCAGAATCCACTGAATGTAGGCGTGCCCTGAAAGGGGCCACAGAAATGTAAGTCTTTTTGATGAATAAAGCAGAGAGCGTTACTGAGTTTGGAAGTGCTGTAGTTATTAACCAGCATGAGAGGAGTTCCGTGTTTACGGATGGCACTGTATTGGGATAGATTGGAATTGATAAAAAGAGTGAAGATAATACTAGTCTTTCAACTTTCTAGTCACACATCACAGGAATGCAGCTGTGCCCAGGCCAGGTATGGAAACACTCCGCAATCAATTGTAGACATCTATGCCTTTAATCAGCAGTTCCCCTTCTTGTGTGGAGCAATTTCCTATTGCATTCAACAAATTACCACAGACAAGTGGGTAAAGCACCATCATCTCAGTAATGAGTTGTTTCCTGTTGCCCACACTTTCAAGCATCTGTCACATTCCTCTCAAATATTTTCCTCTCTCCCAGAAAGTCTGTTCCCCGCGTTATTACAGCCAGTCTGGGAAGGGATCAGGGCTTTTTCCCCCAAGTGTTCCAGCCAATGCATTGGTGTCTCTTCACTTAGTTGTGATCATATTATTATTTGTGGGATTTTACACTGCACAAAATAACTGCTGTGCCTCCTATGAGTCAGTGGTGAGGCTGCTCACCAGCTTTACGACTCAGACGTGGTGAAGGTTAATATTGAAATAGAAGTCTTTATATCACAAGATTTCAAAAGAATAAAATTATTCAATGTACCTTCTTCCATCATAAGACATTCTCACGCTCAAGTACTGCCAAGTGGTAGAATACTCAGTTTTGGATTAACAAATTTCTCAGGTGGGAAAGTTCACAGTTTATAACCCCAGAGGGAGCTGTTTAGCACCCATCCACTTCCCATGCCTGAGCCTGTGTCAGGAATTCACAGCTAAAATGTCACATAGGACCAAGATCTAACTGAATCTTTTGTGATGGAGGGAGAGAAGCAGTTAGTTATACTGACATCTGAGATTTGACCCTCGTGTAATGTGTGTGGCAGGAGATCTGAAGTGGAGGTGAAAGAATAGATCAGGATGAGGTAGTATAAATGAGTGTTGATTATGACAGGCCAAAGGGTTGTGCAAAAAGTTTAACATGGGGAATGAGATTGAGAGAGGAAGTTCTTGAGTAAGATCCTCAGTGGTGAGCACATCTACATGAAGCACTGTTGCAGGAAGGCAGCATCCAACATCAAGGACAACCACCATCCAGGCCATGCTCTCTTCTCACTGCTGCCATCAAGGAGGTATAGGAGCCTCAGGATCCAACCATCAGGTTCGGGAACAGTATTACCCTACAACCACCAGGCTCTTGAACCAGAGGGGAAAAGTTTACTCAACTTCACTCACCCATTACTGGACTGTTCCTACAACCTATGTACTCACTGACAGGGACTCTTCATCTCATGTTCTCAATATCTATAACTTATTTGTTTATTATTATTATTTCTTCTTTTTATTTTTGTATTTCCACAGTTTGTTTTCTTTTTGCACATTGGTAGTATGCCCATCCTGTTAGGCGCAGTCTTTCATTGATTCTAATGTGTTTCTTGTATTTACTGTGATTGCATGCTAGAAAATGAATCTCAGGGTTGCATACAGTGACATATGTACATTGAAAATAAGTTGACTTTGAACTTTAAACTTTGAAGGAACAGCTTTTGTGATGGAGCATTCAAACTGGAAATCCTGAAGAGGTGAGAACTGAATGACATGGAGATCAATGTGATGGGAGGGCAAGGGGACATGGAGATCTGTGTGGTGGGAGGGCAAAGGGACATGAAGATCTGTGTGGTGGGATGGAGGACTAAGGGGCACGGAGATCTGTGTGGTGGGAGGGCAAAGGGACATGGAGATCTGTGTGGTGGGAGGGCAAAGGGACATGGAGATCTGTGTGGTGTGAGGGCAAGGGGACATGTAGATCTGTGTGGTGGGATGGAGAACTAAGGGGCGCGGAGATCTGTGTGGTGGGAGGGCAAAGGGGCATGGTGATCTGTGTTGGAGAAGGGAGGCCAAAGGGAAATGAAGATTTGAGTGGTGGGAGGACATCCATATTTTCTTCATCTGCACGGGGTTTCAGGGAATGGGAGAGGTGACAGGCACAGAATAGTTTCAATAAATGGATCAATATTTTAAACTTGATGGAATCAGTCTGCATCTCTACCTTGTTGCGACTTTTCAATCAACTGAACAATTCTATCAGATAGGATTTTGATTAAAGTGCTTTCCAGATCGTCAGACAACAGGAAGCATGTGTTGCCCCGGAAAATAAATCATTAAAGTGTATTCAGAGGTCTTGTGAACTAAAATCTCAGAAATACACATTTATATTCTGTTACAGGTTGAATAGAATCATGTTTAAAATTGGCATCCTAGTTAGAAGGAAGAAGTATTTTGATGTCAATCTTTCCTTAATAAAGAGGGATTATTTAAGCAAAGACAGAGAGATCGACAATGAAGTCACTTGATTTGTTCTAGCTCAGGACAGAATTAAAAATCCGATATGATTCAACCTGTTTAGGTTATGACTGACTCAGTGCCTTGGCAGCGAAGTGTCTCAACAATCAGTTAGTTAAACCTCAAAAGAAGCACAAGCTTGTAGAAAACCAATCTTGGTCAAGTTGCAGGGAGGAACATTCTGAATTTCCCTGGTGGTCTCTTTGTTTCATCATTCACCAGCTGCAATAGCCTCAAAAATTCAATTTCCCAACAAGATGAAATCATCACCGGTAATGATGCCGCCGCACTGGCCTTTATTAATCGAAGTATTGCGTATAAGAGCTGGAATGTTATGATGAGGTTGTATAAGGCATTGGTGAGGCCGAATCTGGAGTATTGTGTTCAGTTTTGGTCACCAAATTACAGGAAGGATATAAATAAGGTTGAAAGAGTGCAGAGAAGGTTTACAAGGATGTTGCCGGGACTTGAGAAACTCAGTTACAGAGAAAGGTTGAATAGGTTAGGACTTTATTCCCTGGAGCGTAGAAGAATGAGGGGAGATTTGATAGAGGTATATAAAATTATGATGGGTATAGATAGAGTGAATGCAAGCAGGCTTTTTCCACTGAGGCAAGGGGAGAAAAAAACCAGAGGACATGGGTTAAGGGTGAGGGGGGAAAAGTTTAAAGGGAACATTAGGGGGGGGCTTCTTCACACAGAGAGTGGTGGGAGTATGGAATGAGCTGCCAGACGAGGTGGTAAATACGGGTTCCTTTTTAACATTTAAGAATAAATTGGACAGATACATGGATGGGAGGTGTATGGAGGGATATGGTCCATGTGCAGGTCAGTGGGACTAGGCAGAAAATGGTTCGGCACAGCCAAGAAGGGCCAAAGGGCCTGTTTCTGTGCTGTAGTTTCTATGGTTCTATGGTAATAGGACAGCTTTAAGCCACTGTTACATCAGCTTTGACTCAGCACACCCTGAGTTCAAGTGGTTATGGATTCAAGCCCCACTCCAAAGACAACTCAGCACAGCCATTTAAACTGAAGAGCAGTGTATAATCTGGGCAGTGGTTGCATTGATTTATCGATGAAACATTAAACACAGAACAGAATAAGAAATCCCCGTGCTCCAAGATCAATCAGGAGATCCAAGCTCAAGTTGCTGCCGATTTCCAAGGAGGCCCCATTCACTGAGATTCAATCGTATAGGGGAAGTCTCCAACACTACTTAACAATGATCAGGTAATAGAGTTGCCCTTGCTGATACTCTTGACACAAGATGAACAAAATAATGACAACACAGAGCTGGTTAGAAGGGTGGTGTGAATGGATGCGTGTGGGGCGTGAATAGATTCATGGAAGGGGTGAATGGATCGCGGGGGGGGTGGTAAGTGAACAGAACAACAGGGGCATGAATAGATCCACGGAGGGAGCGAGGGGTGTTGTGTTCGTTACTGAGGGATAGCACAGAATGCAACAGGATATTCAACTGAACTTTATTGATCATCCTGCTTGTGCAGTATGTAAACTCCTGGCATGGGGGAGCGGCTAACCAAGTGGTTTAGGAATAGCCCATTACTACCATTACGTCGCCCCTTCTTGGAAAAAATAAAAACTAGGTAGGTACTTCTTGTCTATAGAACTGCATTGAAATTGTAGTTACTGAAATTGAGTGATTCTGTTCATTTTACCCAGAGCACGTAACTTAGGTTCCTTACATAAACATAAAAAGAATCACCAACATTATAACTGTTTTAATGGTCTCTGTTTTCCTCTTTTTTCACCAATTATTCTGCCTGCCACGGGAGATCTCAGTGATCTTTTCCGTAGGCGGTACATTCCACCAAACTAATGTAGACATCCCTCCTCTCCCGCAAGTTCTGGGAGTCTCCCGCATATCGATAGTGGCTGCCTGACACCTGCAAATCATATACAATATCCTGGAAATTGATTTTTTTTTGAGTGAGAGCATGAGAGAGAGCGTGAGAGAAAGAAAATGAATTAATGAATCCTGATTGGTCTCTCTTTGTACTAAGTAGACCTATCGGTTTTCTCTGTGGGTGGGCTTTACAGCTGACCTCTCTCTCTCTTTCACTGTCCATCAGTTCAGTTTAGTGTCCTGCAGTGCCTGGGCAGAGTGTTCCAAAAAAAAATATAAAACGTACTTCACCCCAGACTACACCAAAGTGTACCCCTGCCTAACAGGGGTCAAAAATAATGAGAGTGTTGCTCTCTGCACTGTTTGCAACAGTGACTTTTCTATTGACCATGGTGGGTTAAGACTGTAAAAGACATGTTGAGGTGAGTTTAACAGGTGTCATTCGTTCATTAGCATAGCTAACGTTATTTAAACTAGCTGGCCAGCTGCTAAGGAGCTACTCTATTGATGTCCTACGTGATGAGGCCAAACTCCCTGTAGACTTGCTTACAGTTGTAATAGAATAAAAAAAAGACTCCATGATAATATAATATAACATAATTGTGAATCTTGTGAATCTGATGTCTTGCAAAATTAACAAATTCATTGACACAGACTGCTATGAGGTTGAGACTTCCGGCAAAATGCTCAAATCTGCCAAGCAAGCCACATCACAGTACAAGGAAAGTTTGCAAAAGAAATAGAAAAGCTATTTGCATTAGCATTTAGCTATTAGTATTGAGATTGCCAACAAAATACTCAACAAGGAATATATATACATAGTTTCAATATGATCAAATAAATTGTTGTATTCTTTCATAATCAAATGTCCTGTATACATATACCCTTGGAGGTCGACCGGGTGGGGGTAGGGTGGGATATGGGGTTGCCGGGGGCGGGGGTGGTGGTTCTATCTCCCTGAAATGAGTTTTTGCAGGGTGGGATGTCTGCTAATGTCAAACAGGCTCTGAAACAAACTGAGCAGTGTAATCTACAGGCATGAAACAGCTCATCCTGCTGCCCATCCTGTCATTTTGGGATATTTTAACAAAGCAGCTTAATAATAATTCTTCAGTGACTTTATCAACAAATCACCTGTAGTTCCAGAGGAAATAACACATTGGACCACTTACAGAGTGCTTACAGTGCTCACACTTTGATAAGTCTGATCACATGGCTATACATCTATAGGCAGAGACTGAAGACTGCAGCACCAGTAGTGAGGACCAAGAAGGTTTGGACCAGGGAGGCAGTGCTTACGGGACTGCTTTGAATCAGTGGACTGGACTCTGTTCAGGAAGTCATCTTCGGATTTGGATGAGTATGCCACAGTTGTCACCAACTTCATTAAAACCTGTGTGGATGAGTGTGTACCAACAGGAACTTACTGTACATTGCCAAACCAAAAGCGGCAGATGAACCAGTAGGTTCACAGTCTGCTGAGGGCTGGATCTGTGGCATTTAAGCCTGGCGATCCAGATCTGTATATAAAAAAAAAAACAGGTATAACTTGTGGACAGCTATTTCATGAGCCAAGAAACAATTCTGGGAGAGATTGGAGGCGACATCAGATGCACGTCAACTCTGGTGGGGTTTGTAGGCTATTACTTCCTACAAAACAAAACCCAACATCATGAATAGCAGCGATGCTTCACTACTAGTCGAGCTCAATACCTTTTATGCTCACTTTGGAAGGGAATAAAACCACAGCTAGGAGCACCCTGCAGCATCTGATGACCCTGTGATCTCTGTCCTGGAGGCTGATGTCAGGCTGTCTTTCAGGAGGGTGAACCCTTGCAAGGCAGCAGGGCTAAATGGAGTACCCGGGAAGGCTCTGAAAACCTGTGCAAATCAACAGGTGGGCGTATTCAAAGACATTTTCAGTCTCTCACTGCTACAGTCAGAAGTTCCCAAACCAAAAGCCGTGGATGAACCAGGGGAGGTACGTCGTCTGCTGAAGGCTACATCCGTGGCATTCAAGTCTGGAAACCCAGGCCTGTACCAGAAAACCAGGTATGATTCCTATTTCAAGGGCGAAGAGGATTTCGAAAGAGGTTGGAGGTGATATCAGATGCACGGCAACTCTGGCGGGGTCTACAAGACATTACTTCCTACAAGGTGAAACCCAATAGTATGAATTGGGTTGCTAAAGGGATCCCCCTAGCTGTGGTTTTATTCTCTTTCCAAGTGAGCATAAAAGGCATTGAGCTCGACTGGTAGTGAAGCATTGCTGCCATTCATGAACTCAATGCCTTCTATGCCCACTTTGAAAGGGAGGACACAACTACAGCTGTGAAGGTCCCTGCTGCACCTGATGACCCTGTGACCTCCATCTCAGAGGCCGATGTTAGACTGTCTTTAAAGAGGGTGAACCCTCACAAGGTGGAAGGTCCAGATGGAATACCTGGTAAGGCTCTGAAAACCTGTGCCAAGCAACTAGTGGGAGTATTCAAAGACATTTTCAACCTCTCACTGCTACGGGCAGAAGTTCCCACTTGCTTCAGAAAGGCAACAATTATACCAATGCCTAAGAAGAATAATGTGGGCTGCCTTAATGACTATCGCCCGGTAGCACTCACATCGACAGTGATGAAATGCTTTGAGAGGTTGGTTATAACTAGACTGAACTCGTGCCTCAGCAAAGACCTGGACCCATTGCAATTTGCCTATCACCACAATAGGACGGTAGGCGCAATCTCAATGGCTCTTCACACGGCTTTAGACCACCTGGACAACACAACCACCTACGTCAGGATGCTGTTCATCAACTGTAGCTCAGCATTTAATACCATCATTCCCACAATCCTGATTGAGAAGTTGCAGAACCTGGGCCTCTGTACCTCCCTCTGCAATCGGATCCTCAACTTCCTAACTGGAAGACCATAGTTTGTATGGATTGGTGATAACGTATCCTCATTGCAAATGATCAACACTGGCGCACCTAGGGGTGTGCTTAGTCCACTGCTCTACTCTCTATATACACATGACCGTGTGGCTAGGCATAGCTCAAATACCATCTATAAATTTGCTGATGATACAACCATTGTTGGTAGCAAGAGGGCATACAGGAGTGAGATATGCCAACTAGTGGAATGGTGCCACGGCAACAACCTGACAGTCATGTCAGTAAAACAAAAGAGCTGATTGTGGACTTCAGGAAGGGTAAAACGAAGGAACACATACTAATCCTCAGAGAGATCAGAAGTGGAGAGAGTGAGCGGTTTCAAGTTCCTGGGTGTCAAGTTCTCTGAGGATCTAACCTGGTCCCAACATATTGATGTAGTTATAAAGAAGGCAAGACAGCGGATATACAGGCATCCTCCGCTTTTCGAACGTTCGCTTTACGAAACCTCACTGTTACAAAAGACCTATATTAGTACCCTATTTTCGCTTTCAGAAGGTGTTTTCACTGTTACGAAAAAAAAATTCAGCGCGCGAAAAAATCAGCGCGCGATAAAAGGCAGCGCGCCCCAAGCAGCCGCTCTCCCCCGGATTCTTGCCGGCATTGCTTAAACACAAGCCTGTGAACAGCCGTTTGCAAGATGAGTTCTATGGTATCAGAAAAGCCTGAAAGAGCTCTTAAGGGTGTTACACTTACGGTAAAACTAGACATAATTAAGCATTTTGATCGTGGTGAACGAAGTAAGGACAACGTGAGTTTGGCTTGTGGAAGTTGACGAAGATGATATTGAAGAGGTTTTGGCATCCCATCACCAAGAACTGACAGATGAAGAGCTGATGCATTTGGAAGAAAAAAGGATAACAATCGAAACCAAATGAGTAATGATAAAGTACGACTTTAATTTTGAAAGGTACGTCGGTTCAGGGGATATTTGCAGGATGGTTTGGGTCCTTATTAAAGAACTGTGTGATAGAAAAATACGCGAGGCTGAGCAGTCAAGCAAGCCTTCCACATCAGCCACAGCAGACGATGAACCTCGACCTTCGACATCGAGGTGGGCAGTTATAAGAGAAGATGAGCTGCCTGCACTAATGGAAATAGGCGACGAGATGACACCCCAGTGTCCCACCACCCCAACTCCCAGGCCACGGACAGATACCGATTCGCGGAGAATGCAAAGGTAGCCGGGAGGCACACAGCACATCTTTAAGAAAAAAGCGGAAATAAACATTCTAATTAATTAGGTGCCGCCAACACGTAATTGTCGGCCCAGATCAGAGACGACGCAATCGGAAATCGGCACTGATCTGCGCCAACAATTACGGGCGGCACCTAATGAATTAGCATGTTTGTTTTGGCTTTTTTCTTAAAGATGTGCTGTGTATCTCCCAGCTACCGCTGGACCCCTGCGTTCTTCGCGGCAATGTATCGCTCAGCGGCCTGGAGGATGGGGGCCACTGCACCACCCAAATTCCGACGACTCAGTCTAACACACCATCATCAGTGTGCTCCGCGCTGTCCCAATTCCGGTAAGTGATACTACGCTGTACATACATTATTTCTACTTTATATAGGCTGTGTATTTTTACGTGTTATTTGGTATGATTTGGCAGCTTCATAGCTTAAAGGTTACTGGTGAGCACTTGCGCATGTTTTTGCCAACAGCGCTTGCGTGAGATTTTCTGCCGACGGCGTTTGCGTGAAATTTTCGCCCCGGAAAACAGTTCAGTAATGATTGTGGAAAAGTATTTCTACTTTATATAGGCTGTGTATTTATCATATCATTCCTGCTTTTACTATATGTTACTGTTATTTTAGGTTTTGTGTGTTATTTGGCATGATTTGGTAGGTTATTTTTGGGTCTGCGAACGCTCACAAAATTGTCTCATATAAATAAATGGTAATTGCTTCTTCGCTTTACGACATTTCAGCTTACGAACCGTTTCATAGGAACACTCTACCTTCGGATGGCAGGGGAAATCTGTACTTTATTAGGAGTTTGAAGGGATTTGGCATGTCAACAAATACACTCAGCAACTTCTATAGTTGTACCGTGGAGAGCATTCTGACAGGCTGCATCACTGTCTGGTATGGAGGGGCTACTGCACAGGACCAAAAGAAGCCGTAGAAGGTTATAAATCTAGTCAGCTCCATCTTGGGCACTAGCCTACAAAGTACCCAGGACATTTTCAGGGAGTGGAGTCTCAGAAAGGCAGCGTCCATTATTAAGGACTTCCAGCACCCAGGTCATGCTCTTTTCTCACTGTTTCCATCAGGTAGGAGGTACAGAAACCTGAAGGCACACACTCAGTGATTCAGGAACAGCTTCTTCCCCTCTGCCATCTGATTCCTAAATGAACACTGAACCCTTGAACACTACCTCACGTTTTAAAAAAATATACAGCATTTCTGTCTTCACACTTTTTTAAAACCTATTCAATATATGTAATTTATTTATTTATTTATTATTATGCTTTATTTTATTTATTACTATCTTTTCTCTCTCCGCTAGATTATGTATTGCATTGAACTGCTGCTGCTAAGTTAATAAATTTCACGTCACATGCCGGTGATAATAAACCTGATTCTGAATTCCCACCTGCTTCAAAAGGACAACAATTATACCGGTGCCCAAGTAGCACTCACATCGTTGGTGATATGGTCATGGTTAGAATCAACATCTGTCTCAGGAAGGACCTGGATCCACTGCAATTCACCTTTCACAAAAGGTCTAAAGCAAATGCGATCTCATCGGCTCTCCCAGCAGTCTGCGATCACCCGGGCAATGCAAATACCTATCTCAGGATGCTGTTTTTTGACTGTCGCTCAACAGTTAACACCATAAGACCATAAAACATGGGACCAGAATTAGGCCATTCAACTCATGGAGTCTGCTCTGCCATCTCATCATGGCTGATCTCGGATCCCACTCAACCCCATACAACTGCCTTCTCACCGTATCCTTTGATGCCCTGACCAATCAGGAAACTATCAAGATCTGCTTTAAATATACCCACGGACTTAGCCTCCACCACAGTCCGTGGCAGAGCATTCCACAGATTCACCAGTCACTGGTTAAAAAAAAAAAAAAAATTCCTCCTTACTTCGGTTCTAAAAGGTCACCACTCAACTAGGAGTCTGTGTTCTCTAGTTCTGGATAGCCCCACTGTAGGAAACATCCCCTCTACATCCACCCTACCTAGTCCATTCCACATTTAGTAGGTTTCAATGAGATCCCCCCCATATTCTTCTAAATTCCAGTCTGTACAGGCCCAAAATTGCCAAACGCTTCTCATACCCCCTTCATTCCTGAAATCATCCTCTTGAACCTCCTCTGGACCTTCTCCAATGACAATATAGCCATTCTGGGAGAAGGGGCCCAAAACTGTTGACAATAGACAATACTCTTAAGTGTGGTCTAACTAGTGTCTTATAAAGCCTCAGTATTATCTCCTTCCATTTATATTCTATTCCCCTTGAAATAAATGCCAACATTGCATTTGCCTTCTTTACCACAGACACAACCTGTAAATTAGCCTTCTGGACTCTTGCATGAGGATGCCTAAGTCCCTCTGCACCTCTGATATTGCATTTTCTCCCAAATTAGATAATAGTCTGCACTTTTGTTCCTTTTGCCAAAATGCATTATCATACATTTCCCAACATTGTATTCTATCTGCTATTTTTTTACCCATTCTTACAATTTGTCCTGCTGCAAATACATTGCTTCCTCAGCACTACCTACCCCTCCACCTATCTTGGTATCATCTGCAAACGTTCTCACAAAGTCATCAATTCCATTATCTAAATCACTGACAAACAATGTGAAAAGTAGCGACCCCACTACTGACACCTGAGGAATACCACTAGTCACTGGCAGCCACCAAAAAAGGCCCCCTTTATTCCCACTCGCTGTCTCCTGCCTGTCAGCCATTCCTCTATCCATGTCAGTATCTTTCCTGTAACATCATAGGATTTTATATTGTTAAGTTGCCTCATACACCTCATCAAATGCCTACTAAAAATCCAAGTTAATGACATCCTCTGCCTCTCCTTTGTTCACCCTGCTTGTTACTTCCTCGAAGAACTGTAACAGATTTGTAAAGCAAAATTTCCCTTTCCAGACACCATGCTGACTTTGACTTATTTTATCATTAGTCTCCAAGTACCCCGAAAACATCATCCTTAATAATAGACTCCAACATTTTCCCAACCACCAGGTTAGGCTAACTTGGCCTATAATCTCCTTTCTTTTGCCTTACTCCCTTCTTAAAGAGTGGAGTGACATTTGTAATCTTCCAGTCCTCTATGACCATGTCAGAATCAAGTGATTCTTGAAGGATCATGATCAATGCATCTATTATCTTTCCAGCAACCTCTCTCAGGACTCTCGGATGTAGTCCATATGGTCCAGGTGACTTATCCACCTTGAGTCCTTTGAGTTTGCCTAGCACTTTTTCCCTTTGTAATAGCAATGGCTCTCACTTCACTCCTGCTGCCTGACACTCACGGAGCTCTGGCACACTTCTAGTGTCCTCAACATTGAAGACTGATGCAAAGTACTCATTAAGTTCATCTGAAATTTCTTTGCCCCCATTATTGCCTCACCATCATTTTCCAGTGATCCAGTAACAACTCTCACCTCCTTTTTACTCTTTATATAACTGAAAAATTTAGTATACTACTTCATATTATTGGCTAATTTGTCCTCATATTACATCTTTCCCCTTCTTATAGCTTTTCTTGTTGTCTTTTGTTGGATTTTAAAAACTTCCCAATCATCCAACTTCTTACTCACCTTTGCTACCTTATATGCACTTACCTTAGTTTTTAAGCAATCCTTAATTTCCCTTGTCAGTCACGTTTGCTTAAACTTGCCATTTGAGAATTTCTTCTTCTGTGGAACATATCTATCCTGCCAGGGGTGTATCTATGGAAAATAGTGCCTATGGCAAGCACTGAAATTGTCCAAACATCTGACACCCATCTTTTAGATAACTTTACCATAACATCAGCTCAAAAATACAAGTCAAGCTCTTTAATCTTTTAATTAACAAATTATGGCACTACATGAAAATTATAACAGCACCTTCCTTGTTTTCACTGATGCAAATTGGTCTATGATGTGATCAAAGTCAGTTTTTTCAGTTTCTTCTGTTTCTACACTCAGCAGAACAAGATCACAGAGTCTGCCTTAACCCATGGAGGCTCTCAAATATGAAAATATTAGTTTTAACTTGCTGAATGATCTCTCACAGCTGGCGATAGAAACTGCGATGGTTAGCATTATCTGAATAGCAATGAGAAGATTGGGGAAGGCACTCTCATCTCCATACTGAACAATATATTCAATAAGCTCTTCAGGTCTTGATATTTTCATGTTGACCCACCTTGATAGCAACATTCTACAATCCAAAATTTCTTCATATAGCTGCTGTCCATCAACATCAAAGCTGTACAATTTGCCCAAATTTTCGCACTTCTTCTTTAGGTTGTTACTGTCAGCACCATAACACAGTCCCTCAACATCGAGAAGGAACCCAAACTTAGCGTCAGTGTTGTGCAAATGAGCGAACCTTTCGTCCATTTCTCTGTGAAGACGGTCGAGTGTTCCCTTCGTGACTCTTCCCATTTCCTCAAGGTACTTGTTGACGGGCTTCACTGCTTCTGTCCTTGCACTCCATCTGGTTTTGGACTCCGACTTAACAACCACAGGCACGGCGTTTTTGAATTATTCCCAGTGTTGTGCTGAATGAGAGAAAAACACGTAGAGAGCTTCGATGGTTCCAAAAAACGTGACCATCATTGTATCCTGCTTGGCTGCACATACACCCACCAAGTTGAGTGAGTGATTGTCGCAATTTACAAACACTGCCAGGTTGTTTTACTCACTTATTCTTTGATGAACACCATTTCTGTGTCCAGCCATCACAGCAGCGTTGTCATAGCACTATGACTGACAATCTTGTAGCTCTATTTCGTCCTTCTCTAGCTGTTTCAAGGTGTCTTCAACCAAGCTCTCAGCACCCTTCTGTCTTATCTGGATAAAACCAAGGAAGGACTCTCTACTATGGACTGTTTTCCTCTCAAAATCAACTTCCACATACCTCACTACTTCTGACATCTGCTTAGTAGTGAGGTGTGCCTGATCAGTAGTCGAGTCGAACATGAGACCAAGTATTTGGCTTTATGAATGCTTCTCAGTAAACTCTGGTTAACAGTGGATGCGATCATGTGGATGAATTCATTCTGGACATCCAGTGAAAGATAAGATGGGGATCCAGGATGACTTTCCAAATGAGTGAAGTGTTCTTTTATGATAGGGTCAAAGATGGCCAGTAGTTTCAGAAAGCCAAGGAAATTTCCCACATTGGAGTCATCGTCTAGTTGTCGTCGCAAAGCCAGGTTCTGAGTCTCAAGGAATTTTATGCAGTGAAGGATTCTCGTCAAGATATCACGCCACTTCTGCTTTTCCTTCTCAATCTGTGACTGAAATATCACGTCAATAACTCCTATGTTTCCAGTTAAATTTTTTTCCGTTTCTTTCCACTGTGTGAAGCGTTCCTGATGATTTTTGGCATTTTCATGAACACTAATCCTTTCAGGTGTTTTCCACTGGTTGAATCCACCTTCCTGCTCCAATGAGGATTGATGGCCTGACCGGGAATAGAGAAGACAACAGATACAAAATGCAGACTTTTTAGAAGGGGAATAGACCAGTTATGAGCGAGTCACTTCCTCACCACAACAATTTCTCAATTTACTCTTGAACCAAGTTTTGTTCATTGAGCAGTTATTTGTTGGTAGGAAAGGCCCCTCACAGTTCTGGAAATACTTTGAACCCAGCTTTATTATTTCTGTTCTCAACGTGTCAGGCAAAATTGCTTTTCCAGTATCCTTGTCAAACTTCAGAAGTCCAATGTCACGCTGTTCAATCACTTCTAGTATGACAGTTTGAGGCTCTTTGACACCATCCAGTTCACTAGGTTCAGTGTCGTCAGGTTCAATCTCGTCAGGTAAAAACTCGTCAATAAACTCAACATCACCACCACCACCATCATCTTCCCCTCCTGCCGTGCCCACGTTCTCTGTGACAGCCTCACTCTTAATCTCATCATACTCCGATTTATCTGACTTGACTTCCTCTTCAGCTTGTGAAGCATTTATACTTGATCCACCTTTGGATTCTAATAAACTTGTAGCAGGTGCAGACAACTCCATGGAACGTGTCAAACTACTTATTCCAGGCTTTTCAAGGAAGGGCATGAAGAACTTGCTCGACTTCTTGGCTTCCTCCGCTTCCAACTTTCGTCTCTTCTGTTCTTCAGCTCCACTTTCCTTCTTCTTCGTGAAGAAATGTTTCATGGTCTTCTTACACAATGCTCTGAAATAAGGCCATCTTAGTGCTTCTCACCCCTGATAATCAAAGACAGATCGTACGTCTGAAGAAAATTCTTTTTTCACTATCCAAGGATGACTTGTCGGACTTCAATAGAAACTGCTCAGTGGAGCCCCCTTCAAGTGGGGCCCAAGGCACATGCCATACCTGCCACACCTTAGATAAGCCACTGTATCCTGCACCTTAGAAACACAGAAAAACTACAGCACAATACAGGCCCTTTGGCCCACAATGCTGTGCCAAACATGAACTTACTTTAGAAATTACTGAGGGTTACCCACAGCCCTCTATTTTTCTAAGCTCCATGTACCTATGCAGGAGTCTCTTAAAAAATCCTATCGTATCCGCCTCCACCAACGCTGCCGGCAGCCCATTCCACGTGCTCACCACCCTGTGTAAGACTTACCCCTGACACCTCCTTTGTACCTACTTCCAAGCACCTTCAAACTGTGCCCTCTCGTGCTAGCCATTTCAGCCCTGAGAAAAAGCCTTTGAATATCCACACAATCAATGCCTCTCGTCATCTTATACACCCCTATCAGGTCACCTCTCATCCTCTGTCACTCCAAGAAGGCCAAATTCATTAAACCTATTCTCGTAAGGCATGCCCCCAATCCAGGCAATATCCTTGTAAATCTCCTCTGCACCCTTTCCATAGTTTCCACATCCTTCCTGTAGTGAGGTGACCAGAGGTGAGCACAGTACTCCAAGTGGGGTCTGACCAGGGTCCTATACAGCTGTAATATTACATCTCGGGTCTTAAACTCAATTCCACGGTTGATGAAGGCCAATGCACCATATGCTTTCTTAACCACAGAGTCAACCTATGAAGCAGCTTTGAGTATCCTATGGACTCGGGACCCCAAGATCCCTCAGATGCTCCACACTGCCAAGAGTCGTACCATTAATACTATATTCTGCTGTCATATTTGACCAACCAAAACGGACCACCTCACACTTATCTGGGTTGAATTCCATCTGCCACTTCTCAGCCCAGTTTTGCATCCTATCAATGTCCCACTGTAACCTCTGTCAGCCCTCCACATGATCCACAACAGCCCCAAATTTTGTGTCATCACCAAATTTATTAACCCATCCCTCCACTTCCTCATCCAGGTCATTTATTAAAATCACAAAGAGTAGGGGTGGTCCCAGAACAGATCCCTGAGGCACACCACTGGTCACTGACCTCCATGCAGAATATGACCCGTCTACAACCACACTTTGCTTTCTTTGGGCAAGCTAGTTCTGGATCCACAAAGCAATGTCCCCTTGGATCCCATGCCTCCTTACTTTCTCAAAAAGCGATGCATGGGTTATCTTATCAAATGCCTTGCTGAAATCCATATACACTACATCTACTGCTCTACCTTCATCAATGTGTTTAGTCACATCCTCAAAAAATTCAATCAGGCTCGTCAGGCACGACAGGCCTTTGACAAAGCCATGCTGACTATTCCCAATCATACTATGCCTCTCCAGATGTTCATAAATCCTGCCTCTCAGGATCTTCTCTATCAACTTACCAACCACTGAAGTAAGACTCACTGGTCTATAATTTCCTGGGCTATCTCTGCTCCCTTTCTTGAATAATGGAACAACATCCACAACCCGCCAATCCTCCAGAACCTCTCCCATCCCCATTGATGATGCAAAGATCATCACCAGAGGCTCAGCAATCTCCTCCCTCGCTTCCCACAGTAGCCTGGGCTACACCTCATCCGGTCCCGAAGACTTATCCAACTTGATGCTTTCCGAAAGCTTCAGCACATCTCCTTTCTTAATGTCTATATGCTCAATCTTTTCAATCTGCTGCAAATCATCCCTACAATCGCCAAGGTCCTTTTTTGCAGTGAATACCGAAGCAAAGTATTCATTAAGTACCTCTGCTATCTCCCCTGGTTCCATACACACTTTTCCACTGTCACACTTGATTGGTCCTATTCTCTCATGTCTTATCCTCTTGCTCTTTACATACTTGTAGAATACCTTAAGGTTTTCCTTAATTCTATCCACCAAGTCCTTCTCATCGCCCCTTCTGGCTCTCCTAATTTCATTCTTAAGCTCTTTCCTGCTAGCCTCATCTTCTAGATCTCTATCATTACCTAGTTTTTTGAACCTTTCGTAAGCTCTTCTTTTCGACAAGATTTTCAACAGCCTTTGTACATCATGGTTCCTCTACCATACCATCCTTTCCCTGTCTCATTGGAATGTACTTATGCAGAACTCCACACAAATATCCTCTGAGTATTTGCCACATTTCTTCCGTATGTTTCCCTGAGAACATCCATTTCCAATTTATGCTTCCAAGTTCCTGCCTGATAGCCTCATATTTCCCCTTACTCCAATTAAACACTTTCCTAACTTGTCTGTTCCTATCCCTCTCCAATGCTATGGTAAAGGAGATAGAATTGTGATCACTATCTCCAAAATGCTCTCCCACTGAGAGACCTGACACCTGACCAGATTCATTTCCCACTACCAGATCAAGTACAGCCTCTCCTCTTGTAGACTTATCTACATATTGTGTCAAGAAACCTTCCTGAACACCCCTAACAAACTCCAGCCCATCTAAACCCCTCACTCTAAGGAGACGCCAATCGATATCTGGGAAATTAAAATCTCCAACCACAACAACGCTGTTATTATTACACCTTTCAAGAATCTGTCTCCCTATCTGCTCCTCGATGTCCCTGTTACTATTGGGCGGTCTATAAAAAGCGCCCAGTAGAGTTATTGACCCCATCCTGTTCCTAACTTCCACCCACGGAGGCTCTGCAGCCGTGACACTATCTCTGATCAACGGTGCAACGCCCCCACCTCTTTTGCCTCCCTCCCTATCCTTTCTGAAACATCTCAAGCCTGGTACTCGAAGTAAGCATTCCTGCCCCTGAGTCTTCCAAGTCGCTGTAATAGAACATAGAATAGTACAGTACAGTACAGGCCTTTTGGCCCACAAAGTTGTGCCGACCCTCAAACCCTGCCTCCCATATAAGCCCCCACCTTAAATTCCTCCATATACCTGTCTAGTAGTCTCTTAAACTTCACTAGTGAATCTGCCTCCACCACTGACTCAGGCAGTGCATTCCACGCTCCAACCACTCTCTGAGTAAAAAACCTTCCTCTAATATCCCCCTTGAACTTCCCACCCCTTACCTTAAAGCCATATCCTCTTGTATTTAGCAGTGGTGCCCTGGGGAAGAGATGCTGGCTATCCACTCTATCTATTCCTCTTATTATCTTGTACACCTCTATCATGTCTCCTCTCATCCTCCTTCTCTCCAAAGAGTAAAGCCCTAGCTCCCTTAATCTCTGATCATAATGCATACTCTCTAAACCAGGCAGCATCCTGGTGAATCTCCTCTGTACCCTTTCCAATGCTTCCACATCCTTCCTATAGTGAGGCGACCAGAACTGGACACAGTACTCCAAGTGTGGCCTAACCAGAGTTTTATAGCGCTGCATCATTACATCGTGACTCTTAAACTATATCCCTCGACTTATGAAAGCTAACACCCCATAAGCTTTCTTAACTACCCTAACCACCCGTGAGGCAACTTTCAGGGATCTGTGGACATGTACCCCCAGATCCCTCTGCTCCTCCACACTACCAAGTATCCTGTCATTTACTTTGTACTCTGCCTTGGAGTTTGTCCTTCCAAAGTGTACCACCCCACACTTCTCCGGGTTGAACTGCATCTGCCACTTCTCAGTCCACTTCTGCATCCTATCAATGTCTCTCTGCAATCTTTGACAATCCCCTACACTATCTACAACACCATCAATCTTTGCAAACTTGCCAACCCACCCTTCTACCCCCACATCCAGGTCGTTAATAAAAATCACGAAAAGTAGAGGTCCCAGAACAGATCCTTGTGGGACACCACTAGTCACAATCCTCCAATCTGAATGTACTCCCTCCACCACCACCCTCTGCCTTCTGCAGGCAAGCCAATTCTGAATCCACCTGGCCAAACTTCCCTAGATCCCATGCCTTCTGACTTTCTGAATAAGCCTACCACGTGGAACCTTGTCAAATGCCTTACTAAAATCCATATAGATCACATCCACTGCACTACCCTCATCTATATGCCTGGTCACCTCCTCAAAGAACTCTATCAGGCTTGTAATGGCCACATCATCATACCTCCAAGTACTGATCCATACTCTAAGTTCATCCGCTTTGTTCATAATACTCCTTGCATTAAAATAGACACACCTCAAACCATCAGTCTGAGCGCATCCCTTCTCTATCACCTGCCTATCCTCCCTCTTGCACTGTCTCCAAGCTTTCTCTATTTGTGAGCCGTCCGCCTCTTCCTCTGTCACTTCAATTCAGTTCCTACCCCCCAGCAATTTTAGTTATCTGAGTTGAACTCCATCTGCCACTTCTCAGCCCAGTTTTGCATCCTATCGATGTCCTGCTGTAACCTCTGACAGCCCTCCACACTATCCACAACAGCCCCAATCTTTGTGTCATCAGCAAATTTACTAACCCATCCCTCCACTTCCTCATCTAGGTCATTTATAAAAATCACTAAGAAAAGAGGTCCCAGAACAGATCCCTGAAGCACACCACTGGTCACTGACCTCCATGCAGAATATGACCCGTCTACAACCACTCTTTGCCTTCTATGGGCAAGCCATTCCTGGATCCAAAAAGCAAGGTTCCCTTGGATCCCATGCCTCCTTACTTTCTCAATAAACCTTCCATTGGGTAACTTATCAAATGCCTTGCCGAAATCCATATACATTACATCTACTGCTCTACCTTCATCAATGTGTTTAGTCACATCCTCAAAAAATTCAATCAGGCTCATAAGGCACGACCTGCCTTTAACAAAGCCATGCTGATTATTCCTAATCATATTATGCCTCTCCAAACATTCATAAATCTTGCCTCTCAAGATCATTTTCATCAACTTACCAACCACTGAAGTAAGAATCACTGGTCTATAATTTCCTGGGCTATCTCTACTCCCTTTCTTGAATAAAGGAACAACATCTGCAACCCTCCAATCCTCCAGAACCTTTCCCATATATAAGACTTGGCCTTCACAGCTGCCTATGGCAAAGAATTCCACAGGTTCATCACTCCTGGCTAAAAAAATTGCTCCTCATTTCGGTTCTGAAAGGACACCCCTCTTTTCTGAGGCTCTGACCTCTAGTCTTCGACTCTTCCACCATTGCAAATACCTTCTCCAAATCCACTCTATCAAGGTCTTTCACCATTCCATAGGTTTCAATTAGGTCACCCCTCACTCTTCTGAATTCTCGTGAATAAAGGCCCAGAGCCATCAAACACTCTTCATATGACAAGCCGATCAATCCTGGAATCATTTTTGTGAACCTCCTTTGAATCCTCTCCAGTTTCAGCACATCCTTTCTAAATAAGGGGTCTAACCGTGCTCACTGCTGAGGCCTTACTTGGAGTATTGGAGCAGTGGCCGGTCTGATGATAGTGGATAATTGCTGATAGTTTGTTTACAAAGTCAGTTACAGATTTCCTTGTCCACTCTAGCTATGATGTCAAAAACCTCAATTCTATCAAGTTCAGCTTTGAATTTGTTCATCAATAGACAGGTATATGCTTCACTGTGGCAGAGAGTAGAGTGTCACACCTGGCATCAGTTAGGTAACATACTCTTCTTTCAGTATCCCCAAGGCCTGTGAACAACTCCAGGTACTTCTGCCACCAAACATTGTTTAACAAATCCAATCTTGGAATGACGTTCAGCTTCTTGATGGCATGTTGTCCCAGTAGTGTTGAGAAGAGATTCTGAACAACATAGACATCCTCTTTTAACTGATTCTCATCTTTATGGATGGAAATAGTAAACATTTCTTTCACACTGAGCTTATGTTTCCCTGGCCCCATGAGCACTTTCCTTGTTGAGTTTAGCGTAATACCTATTTTCTTCACTAGTTTTGTGAACAGACATTCGGGGATGGCTCTGTCATCTGCCGCAGTGTCCATTTGGAATGCTTGCTTCATTTTGCAACTGAACCACAGTACACCAGCTTTTGTTTGAATCTAGAGCCCCAAGGAAAGCTCTCTCTTCATCTGAATGATGGTCTTCATTGACCTCCTGAAGAAATGTTTTTGAGTGACACTGGCTTTTATAATGGCCTACTTTATTGCACTGTGGCAGTTCACTGCTTTTGCTGGACAGAGCTTCTTGACATAGAATGGAGACTTGCAGCATCTCCTGCAGATGGACATTTTATCTGCTCTTTGTTTCACTTGGCTGTTTTGTTTGAGCTGAGCTCTACTGTCACCTTTTTCTATAATCTACCTGACTGCACCTTCTTTGTACCCTTTTTGTAGAGCTTCTAGCTTTACCTCAGCATCGTTTTCTGAGTTCTCCCTTTTGCTGACGAACATTCTTACTCTGCCTGACCATAGTAATAGCTTTCTTGAGTGTGAGATTTGCCTACAACTGAAGTATCTCTGACAATTTGGTGTCCAGTTGACCAGTGACATTCCTGTCTCTAATGAGCTCATCTCTCAGGTTTCCATATGCACAGTTATCTAATAAGGCATACAATGCTGTGATGAAGTCATTTACACTTTCATTTGGCTCCTGTTTTTTGGAGTTGAATTTTGCCCTCATATATCACATTTCACTTTCCTGTGAAATATTCTTTGAATTTATCCTGCACTGTTTTGTACTCCTTTTTCTTAGCATCTGTTTGTCCTAATCCACCCATGAAGTCATCTACTTTGTCACCCATGCAGTATATCAGTGTGTTTAATTGATGCTCCTCAGAAGCCTGAGTGAGATTGCCTGCAACTCTAAATCTCTCAAAAGGTCAGAGCCATCTTCCCAAGTCCCTTGGTTTAGAGAAATCAATTGTCTCGGGCAGCTTTAATAGGCAAGTCGATATAGATAGTGCCAATGTTCCCTCTAATTTTTAGTAGTCAGTGTGCGCAAA
Organism: Mobula birostris; assembly: GCF_030028105.1. Lineage (NCBI taxonomy): Eukaryota > Metazoa > Chordata > Chondrichthyes > Myliobatiformes > Myliobatidae > Mobula > Mobula birostris. The sequence goes on along the minus strand of NC_092377.1, from coordinate 170,586,209 downwards.
AACCTTCTGTTGTGCAAATTTTTTTCCTGTGACAAAAGTATGTGCGCACTGAATGCACACATGGCACAGTTTATGTAGGTTTACAAAATATTCGACATAAAACTGCACAAAATAACAAAATAGCATACATAATTAAGTCACTCAGTTATTTTTTCTCTCTCCTGTCTTTGGCATTTACCCATTCTTTGTAAACTCTATATAGACTAATAGAACTTCCATCCAATTGATAGCTTTTGATTCTCATTAACATATCCAAATGACATTCACCTAAAACAGTGGTCCCCAACCTCCGGGCCGCAGACCGATACATTGCCACGAAGAACCCAACATTTACATGCCAGGCGGCATCTAATTAATTAGCTTGTTTATTTCAGCTTTTTTCTTAAAGATGTGCCAATTGCATTCCGACTACCGCTGCACCACTGCATTCTCTGCAGCAATCTATCAGTCCACGGCCCGGAGGTTGGGGACCACTGACCTAAATGGTTTCTCAGCTTGTTTTTGAGTTGATTCATTAGGTTAAAACCTTGCTCACAGTCCGCACTAGACGCAAGAAAGGTTCCCCCAATGTCCATCAACTGTGCAAGGTCGCAAAACTGTTCATTTTGAAGTACAAATGCCACCATTTGAGCAAAGTTTGAAATCGGTTTGGATGGCTGCAAACATGGCTGCCGCCGTGATGCAGCTGTACAAACCAGAACAGGAAAGGTGAGATGATGTAAATTAGCAACGTGCATTGTGGTATTTGAAAAACCGACTAACTATTTAACAGAAACAGTTAGATAAAAGATTATTTTCAATAAGTATAAATACTAATTACGACACTATTTGAGGTAACTAACCTTCTGTGCGCACATTAATTTCCTTTGTGCGCTGGTTGAAAAATGTGTGTGCGCGTGCGCACACCTTAGAGGGAACTATGGGTACTGCAGGTATTTGCTCCATTTTCCTGTTCATTTGTTTATTTATTTGGACTACAAAAGTCTTCTTTGCTCTCCTTGAGAGTTTGACTGACTTCACTGCTGTGTCTGTGTCTCTGTGCACTTCCCCAGATAGTGGCCACAGATTATTACTATGCATCCACTTTTGAGTGTAGGTTGAAGGCCTTGCCTAACTTCCCCTTCTCAGCTTATGCCTCACGGTGCATACAGTTAGCAAACTAGCATAGGCAATTTAGGTTGATATGTCTCTGGATATTTTTCATAGGTATTTGGGGATCTCACTCAGTCTGTAGCACCAATTCATCATTGATCAACCACTTCTGACACCACGTTCATTATTGAGGGATAATGATGAGTACACCAGGATGCCAGTATTCAGGATAATGAACTGAACTTCACTGACAACCCTGCTTCTACAATACGTGAACTCCTTCCATGTGGGAGCAGCTAACCAAGTGGCACAGGAATAACACTAACAACTATCACATATTAACAGATACGTGGGAGGAGGTGAACAGTTCTACGGTTGTGGGGCGCTAGCCGATCTGCGGGAGGGGAAGGGCGCAAGGCGATCCGCGGGAGACTATAACACATAGGAGCAGGATTTGGCCTCTTGGCTTATCAAGTCTGCTCCGCCATTTCATTATGGCTGATTCATTTTTCTCTCAGCTCCAATCTCCTGCCTTCTCCCCTTATTCCTTCATGTTTGACCAATCAGGAATCTATCAACCTCTGCCTGAAATATAAATAAAAACTTGGCCTCCACAGCTGCCTGTGGCAAAGAATTCCACAGGTTTACCACTTTCTGGCTAAAGAATTTCCTCCTTGTTGCTGTTCTAAAAAGACGCCCCTCTATTCTGAGGCTATGTCCTCTGGTCTTAAGGCTTTCCCACCATATGAAACACCCTCTCCACATCCACTCTGTCAAGGCCTTTCATCATTCGATAGGTTTCAATGAGGTCACCCCTCATTCTTCATGCAGGCCCAGGGTCATCAAATGCTCTTCATATGACAAGCCATATAATCAGCCTTCTCACGAGGATATCGGTCTTCCTCCAGTTCAGGAGCAAACCATCCCACCTTCCCTGGAGGGTGGACATCAGCAGATCCATAGGAGGAAGGTGGGTGAACAGAACAGATCCCCAGGGGATGGCACAAATGGATCCTCAGGGGAGGGGGCAAAGGGATCCACAGTGTTGTGGAGGGGCGGGCGGTGAACGGATCTATGGTGGTTGGGTCCGTCATGTAACAGGCTCAACGCCCTTGGGATTTTACACTGCTCACCTGAAACAGTTGAGAAATTCAACATTTGCAAATATTCCCAAGAAAACTAAAAATAAATATTAATTGTACAATCTGCCTACTCACCAGTCAAAGTTGCATTTTCCAGAGCGTGGCAGACAAAAAAAACAGCACCTAGTCATAAAGGAGAAAACAGGAATACATTTTTGTGTCGTTGAAAAGAACATCTGTATTTTCATGTCTCTGTATTTTCCAAACACCGAGCAAAGACAAAAATATTTCACTTGGTTAATTGAATATGTTACAGCTGTTAATACAGATTTTTCCCCCCTAGTTCAATCTGGAACTGGCCCTGAGACATTCAGGACCCCATCACCCAGGAGAAGGCCCCTCCTCATTGGTACCATCAAGGAGAAGGTACAGGAGGCTGAAAGCACACACTTAACATTTCAGGAACAGCTTCTTCCCCTCTGCTGACATACTTCTAAATGGGCATAGAAACATAGACAATAGGTGCAGGAGTAGGCCATTCAGCCCTTCAAGCCTGCACCGCCATTCCGTATGATCACGGTTGATCATCCAACTCAGACATGGACAATTAATCCATGAACACTACCTCGATATTTTATCTTTCCCTCTCTCTTTGCATTACTTATTTAATTTAACTTTCTTTTTCATATATACTTATTTTAATCTACAGTTTTTATTATTAAGTATTGCATTGTATTGCTGCTGCAAAACAACAAATTTAACAACATTTGTCTATGATATCAAACCTGATTCTGATTCTGATCCTGAGGCTCAGAGGGAAAGGATGCATTCAGACAGTGACAGGGATAGAAATAGAGTCATAGAAAAGTACAGCACAGAAACAGGTTCTTCAGCCCATCTAGTCCATGCTAAATGTATCTATCCAAACTGCTCATAAAACTTGAAGTCAAACTTACATGCCCCAATTGTCCTGACAACTAATTCCACAGTCTCATGACCCTCTAAGTGAAGAAGTTTCCCCTCAGGTTCCCCTTAAACCTTACATTTCACCCTTAAGCTATGACCTCTGGTTGTAGTCCCACCCAACCTCAGTGGAAAAAGCCTGCTTGCATTTACCCGTTCTATACTCCTCATAATCTTGTATACCTCAATCAAATCTACTCTCAATCTTCTACATTCTAAGGAATACCGTTCTGACCTGCAAATGCCTTGCTAAAGTCCAACTAGACAATATCCACTACCTTGCTTTCATTGACTTTCCTGGTAACTTCCTCGAAAAACTATGTAAGATTGGTTAGACATGACCTTGCAAGCACAAAGCCATGCCGACTATCCTTTGACAAACTCTACCCCATCTAGTTCTTTTACAATATGGGATTCCCAGTCATAAAAAAACAGGATCAGCCATGATAGAATGGCAGGAACAGACTCATTGGGCCAAATGGCCTAATTCTACTCCTGTGTCACATGGTCTTAATATGTGGAAAGTTAATATGATAACAACCTTATGTTTCTTGCAACAGTCTGTGATCTCTTTAGAAATTTCTTCCTCTGAATCCCTAGGACTGTTGGGTAGTCTGTACTATAACCCTATTATCGTGGTCATACCTTTCTTATTTCTCAGTTCCTCCTATATTGCCTCACTAGCCGAGTTCTCCAGTTTGTCTTAATGGAGCACAGCTGTGACATTTAACGTCACCCCTCCCACCCTGACATGTCTAAAACAACAAAACCCTGGAATACCGAGCTGCAAGACCCGTTCCTTCTGCAATTAAGTTTCACTAATGGTCACAATATCATAATTCCAAGTGCTGATTCATGCCCTGAGCTCATCTGACTTTCCTATTATGATATTTCTTGCACTGAAATATATGCAGCTCAGGACAATAGTTGCGCCATGCTCAAACTTTTGCTTCTTGATTTTGTCTGAGGTCTTACGAACATTTCCACTAACTATTCTGGCACTCTGGTTCCTATCCCCCTGCAACTCTAGTTTCAACCCCACCATGCAGCATTAACAAACCTTCCCACTGGGATATTGGTACCCCTGCAGTTCAGCTGTTGCCCTAACAGACAAGGTGAAGGAAAATCCTAAGATTTTCTACAAATATGTTTGTAAAATGATTGTGCAACCCTCACTTCGGCTAGCAGCTTAATATAGGGGATGATAGACCCCGGCCCGGTCAAACTTAAGAAATCTCATTTAGGAGGCTGCTGTGCGATGTGTTCCCGTTACAAATCAGCACCACAAAATAACAAACAGTACAATTAAACGATTGAGCTTTATAATTCTTAATTTAACTGTATGGTTAGTAAAGAAAACAAAAAAAAAGAAAAGGGGCCCATTCTCATGAAACAGTCTAATGCGCAAGGTTGGAGCTCACTGACAAGGCCGTTCGTCCACCATCGACCCCTCCTCCAATCGTCGCCGACCTCCGGACCCTCGCTCCAAGTCCACTTCGTCCGGTGGACTACCAACTCACTCCACTCACGTCTTCTCTCCTCATCTCTCTCCGGCAAAAGACCGCAAATTCCCGGTTCCCAGACACACAAGAAAGAACATCCCACTCATTGGCTAACATGCCCCGTTATCTCTAGTCAGAACCCAAACATTGCTGCTACAGAGAAACCATTACCTTAGCAGTGGAACATTACAGAGAAGCCATTACATTAGCAGTGAAACCTTACAGCGTGTTACAATTGCAAGGGACAAAATTGGCCCTCTGGAAGATCAGAATGGTAATCCATGTGTGGAGCCAAATGAGAGGGGGGAGATCTTAAATGTGCTTCTGCATCTGCATTTACTCAGGAGATGGACACAGAAGTCTCTCGAAATGAGGCAAAGCAGCTTCAATTTCATGGACCCTATACCGATTAAGAGGAGAAGGTGTTTGCTGTCTAGAAGCATATTAGGGTGGATAAATCCCCAGGGCCTGACAAGGTGTTCCCTCAGACCCTGTGGGAGGCAAGTGCAGAAATTGCCAGGGTTCTGGTGGAGATATTTAAATCATTGAAGAGACAGTTGAGGAGAAGAGCATTGGAGGATAGCTAAGGTTGTACCTCTGTTTAAGAAAGGCTCTTTAAAAAAAAAAGAAACAGGAAATCATAGGCCAGTGAGCCTGACATCATAGTGGGAAAGTTTTGGAAGGTATTCTAAGGGCCCACATATATGAGCATATGGATAGACATGGACTGATTAGGAATAGTCATCATGGCATCATACATAGTAGGTCGTGTCTAACCAACCTCAGAGAGTTTTTCGAGGAAGTTACTAGGAAGGTTGATGTTGTCGACATGGACTTTAGCAAAGCATGTGACAAGGTCCCGCATGGAAGGCTGATCAAGAAGTTCAGTCGCTCGACATTCAGGATGAGGGAGTAAACTAGATTAAATATTGGGTTTGTGAGAGAAGCTAGAGAGTGGTAATAGATGGTTTCCTCTCTGACTAGAAGCATGTGAAGAGTGGAGTCCCATGGGGATTGGTGCTGGGTCCTTTGTTGTTTGTCATCTATATCAAGGTTCTGGATGATAGTTGGTTAAGTTTGATTAGGGGTAGTGGACAGTGAGGAAGGCTATCATAGCTTCCAGTGGGATCCGCATCAGCTGGAAAAATGGGCTGAAAAATGGCGGATGGAATTTAATGCAAACAACGCGAGGTTTTGTAGTTTGGTAGGACCAACAAGCTAAGTCTTACACAGTCAGTGGTAGAACAAAGGGATAAGAGCCAAGATAGATGAGTGGAACCAGGCCATTTGGCCTATTGAGTCTGCTCTGCTATTTCATCATGCCTAATCCATTTACCCTCTCAGCCCCAAACTCCTACTTTCCCCACTCCCGTCCCCCCCCCCATTAGACATAGGAGCAGAATTAGGCCTTCCAAATTGTTTCCAGAAAGTCCAGCCATTGCTGCTCTGCAGTCATCCCTACCAGTGTTCTGTTCCAATCAATACTAGCCAACTCCTCTCTCAAGCCTCTGTAATTCTCTTTACCCAATGTAATACTGATACATCTGACTTTGGCTCTTCTTTCTCAAATTTCAAGGTGAATTTGATCACTTTCCCCTAAGTGTTCTTTTATCGTAAGCTCTATTCAGGATATTTACAAAAACAGGTGTGTAAAGAGCGCCCGAAGGATCATTGGGGACCCGAGTCACCCCAACCACAAACTGTTCCAGCTGCTACCATCCAGGAAATGGTACCGCAGCATAAAAGCCAGGACCAACAGGCTCCGGGACAGCTTCTTCCACCAGGCTATCAGACTGATTAATTCATGCTGATACAATTATATTTCCATGTTATACTGACTGTGCTGTTATACATACTATTTATTACACATTACTGTAAATTGCACATTTAGACAGATGTTACGTAAAGATTTTTATTTCTCATATATGTGAAGGATGTAAGTAATAAAGTCAATTCAATTCAATTCTAATCAATTCTGGTTCATTGCACAACACCCAATACAGAAAAGCTGATCCCCTAGTGTGCTCAACCACAAGCTGCTCAAAAAAGCCAACTCGTAGGCATTCTGGAGATCCCCTCTCTTGGAATCCAGCACCAACCTGATTTTCCCAATCTACCTGCATATTGAAGTCCCCCCATGAATATCATTGAAGCACCTTCAATTACTCCAAAAGACTGAGGTTTGGTAAAATACTGAAAGGCTTTTATTCGCTGTACAATACGACCTCCACAGTGAGTGTCTGCCCCCGGACTGAGGGGGAGGGGCAAGGTGAACACCTTTATACAGGATTCTGTGGGAGGAGCCACAGGGGCAGTCAGCAGAGGGGTGTGTCCAGACAGGTAACCGAGTTACAACATATATACATGGTTTACCACATTCACCCCTCCTTTTTTTTTTAAAAAAAAGAGTCCTGCGGGGTGAAGTGACTGACAATATTTACAAGAAGTATATTTACAGGTTAAGTCTATCAGGCGGTCGAGTCCGTCGCTGTGATCTACGTAGCACCGGCGATGGCGGTTGTGCTGGCTCCGGCCTGACTTCAGGTGCCAGCACATTAGGCGTCGGTAATCCCTCGTGCGTGTGCGTCGCGCCCGGTATGGGAGTGTCGTGTGGTGTCTGTATAGGGTTTGGGGTGCACGGTGTCTCGTAGGTACATACATTGGTGGGTACGGGGTCAATAGTCACTACGGAGTGTTCAGGGTAGGGGCCCGGAGCTCCTGCAGGCGCCAGGTCGCGGATGGAGACCGTGTCCTCCCGCCCATCAGGTAAAACCACGTAGGCATACTGGGGGTTCGCATGAAGTAAGTGAACCCTCTTGACCATCGGGGAGTATTTATTGCTCCTCGCATGTTTCCGAAGCAGCACTGGCCCTGGGGACGTCAGCCAAGTTGGTAGGGTGGTTCCCGTGGTCGATTTTCTGGGAAACGAAAAGAGCCGCTCATGAGGGGTGGCATTGCTGGCCGTGCATAACAGGGAGTGGATGGATGGAGTGCCTCGGGAAGGACCTCCTGCCAGCGGGAGACCGGCAGTCCCTTTGACCTGAGGGCTAAGAGTGTGGCTTTCCACACTGTGCCATTCTCCTTCTCTACCTGTCCATTGCCCCAGGGATTGTAGCTCGTGGTCCTACTGGTTGCAATTCCCCTAGCCAGTAGATATTGGCGCAGCTCGTCACTCATAAACGAGGACCCTCTGTCACTGTGGATATAGCATGGGTATCCGAACAGAGTGAAGAGCTTGCGCAGGGCTTTTATAACTGACGTGGTAGTGGTGTCGGGGCAGGGGATGGCGAAGGGGAACCGCGAGTACTCATCAATTATGTTAAGAAAGTACACATTGCGGTCGGTGGAGGGAAGGGGGCCCTTAAAGTCAACACTCAGTCGCTCAAAGGGGCGGGTGGCCTTGATGAGTGGTGCCTTCTCGGGTCGGTAGAAGTGCGGTTTGCACTCTGCGCAGACTTGGCAGTCCCTGGTCATCACCCTGATCTCCTCAAGGGAGTAAGGCAGGTTCCGGGCTTTCACGAAGTGGAAAAGCCGGGTGACTCCCGGGTGGCAAAGGTCTACATGTAGGGCGTATAGCCGGTCGATCTGCGTGCTGGCGCATGTTCCCCGGGATAGGGCATCGGAGGGCTCGTTGAGCTTCCCAGGCCTGTACATGATGCCATAGTTGTAGGTGGAGAGTTTGATTCTCCACCTCAGAATTTTATCATTTTTGATTTTGCTCCGCTGCTGATTATTAAACATGAATGCGACTGAGCGCTGGTCAGTTAGCAGGGTGAACCTTTTGCCGGCAAGATAGTGCCTCCAGTGCCTTATAGCTTCCTCTTTCTCTACCGCAGAGTGACGAATTTCAGGGCCTTGAAGGGTATGGGAGAAGAACGCCACTGGTCTTCCTGCCTGGTTGAGGGTAGCAGCCAGTGCAAAGTCGGAGGCGTCACTCTCTACTTGGAAGGGAATGGCCTCATCCACCGCATGCATTGCTGCTTTGGCAATGTCCCCTTTTATGCGGTTGAAGGCCGTGTGGGCCTCGGCGGAGAGGGGGAATGTGGTGGACTTGACCAGGGGGCGGGCCTTGTCTGCATAGTTAGAGACCCATTGGGCATAATAGGAAAAGAAGCCCAGGCACCTTTTGAGGGCTCTGAGGGCATTGAGAAGAGGGAGTTCCAACAGGGGGCGCATACGGTCGGGGTCGGGGCCAATGACTCCATTCTCCACGACACACCCAAGGATAGCAAGTTGGGTGGTCCCAAATACACACTTGTCCTTGTTATAGGTGAGGTTGAAAGATTTGGCCGCTTGGAGAAATTTTTGGAGGTTGTTGTCGTGATCCTGCTGGTCGTGACCGCAGATGGTGATGTTATCCAGATATGGGAACGTGGCCTTCAGTTGGCACTGGTCCACCATCTGGTCCATTGCCCTCTGGAAGACAGATACACCATTTGTGACACCAAAGGGGACGCGCAGGAATTGATAAAGCCTGCCGTCCGCCTCGAAGGCAGTGTAAGGGCGGTCCTCCCGGCGGATGGGGAGCTGATGGTAAGCGGATTTTAGGTCTATGGTCGAGTACACCTTGTACTGTGCTATCTGATTGACCATATCCGCAATGCGGGGTAGAGGGTACGTGTCGAGCTGCGTGAACCTATTGATGGTCTGGCTATAGTCCACGACCATCCTATTCTTCTCCCCGTTCCGAACAACGACAACCTGCGCCCTCCAAGGACTTGTGCTTGCCTCAATGAACCCCTCCCTGAGCAGCCGCTGCACCTCCGACTTAATGAAAGCTCTGTCCCCCGCGCTGTACCTCCTGCTTTTAGTTGCTACGGGTTTACAGTCGGGGGTCAGATTGGCGAACAATGGTGGGGGAGGGATCCTGAGGGTGGAGAGGCCGCAAGTGGTGTCAGTAGTGTGGCAGTTGGCATGATGTTGGGTGGGATGCGCGGGTCGGTGTGTGTGTGTGTGGTCAGTAGCGGGGTACGTGACATATCTCTACAAAACAGGGGATTTATGACAGTAATTGGCGAGAGGGGCCCATCATACTTCATTGTCACGCTTTTCAGGTGGCTCTGGAAGTCCAACCCCAACAGCACAGGGGCACACAGTTGAGGCAAGACCAGTAACGTAAGTCCCGATATTCTGTGCCCTGCACCACTAGCGTCGCTACACAACCCCCCTGGATGTCTGTTGTATGCAACCTGGAAGCCATGGTGACCCTCTGACCGGCCGTATCATGAGTCCACAATGCTGCACCGTGGCCGGGTGGATAAAACTCTCCGTGCTGCCTGTGTCAAACAGGCAGCTTGTCCTGTGCTCCTCCACCAGGATGTCCATCACTGACCTTGCGAGCTGGTGGGGAGCGCTTTGGTCGAGGGTCACGGAAGCCAGGGTGGGGTCGCTGTCTTGGTCTGGCGTGGTGGGGTGCCCCGTGAGCACCCGTTGGTCGTAGGCGGTGGGAGGTGGCGCCGACCAAGATGGCCACCCCCATGTCTCGCACGTGGTGGTGGCGTGCAGGGAAGATGGCGGCAGGCAAGATGGGGGCCCCCACATCTCGCATGCGGTGCTGCTCAATCCCACTCGCGGTTTTGACTTACAGACCTTGGCGAAGTGGCCCTTCTTTCCGCAGCTGGAGCGGGTAGCTTGTCGGGCCGGGCAGTGTTTCTGGGGGTGCTTCTCCAGTCCGCAGAAGTAGCACTTCGCGGACTCACGACTGGCGGCAGCCGAGGTCGATTTGCCGGCAGGTTGCGGGGTCTGCGGCACCCACGAGGCCATTGGGGGATCGCGTGCCTGGAGAGCCTCGGAGTTATGCAGAGCGGCCTCCAACGTATCAGCCAGCTCCATCGCCGAATTTAGGGTAAGATCGGCTTTTTCCAGCAGCCGCTGGCGCACGTACACTGACCTGGTCCCCATGACGAAGGCGTCTCTGACTAGGAGTTCTGCATGCTGCGCCGCTGTCAGCTCCTGGCAATTGCAGGCTCGCACGAGCGTCCATAGGGCCTGGACGAACTCAGCACTCGATTCCCCGGGGCGTTGTTGCCGTGTCGCTAAACGGTGCCGAGCATAGACGCTGTTTATCGGCCGCAGGTATTGTCTTTTGAGTGCGTTCATCGCGCCGTCGTAGTTCGGCTGGTCTCTGATCAGCGAATAGACCCGTGGACTGACCCTGGAGAGTAGAACTCTGCGCTTCGCTACGGGGTCGGTCGCTTTAATCTCCTCTAGATACGCTTCGAAGCAGGCCAGCCAGAGTTTGAAAGCGTTTCCAGCGTCAGGTGTTTGCGGATTGAGGTCTAATTTTTCTGGTCTCAGGGCTGTTCCATGTTTTAAAACGTACAGTGAATAAAATTGAAGCACCTTCAATTACTCCAAAAGACTGAGGTTTGGTAAAATACTGAAAGGCTTTTATTCGCTGTACAATACGACCTCCACAGTAGTGTCTGCCCCCGGACTGAGGGGGAGGGGCAAGGTGAACGCCTTTATACAGGACTCTGTGGGAGGAGCCACAGGGGCAGTCAGCAGAGGTGTGTGTCCAGACAGGCAACTGAGTTACAACATATATACATGGTTTACCACAATCATAAAACTGCCCTTTTGACATGCATTTTCTATGTCCCATTGTAATTTATAGACCTCATCTTTTCGACTGTTTGGGGCTCTATCTCTAGCTCCTATCAAGGTGTTTTAACCCTAGCAGTTCCTTCACTCTACCCAGAATGATTCCGCATCACCTCTTTCTAATGATCTGAGTTCATTTCTGAGAACCAGAGCAATGTCACCCCCTCTGCATTCCTGCCTGTCCTTTTGATACAATTGTATCCTTCAACTTTAAACTCCCAACACTCCCAACTATAATCTTCTTTCAGCCATGATTCAGTGATAACTACATTATACATGCCAATCTGTAACGGTGCAACAAGATCATCGACCTTATTCTGTACACTGCGTGCATTCAAATATAACACCTTCAGTCCTGTATTCACCCTTTTGAATTTGTCCATCTTTTACATTGCAACTCATCCTGTTGACTGCTATTTTTCCCTATCATCAGCCTCTCCTTGCTAGGAGTCTGATTACACATTGCCTCTTGTCTGTAAACCAACAGCCTCATCTTCAGCACTACCACTTCGATTCCCATCCCACTGCCAAATTAGTTTAAACCCACCCAAACAACTGTAGCCAATCTGCCCATAAAGATTTTGGATCCCCTTGGGTTCAGGTGTAACCTATCCCTTTTGTACAGGCCATACTTTCCCCAGAAGAGATCCCAACGATCCATAAATATGAACCCCTGCCTCCTGAACCAGTTCCTCAGCCACGCATTCACCTGCCAAATCATACTATTCTTACCCTCATTGGGATGTGACACAGGCAGCAAACCAGAGATTACTACCCCGGCAGTTCTGTTTCTGAACTTTCTACCTAGCTCCCTAAAATCTCTCTTCAGGACCTCCTCACCTTGTCTACCTATGTCATTGGTGCCAATATGTACCAAAAATTCTGGCTACTCACCCTTGCCCTTGAGAATACCATGGACCGGATCTGAGACATCCCTGATCCTGGCACCAGGGAGGCAACATACCATCCAGGTGTCTCTATCACACCCACAGAATGAGTAGAAGGTATTCAGATGCAGCTCCAGTTTCTTAATATGCTCTCTCAGGAGCTGCAACTCGCTGCACTGGTGCAGCTGTGTTTATCTGGGAGACTGGAGGTGTCCCAGACTTCCCACAATCCACACAGAGTACAAAACACTGCCCCTGGAGTTATTCTCATTAACCTACTATGTACTAACAGATGAGGAATGAACAAATAAGAACACTGAGAGTAACTTACAAGATACTTTACCTCACCTCAGCCTAAAAAGCCAAAGCCACTCTAAAGACTGGCACACTCTAAAGAATGGCTGTTCAAAGAAATGCAGCTCTGCTTGCACTCAAGGTATATTTATTGGCCCTTTTTAATGAATCCCTCTTGCTGATTCGTCACCCTTCAGCGAAGAGAAAATGGGGATACAGGTCCATAATCCATTGAAAGTAGCGTCACATGTGGTCGTAAAGAAAGCTTTTGGCACATTGGCCTTCATAAATCAATGTATTGAGTATGAGAAATAGAATGTTATGCTGAAGTTGTATAAGACGTTGGTGAAGCCGAATTTGGAGCATTGTAGAAACATAGAAAACCTACAACACAATACAGGCCCTTTGGCCCACAAAGCTGTGCCGAACATGTCCTTAGCTTAGGAATTACCTAGGGTTACCCATCGCCCTCTATTTTTCTGAGCTCCATGTACCTGTTCAGGAGTCTCTTAAAAGACTCTATCGCATCCACCTCAACCACCGTCGCCGGCAGCCCATTCCACGCACTCACCACTCTCTGCGTAAAAAACTTACCCCTGACATCTCCTCTGTACTTACTTCCAAGCAACTTAAAACTGTGCACTCTCGTTCTAGCCATTTCAGCCCAGGGAAAAAGTCGCTGACGATCTACACGATCAATGCCTCTCATCACCTTGTACACCTCTGTCAGGTCACCTCTCATCCTCCACCACTCCAAGGAGAAAAGGCCGAGTTCGCTCAACCTATTCTCATATGGCATGCTCCTCAATCCAAGCAAAATCCTTGTAAATCTCCTCTGCACCCTTTCTATAGTTTCCACATCCCTCCTGTAGTGAGGTGACCAGAACTGAGCACAGTACTCCAACTGGGGCCTGACCAGGGTCCTATACAGCTGTAACATTACCTCTCAGCTCTTGAACTCAATCCCACAGTTGGTGAAGGCCAATACACTGTATGCCTTCTTAACCACACAGTCAACCTGCGCAGCAGCTTTGAGTGTCCTATGTACTCGGACCCAAAGATCCCTCTGATCCTCCACACTGCCAACAGTCATAGAACATAGAATAGCACAGCACAGTACAGGCCCTTCGGCCCACAACGTTGTGCCAACCCTAAAACCCTGCCTCCCATATAAATCCCACCTTAATTTCCTCCATATACTTGTAGAGTAGTCTCTTAAATTTCACTAGTGTAACTGTCTCCACCACTAACTCAGGCAGTGCATTCCAGGCACCAACCACTCTCTGAGTAAAAAAAACCTTCCTCTAATATCCCCTTTGAACTTTCACCTCTTAACTTAAAGCCATGTCCTCTTGTATCGAGCAGTGGTGCACTGGGGAAGAGGCACTGGCTGTCCATTCCATCTATTCCTCTTATTATCTTGTACACCTCTATCATGTCTCCTCTCATCCTCCTTCTCTCCAAAGAGTAAAACCCGAGAGCCCTTAATCTCTGATTATAATGCATACTCTCTAAACCAAGCAGCATCCTGGTAGATCTCCTCTGTACCCTTTCCAATGGTTCCACATCCGTCCTATAGTGAGGCGACCAGAAATGGACACAGTACTCCAAGTGTGGCCTAATCAGAGTTTTATAAAGCTGCATCGTTACCTCGCGACTCTTAAACTCTATCCCTCGACTTATGAAAACTAACACTCCATAAGCTTTCTTTTAACTACCCTATCTATCTGTGAGGCAACTTTCAGGGATCTGTGGACATGTACCCCCAGAACCCTCTGCTCCTCCACACTACCAAGTATCCTGCCATTTACTTTGTACTCTGCCTTGGAGTTTGTCCTTCCAACGTGTACCACGTCACACTTCTTCGGGTTGAACTCCATCTGACAATTCTCAGCCCACTTCTGCATCCTATCAATGTCTCTCTGCAATCTTCGACAATCCTCTACACTATCCAAAATACCGCCAACCTTTGTGTCATCTGCAAACTTGCCAACCCACCCTTCTACCCCCACATCCAGGTTGTTAATAAAAATCACGAAAAGTAGAGGTCCCAGAACCAATCCTTGTGGGACACCGCTAGTCACAACCCTCCAATCCGAATGTACTCCCTCCACCATGACCCTTTGCTTTCTGCAGGCAAGCCAATTCTGAATCCACCTGGCCAAACTTCCCTGGATCCCATGCCTTCTGACTTTCTGAATAAGCCTACCGTGTGGAACCTTGTCAAATGCCTTACTAAAATCCATGTAGGTCACATCCACTGCACTACCCTCATCTATATGCCTAGTCACCTCCTCAAAGAAATCTATCAGGCTTGTTACACACGATCTGCCCTTCACAAAGCCATGCTGACTGTCCCGGATCAGACCATGATTCTCTAAATGCCCATAGATCCCATCTCTAAGAATCTTTTCCAACAGCTTTCCCACCACCAGACATAAGGCTCACTGGTCTATAATTACCCGGACTATCCCTACTACCTTTTTTGAACAAGGGGACAACATTCGCCTCCCTCCAGTCTTCTGGTACCTATCCCATAGACAACGAGGACATAAAGATCCTAGCCAGAGGCTCAGCAATCTCTTCCCTCGCCTTGTGGAGCAGCCTAGGGAACATTCTGTCAGGCCCCGGGGACTTACCCATCCTAACGTATTTTAATAACTCCAACACCTCTTCTCCCTTAATATCAACATGCTCCAGAACATCAACCTCACTCATATTGTCCTCACCGTCATCAAGCTCCCTCTCATTGGTGACTACCGAAAAGAAGTATTCATTGAGGACCTCACTCACTTCCACAGCCTCCAGACACATCTACTAACCTTTATCTCTAATCGGTCCTATCTTCACTCCTGTCATCCTTTTGTTCTTCACATAATTGAAGAATGCCTTAGGGTTTTCCTTTACCCTACTCGCCAAGGCCTTTTCATGCCTCCTTCTTGCTCTCCTCAGCCCCTTAAGCTCCTTTCTTGCTACCCTGTATTCCTCAATAGACCCATCTGATCCTTGTTTCCTAACCCTCATGTATGCTGCCTTCTTCCACCTTACTAGTTTCTCCACCTTACTAGTTTCTCCACATCACTTATCACTCTTTATCTTCCTCACCGGGACAAATTTATCCCTAACATCCTGCAAGAGATCCCTAGACATCGACCACATGTCCATAGTACATTTCCCTGCAAAAACATCATCCCAATTCACACCCGCAAGTTCTAGCCTTATAGCCTCATAATTTGCCTTTTCCCAATTAAAAATTTTCCTGTCCTCTCTGATTCTATCCTTTTCCATGATAATGTTAAAGGCTAGGGAGCAGTGGTCAATGTCCCCCAGATGCTCACCCACTGGGAGATCTGTGACCTGACCCGGTTTGTTACCTAACACTAGATCTAGTATGGCATTCCCCTTAGTCGGCCAGTCAACATTCTGTAACAGAAATCCATCCTAGGCACACTTAAACTCTGCCCCATCTAAACTCCTGGAACTAATCAGGTGCCAATCAGTATTAGGGAAGTTAAAGTCACTCATGATAACAACCCTCTTATTTTTGCACCTTTCCAAAATCTGCCTCCCAATCTGCTCCTCTGTATCTCTGCTGCTACCAGGGGGTCTACAGAATACTCCCAACAGAGTAACTGCTCCCTTCATGTTCTTGACTTCCACCCATACTAACTCAAAATAGGATCCTGCTACACTACCCACCCTTTCTGTGGCTGTAATAGTATCCCTGACCAGTAATGCCACCCCTCCTCCCCTTCCCCCCCCCTCTCTAACCCTTTTAAAACACTGAAATCCAGGAATATTGAGAATCCATTCCTGCCCTGGTGCCAGCCAAGTCTCTGTAATGGCCACTAGATCATAATTCCATGTATGTATCCAAGCTCTCAGTTCATCACCTTTGTTCCTGATGCTTCTTGCATTGAAGTACACTCACTTCAGCCCTTCTACCTTACTGTCTTTACACTGTTTATTCTGCTTCTCTTTCCTCAAAGCCTCTCTATATGTTAGATCTGGCTTTACTCCATGCACTATACTTGCAGTTCTTACATGACCTTTTTTCTCCTCCACCTCACTATCTGCTCTCACACCCTGCAAATCTAGTTTAAACCTCCCAGAGCAGCACTAGCAAACCTTCCCGCAAGGGTGTTAGTTCTCCTCCAGTTCAAGTGCAACCCGTCCCATCGGAACAGGTCCCACCTTTCCTAGAACAAGGCCCAATTGTCCAGAAACATGAAGGCCTCCCTCCTGTACCATCTCTTTAGCCACGTATTTAGCTGCATTATCTTCCTATTTCTTGCCTCACTAGCACGTGGCATGGGTAGCAATCCTGAGATTGCAACCCTGGAGGTCCTGTCCTTCAACTTTGCACCTAACTCCCTGCCTCCTGAATGATCCGAAGTTCATCCAGCTCCAGCTCCAGTTCCCTAACTCGGTTTTTCAGGAGCTGCAGCTGGATGCACCTTTTACAGGTATAGTCATCAGGGACAATTGTGCTGTCCCTGACTTTCCACATCCTGCAAACGGAGCACTCGACTGTCCTAACTGCTGCCTCCATTACCTACTTCTAAGGTAATTAGATTAATTAAAGAAACTTACCCAGCCTTACCTCAGTGGGAACAAGCTCGTCCTCAGCCTCTGCTCACCTAAGCATCTCGAGCCAAAGCCTTCCTACTGTGTCTCCCACTACTCCGTCGCCCGCTCCGTTAATCTGCTCGCTTTTTAATACTATATTCTGCCTTCATATTTGACCTCCCAAAATGAACCACCTCTCACTTATCTGGGTTGAACTCCATCTGCCACTTCTCAGCCCAGTTTTGCATCCTATCAATGTCCCGCTGTAATTTCTGATAGCCCTCCACACTATCCACAACACTCCCCAACCTTTGTGTCATCAGCAAATTTACTAACCCATCCCTCCAGTTCCTCATCCAGGTGATTTTATAAAATTCACAAAGAGAAGGGATCCCAGAAAAGATCCTTAAGGCACACCACTGGTCACCGACCTCCCTGCGGAACATGACCCGTCTACGACCACTCTTTACCTTCTGTGGGCAAGCCAGTTCTGGATCCACAAAGCAATAAAGCAATGTCTCTTTGGATCCCATGTCTCCTTACTTTTTCAATAAGCCTTGCATGGGGTACTTTATCAGATGACTTGTTGCAATGTATTGTTTGCAGTTTTGGTTACGTACCTACTGGAAAGATGTAAATAAGGTTGAAAGAGTACAGAGAAAATTTACAAGGATGTTGCTGGGTCTGGAGGACCTGTGTTATAAGGAAAGATTGAATTGGTTCGGATCGTAATACCTGGAACGTAGAAGATTGAGGGGAGATTTGATAGAGGTATACAAAATTATGAGGGGCATATATAGGGTCAATGCAAGCAGGTCATTCCACTGAGATTGCGTGGAACCACAATTAGAGGTCATGGGTTAAGGCTGAAAGATGAAAAGTTTAAGGAGAATATTTTGATCGAGGCACAACTGTGCAAGCATGTGGACGTCAGTGAGTTAAACTGGCGGAGAGGATTTAAAAGGAGAAGAGTTTTTTCTTCAGCGCTTTGATCGAGGCATGACTGCGCAAGCATGTGGACATCAGTGAGTTAGATCAGCGGGGAGGATTTAAAAAGAAGACAGCTTTATAGAGCGAGCAATAGAGTACGGGGAGTCAGAGCCGAGGGAGTCAGAGTAGAAGGGCTTTGGCTCATTGGGGCTTCAGGAATAATGGGTCAAGGCGAGGTAAGTTACTTGTTAAGAATAGGAATAGGAAGCATGTCTGTGAGGCCGGTGTTCTGTACTGGATCTCAGATGTGGGATGTCCAGGAGACTCCCAGCTTCCTGGATGGCCACATCAGTGCTAGGTGCATTGAGCTACAGCTCCTTAGAGACCACATTAGGGAACTGGAGATGCAGCTCAATGACTTTCATCTGGTCAGGGAAAGTGAGGAGGTGACAGAGGAGCTATAGGCAAGTAGTCACACTGGGACATTGGGAGACAGATAAGTGTGTCACAGTCAGGAGAGGGAAGGGCAAAAGTCAGATACTGGAGAGTACACCTGTAGCTGTGTCCCTTTACAATAAGTACTCCTGTTTGAGTACTGTTGGGGGGGGGCACAGGGAAACTACTTTACTGGGGGAAGCAACAGTGGCAGTGCCTCTGGCACAGAGTCTGGCCCTGTGGCTCAGAAAGGTAGGGAAAGGAAGAGGATTGCAGCAGTGATAGGGGACTTTAGAGTTAGGGGGTCAGACAGGCGATTCTGTGGATGAAGGAAAGAAACATGAATGGTAGTTTGCCTCCCAGGTGCCAGGGTCTGGGATGTTTCTGATCGTGTCCACAATATCCGGAAGTGGGAAGGTGAACAGCCAGAGGTCATGGTACATATTGGTACCAATGACATAGGTAGGAAAAGGGAGGAGGTCCTGAAAACAGACTACAGGGAGTTAGGAAAAAAGCTGAGAAGCAAGACCTCAAGGTAGTAATCTTGGGATTACTGCCTGTGCCACGCGACAGTGAGTATAGGAATAGAGTGAGATGGAGGATGAATGAAGGGTTGAGGGATTGGAGCAGGGGGCAAGGATTCGAATTTCTGGATCTTTGGGACCTCTTCTCTTTGCCTTTCTGAGACAGCACTCCCTGAAAATGTCCTGGGTACTTTGTAGGCTAGTATCCAAGATGGATCGATATGTTGGGACCAGGTTAGAACGTCAGACAGCTAGGCACCCAGGAACTTGAAACTGCTCACTCTCTCCACTTCTGAACCCTCTATGAGGATTGTTATGTGTTCCTTCGTCTTAACCTTCCTGAAATCCACAATCAGCTCTTTTGTCCTACTGACATTGAGTGCCAGGTTGTTGCTGCAACACCATTCCACTAGTTGGCATATCTCACTCCTGTATGCCCTCTCGTCACCACCTGAGATTCTACCAACAATGGCTGTATTGTCAGCAAATTTATAAGTGGTATTTGAGCTATACCTAGCCACACTGTCATGTGTAGATAGAGAGTAGAACAGTGGGCTAAGCACACACCAAGGTGCACCAGTGTGGATCGTCAGCAAGGAGTATATGTTATTACCAATCCGCAGAGATTGTGGTCTTCCAATTAGGAAGTCAAGGATCCAATTGCAGAGGGAGGTACAGAGGCCCCGGTTCTGTAACTTCTCAATCAGGATTGTGGGAATGATGGTGTTAAATGCTGAGCTATAGTTGATGAACAGTATCCTGACGTAGGTGAGAGGCATTGATCATGTTGATAGTCAGAGGCTTTTTCCTAGGACTGAAATGGCTAACATGAGAGGATACAGTTTTACTGAGCTTGGAAGGAAGTACAGTGAAGATGTCAGGGGCAAGTTTTTTTTAATGCAGGGAGAGGTGAGTGCATGGAATGGGCTGCTGGCAACAGTGGTGGAGGTGGATACAACAGGGCCTTTGAAGATGCTCCTGGATAGGTACATGGAGCTTAGAAAAATGGAGGGCTATTGGTAACCCTAGGTAATTTCTAAAGTAAACAAATGTTCGGCACAGCACTGTGGGCAAAGGGCCTGTAGTGTGCTGTAGGTTTTCTATGTTTCTATGTAGAATATGAGGGGAAACTTCTTCCACTCAGAGGGTGGTGAGAATGTGGAATGAGCTGCCAATACAAATAGACAATAGGTGCAGGAGTAGGCCATTCGGCCCTTCGAGCCAGCACCGCCATTCACTCTGATCATCCACTATCAGTATCCAGTTCCGGCCTTATCCCCATAACCTTTGATTCCGCTACCTTTAAGAGCTCTATCCATCTCCTTTTTGAAAGCATCCAGAGACTTGGCCTCCACAGCCTTCTGGGGCAGAGCATTCCATATATCCACCACTCTCTGGGTGAAAAAGTTTTTCCTCAACTCCGTTCTAAATGGCCTACCCCTAATTCTTAAACTGTGGCCTCTGGTTCTAGAGTCACCCATCAGCGGGAACATGCTTCCTGCCTGCAGCCCTTAATAATCTTATATGTTTCAATAAGATCCCCTCTCAGCCTTCTAAATTCCAGTCGCTCCAATCTTTCGACATATGTCAGTCTCGCCATCCCGGGAATTAACCTTGTGAACCTACGCTGCACTCCCTCAATAACAAGAATGTCCTTCCTCAAATTTGGAGACCAAAACTGCACACAGTACTCCAGGTGTGGTCTCACCAGGGCCCTGTACAGCTGCAGAAGGACCTCTTTGCTCTTATACTCAATTCCCCTTGTTATGAAGGCCAGCATGCCATTAGCTTTCTTCACTGCCTGCTGTACTTGCATGCTTGCTTTCAGTGACTGATGTACAAGAACACCTAGATCTCATTGTGCTTCCCCTTTTCCTAACTTGACTCCATTTAGATAATAATCTGCCTTCCTGTTCTTCTCACCAAAGTGGATAACGTCACATTTATCTACATTAAACTGCATCTGCCATGCATCTGCCCACTCACCCAGCCTGTCCAAGTCACCCTGCATTCTCATAACATCCTCCTCACATTTCACACTGCCACCCAGCTTTGTGTCATCGGCAAATTTGCTAATGTTACTTTTAATCCCTTCATCTAAATCATTAATATATATTGTACACAGCTGCGGTCCCAGCACTGAACCCTGCAGTACCCCACTGGTCACCGCCTACCATTCCGAAAGGGACCCGTTAATCGCTACTCTTTGTTTTCTGTCAGCCAGCCAATTTTCAATCCATGTCAGTACTCTGCCCCCAATACCATGTGCCCTAATTTTGCCCACTAATCTCCTATGTGGGACTTTATCAAAGGCTTTCTGAAAGTCTAGGTACACTACATCCACTGGCTCTCCCTTGTCCATTTTCATAGTTACATCCTCAAAAAATTCCAGAAGATTAGTCAAGCACGATTTCCCCTTTGTAAATCCTTGCTGACTCGGACCAATCCTGTTACTACTATCCAGATATGTCGTAATTTCATCTTTTATAATTGACTCCAGCATTTTTCCCACCACCGACATCAGGCTAACCAGTCTATAATTCCCTGTTTTCTCCCTTCCTCCCTTCTTGAAGAGAGGGACAACATTAGCCACCCTCCAATCCACAGGAACTGATCCTGAATCTATAGAACATTGGAAAATGATTACCAATGCGTCCACGATTTCTAAAGCCACCTCCTTAAGTACCCTGGGATGCAGACCATCAGGTCCCAGGGACTTATCAGCCTTCAGACCCAACAGCCTATCCAACACCATTTCCTGCCTAATATAAATTTCCTTCAATTCATCCATTTCCTAGGTCCTTTGGCCACTATTACACCTGGGAGATTGTTTGTGTCTTACCTAGTGAAGACAGATCCAAAGTACCTCTTCAACTCGTCTGCTATTTCCTTGTTCCCCATAATAAATTCACCCGCTTCTGTCTTCAAGGGCCTAATTTTGGTCTTAACCATTTTTTTCCTTTTCACATACCTAAAGAAGCTTTTACTGTCCTCCTTTATATTCTTGGCTAGTTTACCTTCGTACCTCATTTTTTCTCCGCGTATTGCCTTTTTAGTTACTTTCTGTTGCTCTCTAAAAGTTTCCCAATCATCCGGCTTTCCACTCGTCTTTGCTATGTTATACTTCTCTTTTATTTTTATACTGTCCATTACTCCCCTTATCAGCCACTGCCTCCCCTTACTCCCCTTAGGATCTTTCTTCCTCTTTGGAACGAACTGATCCTGCACCTTCCGCATTATTCCCAGAAACACTTGCCATTGCTGTTCCACTGTCATCCCTGCTAGGGTATTGCTCCATTGAACTTTGGCCAGCTCCTCCCTCATAGCACCATAGTTCCCTTTGTTCAACCGTAATACTGACACTTCCGAGTTTCTCTTCTCCCTCTCAAATTGTAGAATAAAACTTATCATATTATGGTCACTACCTCCTAATGGCTCCTTTACCTTGAGGTCCCTGATCAAATCCAGTTCATTGCACAATACTAAATCTAGAATCCAAATCTCTTACTAACTCTTCCTTCAGTTAGTCCTGACGAAGGGTCTCGGCCTGAAACGTCAACTGTACCTCTTCCTAGAGATGCTGCCTGGCCTGCTGCATTCACCAGCAACTTTGATGTGTATCTAGAATTGTGTTCTCTCTGGTAGGCTCCAGTACAAGCTGTTCTAAGAATCCATCTCGGAGGGACTCCACAAACTCCCTTTCTTGGGGTCTAGTACCAACCTGATTCCTCCAGTCTACCTGCATGTTGAAGTCCGCCATAACAACTGTAGCATTACCTTCGCGACATGCCAATTTTAACTCTTGATTCAACTTACACCCTACATCCAGACTACTGTTTGGGGGCCTGTAGATAACTCCCATTAGGGTCTTTCTACCCTTAGAATTTCTCAGTTCTATCCATACTGACTCAACGTCTCCTGATTCTATGCCCCCCTCGCAAGGGACTGAATATCATTCCTCACCAACAGAGCCACCCCACCCCCTCTGTCCATCAGTCTGTCCTTTCGATAGGACGTATACCCTTGAATATTCATTTCCCAGGCCCTGTCCACTTGAAGCCATGTCTCTGTTATTCCCACAACATCATACTTACCAATTTCCAACTGAGCATCAAGCTCATCCACTTTATTTCTTATACTCCGTGCATTCATATACAATACTTTTAATTCATTA
This sequence comes from Mobula birostris, assembly GCF_030028105.1. Lineage (NCBI taxonomy): Eukaryota > Metazoa > Chordata > Chondrichthyes > Myliobatiformes > Myliobatidae > Mobula > Mobula birostris. The sequence continues at coordinate 170,563,154 of NC_092377.1, read as the reverse complement.
CTCCCCTCACCTCCCATATCAAATCCCAGATGACTCTGCCATAGTTGGATGCATCAACAAGGGAGATGAGGCTGAGTACATGGCTACGGTAGGAAACTTTGTCACATGGTGTGAGCAGAATTATCTGCAGCTTAATGTGAAAAAGACTAAGGAGCTGGTGGTAGACCTGAGGAGAGCTAAGGTACCGGTGACCCCTGCTTCCATCCAGTGGGTCAGTGTGGATATGGTGGAGGATTACAAATACCTGGGGATATGAGTTGACAATAAACTGGACTGGTCAAAGAACATTGAGGCTGTCTACAAGAAGGGTCAGAGCCGTCTCTATTTCCTGAGGAGACTGAGGTCGTTTAACATCTGTCGGATGACGCTGTGGATGTTCTATGAGTCTGTGGTGGCCAGTGCTATCATGTTTGCTGTTGTGTGCTGGGGCAGCAGGCTGAGGGTGGCAGACACCAATAGAATCAACAAACTCATTCGTAAGGCCAGTGATGTTGTGGGGATGGAACTGGACTCTCTCACGGTGGTGTCTGAAAAGAGGATGCTGTCTAAGTTGCATGCCATCTTGGTCAATGTCTCCCATTCACTACATAATGTATTGGTTGGGCACAGGAGTACATTCAGCCAGAGACTCATTCCACCGAGATGTGGCACAGAGCGTCATAGGAAGTCATTCCTGCCTGTGGCCATCAAACTTTACAACTCCTCCCTTGGAGGGTCAGACACCCTGAGCCAATAGGCTGGTCCTGGACTTATTTCATAATTTACTGGCATAATTTACATATTACTATTTAAGTATTTATGGTTCTATTACTATTTATTATTCATGGTGCAACTGTAACAAAAACCAATTTCCCCCGGGATCAATAAAGTATGACTATGACTATCAATTCCTATTTCACTTGGCCATACTGTACGATCCCTTCTTCAGCTTTCTGCTCTGTTGATTCTGCTGTCTTTCTTAACTTTTCTTACTCTCACTTTCCCTTTATCTCCACCCTTATGTTTCCAGTTCGTCCCCTCCCCCCCCACTACTTAGTTTAAACACACCCATGTTGCAGAGGCAAACCTAGCTGCCAGAATGCTGGTGCCCCGCTTATTAAGGTGCAACCCGTCCCTTTTGTACAATTCATCCTTACCCCGAAACATACCCCAGTGGTCCAAGAATGTAAATCCTTGCTTCCTGCACCAGTTCCTCAGCCACACATTCAGATCTATTATCTCCCTGTTCTTGACCACTCCAGCACGGGGAACTGGAAGCAAACCGGAGATAACCACCCTGAAAGTCCTGCTTTTCAGCCTTCTTCCGAGTTCTCTGAAGTCACGCTGTAGAATGTCTTTCCTCTTCTTCCCCATGTCACTTGTGCCAACATGCACCGCCACTTCCGGATGTTCACCTTCACTCTTGAGGATTCCCTGCAATCGGTCCGTGACATCCTGGATCCCGGCACCAGGGAGGCAACACGCCATCCTTAAATCTCGCCTGTTGCCGCAGAAACCCCTTTCTGTACCTCTCACTATGGAGTCCCCTACTACCATGGCTCTGCCTGACATCTGTCTCCTCGGCTTTGCCTCAGCGCCAATTGTTGACTCGCAGACCCGTCCGCCTCTCAGACTGGCACTGTCTTCTGTCCCGACAGCTTCCAAGAGGGAGAACCTGTTTACGAGAGGCACATCTCCCGGGGTCTCCTGTACTTCAAGCATCCTTTCCTTGCTCATCGTCGTCCCCCTTCTCTCTTCCTGTATCCTGGGTGTAACGACCTCACTGTAGGTCTTGTTCAGAAAACTCTCGTTCTCCCAGATGAACCTAATGTCATTCAGTTGCCTCTCCAGTGCTGCAACACGGTCCTTCAGAAGCTGAATCTGGACACGTTTTCCGCAGGTGTAGGAGCCAGAGGCACCATCAGTCTCCCTGACCTCCCACATCATGCACGCAGCACACTGAATCAGCCTAGCGGTCATTTCTTCACCACTTCTCACCCTCTCCAACTGTGATGTAGTCTCCACTCTCAGCCTCCTCGTCGAAGACTCCTGAGCCAAAGACTCGCACTTCCCTCGACAAGGCCGCTCCCCGAGAGCGAGCCTTGCTTATATTAGCTGATAATTTGAGTAATTAGCTTCACCTGCCATGCCTCCTCCAACCTGGAAGGTCTGGTTAGCTCGCTGCTCACGACCGGCTTTTTAAATCAGCCACTCCTTCTCAGCCAATCCCCACACTCGCTCCTTCACCTGCCGCACCTCCTCCGACCTGGTGCACGCCAGCTTGATTTCAACACTTAAAAGGAGTTTGAGTCAGTCCACGTATTGTAGTGGCATGGAGGGCTATGGTTCCGATGCAGGTTGATGGAAGCAGGCAGTTTAAAGTTGTTCAGCACAGGCCAGATGAGCTGAAGGGTCTATTTCTCTGCTGTACTTTTCTATGATTCTATGACTCTAATTTCTTCTTACCTGTGAAAAAGAAACCCCTACTTTGTCAATCTCTCCTGACACCAGATGTATTTGCCTGAGTCTTTCTGTTGTGTGGTGATTAGAACTACTGTACATGCAGGGATTTGACTGGGGCCTCACCACCCACCAGTATACAGCACCCTATCATTCATCTCTCGCCATTTAGCAGACCATGTTCAGCCACCGATTGTCATGAACCACACTGAGTTCTAATTTCAACACACTGACTTTAACCTACATTCTGTTTGGCAACTACTAGATTTAACCATACATGCATCAGTGTTTCAAGATATTTCACAAGCCCTTAACGGATCAGTTTTAAAGTCTATAATGAAAAATGTTTGCATGAGATGGATCTGCAATCCGAACAAGAAAGAGCATCTGGGAGTTTCTGTCTTCCATAGCTAAAGCCTGTCTTTTCATATTATGCCAGGATTCCCTGCAACATCTTTAGCACAGATTAGGGGAGATTAGCAGGGAGACTAAGCTACCAATTTACTCAAACAAAATTAAATCCCTTGTTTACTTGTAAAAATATCTGTGCAAAGAAGAGAGAAGAGTGCATACTAATGAACCTGGCTCTTGTTCTGGAAGAGTTGCAACAGCAAATGTGGTCCAGTTTGTTGCTGCTTTCGTTGGCCTTTGTTTCGCTGGCGTGGGGAGTAGGCTGGGGGACAGGAAGCAACAGGCATGGCATCTTTCAAAACTTCAAGAGGAAACCACAATCTTAAAATGATTATGGTTCTCTCTGCTGCCCAGCCCAGGAAAGTTTGAACCAAAAATGTTGGCTCAAAGGCCTGGATGAAAAATGAGGGGGGAGGGGGAGAGGGAGGGGGAGAATGTGTTAGTGGTTCAACAACACTTTGTTGGGTAGCAGAGAGGTAGATGTCTGGAGACGGGCAAAAACACTCAGACAGTGCAGAGAATTCCCTCACCTTGAACTGGAGGGAGGGTGGAAAGTTGAGAATTCCTCACTGCCAACATCCTGTGTGCAGGAGGAAGGACTGAGAATCACCATGAAGGAAAACAGTGTGGGAAAAAGGCCCTTTGGCACAATTCATCCGTGCTGACTATATTGCCTTCCTGAGATAGACCACTTCCTATCTACGTAACTGCTCCAAAGTCCCCTAAACATTACACTTCCCTCAATCACTCCCTCTGGCAACTCATTCCATATATGCACCACCCACTGTGTTTGAAAAATGCCCCTCAGATTCCTTTTAGATCTTTCTACACGCACTTTAAACCTACACAATCTCATTTTTGATTCCTATACCCTTTGTAAAAAATGTGCCTGTCCATCATATGATTTTATAAACTTCCATAAAGCCATCCCTTAGCCTCCTTCAATCCAGGAAAGAGTCCTGGCCTGTCTGGCGGTGGGGGGGGGGGAGCTGCAACACTGCGTGGGGGGCAGCGGGTGGGGAGCTGCAGCGTTCGGAGGGCAGTGGCGGTGGTGGTGGGGGAGTGACGGGGGAGCTGCAGCGCAGGGGGGGGCTGCCGCACCAATGGGTGGGGGCAGCGTTGCAGCAGCCACAGATTTTTGCACGTGAGATATGAAACCAAGATTCCAATCAGGTGATATATACTAATTCCCAACACCAATGAAAGAAAAATTGATTTGTATCAATATTTATTCCTCAACACTTAGCAAATGATCAGGTTGCAAGATACTTTGATTGGAAAAATAACTAATTCAGATCTTGAAGGGTTAACACAGAGCCCTCAGTTGATAGTAAGTGTGCAGAGAGATGCTGGAGGGAACAAATCTAACTCTGTGTGACAGGAATACAGTCAGAACCGATTATACCTCACTTTACAAACTCAACTCTCAGTTTAATTTAAATGAAAGCACAATTCGCAAGAGGCTGCCTTCCTGACATAGGATCAAAGTTGCCAACTTGAATTACGTCTTACTTCTGCCTTGAACTATATATTCATTTTTTAAAATAATCAATATTCTATCTGACTCATCTGCCTTCAGCATAACCATGCGGAAATGAACAGCACCCCAGGCTGTAACTCCAATGCTTAGTTCCGATCGCTGTGCAGGTTGTAAACGCAAGACGTGAATTCAATTAAGGAATGAGTTGAGAACTGGTGTTTTGTCACCGAACGATAGTACAGGAGGAACGGACCATATGTGTGATCTCAACATAAACTGTACTTCTGGTTTAAAATACATCAAGGCCACAGAGGAAGGGAATCTTTTGACTACCTTTGCCTGATCAGCAAAATCATTCCACCTTACCCTGCACATCCTGTACTTAAAAAAAACACATCAATATCCTGACCGGGATATCACAAGACAAAGGAGCAGAAGTAGGCCATTCTGCCCATCGAGTCTGCTCCGCCACTCCACCATGAGCTATACTATTCTCCCATCTAGTTCCAATTTCCAGCTTTTTCCCCATATCCCTTGATACCCTGACTAATTAGATACCTATCAATCTCCTCCTTAAACACCCTCAATGATCGGGCCTCCACAGCTGTATGTGGCAACCAATTCCATAGATCCACGACCCTCTGGCTAAAAAAAATTCTCCTCACCTCTAATTTTAAGACTGTGGTCTCTTGTCCTGGACTCACCCACCAAGGGAAACAGCCTTTCCACATCTATTCTGTCCAATCCTTTCAACATTCGAAATGTTTCTATGAGATCCCCTCTCATTCTTCTATACTCTAATGAATACAGTCCAACAGCCGACAAACACTCCTCATATGTTAGCCCCTGCATTCCAGGAATCATCCTCGTAAATCTTCTCTGAACTCTCTCCAACATCAGTACATCCCTTCTAAGATAGGGGGCCCAAAACTGCACACAGCATTCTAAATGAGGTCTCACCAGTGCCCCGTAGAGTCTCATCAACACCTCCTTACTCTTATACATTATTCCTCTTGAAATGAATGCCAACATAGCATTCACTTTCCTTACTGCCCATCCAACCTGGTGGTTAACCTTTAGGGTATCTTGCATGAGGACCCAGAAGTCCCTTTGCACTTCCGATTTTTGAATTTTCTCCCCATCTAGATAATAATCTGCCCGATTATTTCTTCTTCCAAAATGTACAACCGTACATTTCTCAACATTGTATCTCATCTGCCATTTCCTTGCCCACTCTCCTAAACTGACCAAGTCTCTCTGCAACCTTTCCGTTTCTTCAACACTTCCTGCTCCTCCGCCTATCTTGGTGTCATCCACAAACTTAGCCACAGAACCATTTAATCCATAATCTAAATCATTGATATACATTGTAAAAAGAAGTGGCCCCAACACCGACCCTCGCAGAACACCACTAGTAACCGGCAACCAATCAGAATAGGATCCCTTTATTCCCACCCTTTGCTTTCTGCCTATCAGCCAATGCTCCACCCATTCCGCTCATTACAGGAATTACTTTCCTGTAATTCCATGGGCTCTCATCTTATTAAGCAGCCTCATATGCGGCACCTTATTGAAGGCCTTTAGAAAATCCAAATACACAACATCCACAGCCTCTCCCTTGTCAATCTTATTTGAGATTACCTCAAAAAATTCCAATAGGTTGGTGAGGCAGGATCTTCCCTTCATGAAACCATGCTGGCTTGGGCCTATCTTGTCATGCACCTCGAGGTATTTCATAACCTCGTCCTTGAGGATCGACTCCAATCGCTTTTCAACTACTGATGTCAGACTAATGGGTCTGTAACTTTCTTTTTGCTGCCTCCCTCCTTTCTTAAACATCGGAACTACATTTGCGACTTTCCAGTCCTCCGGAATGTCTATCATTATTACTGGGTCAAAATCGTAGAATTATTGAACTCTCCAATGTTTCTGATGGGTTCCAATATTTCAGATGTGATCGAGGCAGAGGAATGAAAGGTGGGGGAGAAGCATTGCTTGTTAGGGAAAATATTACAGCAGTGCTCAGGCAGGACAGATTAGAGGGCTTGTCTACTGAGTCCTTATGGGTGGAGCTGAGAAACAGGAAAGGTATGGCCACATTAGTGGGATTGTATTACAGACCACCCAATAGCCAATGAGAATTGGAAGAGCAAATCTGCAGGGAAATAGCAAGCAACTGCAGGAAACAAAGTTGCAGTGGTAGGGGATTTTAATTTTCCATATATTGATTGGGACTCCCATACTGTTAGGGGTCTAGATGGTTTAGAGTTTGTAAAATGTGTTCAGGAAAGTTTTCTAAATCAATATATAGGGGGACCAACTAGAGGGGATGCAATATTGGATCTCCTGTTAGGAAACGAGTTAGGACAAGTGATGGAAGTCTGTGTAGGGGAGCACTTTGGTTCCAGTGATCATAACACCATTAGTTTCAACTTGATCATGGACAAGGATAGATCTGGTCCTAGGGTTGAGGTTCTTAACTGGAAGGCGGCCAAATTTGAAGAAATGAGAAAGGATCTAAAATGCGTGGATTGGGACAGGTTGTTCTCTGGCAAGGATGTGATTGGTAGGTGGGAAGCCTTCAAACGAGAAATTTTGAAAGTGCAGAATTTGTATGTTCCTGTCAGGATTAAAGGCAAAGTGAATAGGAATAAGGAACCTTGGTTCTCAAGGGATATTGCAACTCTGATAAAGAAGAAGAGGGAGTTGTATGACATGTATAGGAAGCAGGGAGTAAATAAGGTGCTTGAGGAGTATAAGAAGTGCAAGAAAATACTTAAGAAATCAGGAGTGCTAAAAGAAGACATGAGGTTGCATTGGCAGTCAAAGTGAAGGATAATCCAAAGAGCTTTTACGGGTATATTAAGAGCAAAAGGATTGTAAGGGATAAAATTGGTCCTCTTGAAGATCAGAGTGGTCGCCTATGTGAGGAACCAAAGGAAATGGGGGAGATCTTAAATAGGTTTTTTGTGTCTGTATTTACTAAGGAAACTGGCATGAAGTCTATGGAATTAGGGGAAACAAGTAGTGAGATCATGGAAACTGTACAGATCGAAAAGGAGGAGGTCCTTGCTGTCTTGAGGAAAATTAAAGTGGATAAATCCCCGGGACCTGACAGGGTGTTCCCTCGGACCTTGAAGGAGACTAGTGTTGAAATTGCAGGGGACCTGGCTGAAATATTTAAAATGTCGCTGTCTACAGGTGAGGTGCCGGAGGATTAGAGAGTGGCTCATGTTGTTCCGTTGTTTAAAAAAGGATCGAAAAGTAATCCAGGAAATTATAGGCCGGTAAGTTTACTGTCGGTAGTAGGTAAGTTATTGAAGGGAGTGCTGAGAGACAGAATCTACAAGCATTTGGATAGACAGGGACTTATTAGGGAGAGTCAACATGGCTTTGTGCGTGGTAGGTCATGTTTGACCAATCTACTGGAGTTTTTCGAGGAGGTTACCAGGAAAGTGGATGAAGGGAAGGCAGTGGATATTGTCTACATGGACTTCAGTAAGGCCTTTGACAAGGTCCCGCATGGGAGGTTAGTTAGGAAAATTCAGTCGCTAGGTTTACATGGAGAGGTGGTAAATTGGATCAGACATTGGCTCAATGGAAAAAGCCAAAGAGTGGTAGTAGAGAATTGCTTCTCTGAGTAGAGGCCTGTGACTTGTGGTGTGCCACAGGGATCAGTGCTGGGTCCATTGTTATTTGTCATCTATATCAATGATCTGGATGATAATGTGGTAAATTGGATCAGCAAATTTGCTGATGATACAAAGATTGGAGGTGTAGTAGACAGTGAGGAAGGTTTTCAGAGCCTGCAGAGGGACTTGGACCATGTGGAAAAATGGGCTGAAAAATGGCAGATGGAGTTTAATGCAGACAAGTGTGAGGTATCACACGTTGTAAGGACAAACCAAGGTAGAACATACAGGGTTAATGGTAAGGCACTGAGGAGTGCAGTGGAACAGAGGGATCTGGGAATACAGATACAAAATTCCCTAAAAGTGGCGTCACAGGTAAATAGGGTCGTAAAGAGAGCTTTTGGTACATTGGCCTTTATTAATCGTTTTATTGAGTATAAGAGCTGGAATGTTATGATGAGGTTGTATAAGGCATTGGTGAGGCCGAATCTGGAGTATTGTGTTCAGTTTTGGTCACCAAATTACAGGAAGGATATAAATAAGGTTGAAAGAGTGCAGAGAAGGTTTACAAGGATGTTGCCGGGACTTGAGAAACTCAGTTACAGAGAAAGGTTGAATAGGTTAGGACTTTATTCCCTGGAGCATAGAAGAATGAGGGGAGATTTGATAGAGGTATATAAAATTATGATGGGTATAGATAGAGTGAATGCAAGCAGGCTTTTTCCACTGAGGCAAGGGGAGAAAAAAACCAGAGGACATGGGTTAAGGATGAGGGGGGAAAAGTTTAAAGGGAACATTAGGGGGGGGCTTCTTCACACAGAGAGTGGTGGGAGTGTGGAATGAGCTGCCAGACGAGGTGGTAAATGCGGGTTCTTTTTTAACATTTAAGAATAAATTGGACAGATACATGGATGGGAGGTGTATGGAGGGATATGGTCCGTGTGCAGGTCAGTGGGACTAGGCAGAAAATGGTTCGGCACAGCTGAGAAGGGCCAAAAGGCCTGTTTCTGTGCTGTAGTTTCTATGGTTCTATGGTTCTTCCAATCAGCACTGAGGAGCACCACCATTAGGAATGGGCAGCAGTCACAAGCCTCACCGATGCCATCCCAAAAATTGCCATGAGGGGACTTTGGACATGCAAAGCTCACCTGGTCCATCAATTGCATGAATAACAAGGAGACCATTCAGCCCCTCGCATTTGTGTCATTATTGTAAGATTTAGATTACATCATGGCTAATCTACTCTTACATTAATTTAGTACAGAAACACACCATTAGGACCAATTAACCAAGATTCCCATTTAATCCAGTCACATTCGCCTGTGTTTGTCCCATATCCCTCTAAACCTGTCTTATACGTGTGCCTGTCAATGTAATGTTGTAATATCATTCCACATACTGATCATCCTTTGGTTCTTATTAATTCTCTCCCCTCTCATCTGGAACCGATGCCCTCTGGTTCTTCACTCCCCAACCCCGGGAAATTGAATGAAGTACAGACTGCTGACGGATCAATATTCATAACCACTCCAGTGATAGTGAAGTTTGTGGGAGCTTGCTATGCTCAATTTGGCAGCAATGATTCTTGCATTACAGCAGAGGCCGCACTTCAAAAGGACACCAGGAGTTCTCAAGTTTCGGACATAACGAGATGCAAATATATGCAAAATTTTATGTTTCAAGGAGCAACTTCTGAAGCTTCGCCCTGTTGACAATATCACCGGAGGACTGATGATCAAGTACAATTATTCTCTCTATCATTAGGCACGGTTAATTTACCTTTGATGCCCTTCTCGCAACACATTTTCAAACCAACTCCTTCACTGTGGAGTTTTTGAAGCCAGTATGCTGTGGCCCCTCCAGGTTTAACAGGGGTTACTAGTTTGAACCTTGTCCCAGGTCAGTGTAGTAATTTGAAGTCTCTTAATTGAATTCGAAGCGATTCAAATTAAAACTACCTTCAGCCTCACTAACAGCTCGTAACTTTAAATACCGGCACTGCAGTGACCGATAGGTGAAGTATCAATCGAATTTGGAGCTTTCTCGTTAAAAAAAATCCTTACTATAAAATCAGTTTTAACGTTGCTCAGTCTCCGCGGTCCATGGAATATGGTGTTCCACTCTTCAGTAAGACGATAGCCCGGAGCTCTGATCAACTCTACCCGCTGTTTCAGCCAACCTGCTCTGAAAAACCGGCACTCAACAGCTCAGCCAAATCTGCCTTCAGTTTTTAATTAGAAAACCTGGAGTCACTTGCCTAAAGGTTGGGACTCTCTTTTTACTATAAAATGGTGAATTCGGATGTTTTTTTAAAATCCTTTAGAAATCAACCGGAGTCACAGACTCACTGAGATTGTTACAGTGCGACTGGACAATCGGATCGAGACTGTATACAGGGCAGAAAGCAAGAATTCTTTTGGCCTGAAGTAGCATCTTCTGGATTAGCAGCGGAACATGAACAGGTACAGACTCGCAGTATGGCAAATAACAGCGAAACCAAACAGGTCTAAGGATTCCAGCACTTAAAGAATAGACAGCAGAAAGTAAAATATTTCTGTAATTCTTAGAAGGGAAAAAGAAAGTGGTTGAATTCTTACCTGAAAGTATGATAATCACTTCCCCAATGGCACTCCACATCATACTTGTAGTTGTGTGTACACTCTGTGATTGCAGTGTTCGTGGGTTGGGCTGTCGGCAGGCAGAGACGGAGAGTGAATGTGACCTTCCAGGCAAAAGGGAGGACCTTTCCGCAAACTCTTAAAGCCGTATTACCCTCCTGCCCGGAATTCTATCAACAGTCGGCGTATCATTAAAACACACATTTATTTTTCCTGGTTTCTTAAATATGCTTGAAAGAGTTGTTATGTTTAACCACGTTGTAATTATAATGTTTGACCTAAATTTAAATATGAATACTTCTATCTTTGCTGATTCAGTGGCTCATTTGAATGTAAATATGCGGAGATACTGGTGCCGTCGTTATTATCTTCCAAAAGAAAATTAAAAACAGTATATACCTCGTGAAATGCCCATAGCTGTATAACTGCAGTAACATATATAGGGTGTCACTGTAAAATACTGGAAACTTGGTAGACAATTCATACACAATTAGCTCCCACAAAAGCAATCAGCTGGTCTGCGTTTAAAGATGCTGGTTGTGAAAGAGACATTACACCCTGGATCTGAAGAGAGTCTTGGTGTAGTTTCACCTGAGACAACAAACTGTTTTAAAATTTCACCTAGAAGATAGTACTCCCTTAGAACAGAGAACAACTAACAGAACAGCACAGCAACAAACCCTTTGGCCTACAATATTACCAAAATTAGATTAATTTTCTTCTGCCTGCACATTTTATTTAATTTTTGAGGTACAGCACAGATTAGCTCTTCCGGCCTTTCAGCTGCACTGCCCTGATTTAATTCTCATCCATATCCCTCCAATTTATGCATATTCATAAGCTTATCTAATAGCCTCTTAAACAGCATTGTTGTATCTGCAAACACGAGGAAACCTGCAGATGCTGGAAATTCAAGCAACACTCACAAAATGCTGGTGGAACACAGCAGGCCAGGCAGTTTGACGTAACGGGCCGAGACCCTTCATCAGGACTAATTTAAAGAAGAGATAGTAAGAGATTTGAAAGTGGGAGGGGTAGGGGGAGATCAAAAATGATAGGAGAAGACAGGAGGGGGGAGGGACGGAGCCAAGAGCTGGAAAGTTGATTGGCAAAAGGGATACAAGGCTGGAGAAGGGAGAGGATCATGGGATGGGAGGCCTAGGGAGAAAGATAGAGGGAGGGGAGCCCAGAGAATGGGCAAGGAGTTATAGCGAGAGGGACAGAGGGAGAAAAAAAAGAGATTGATTGATTGATTAAATAAATAAAGAAAGGAAGGAAGGATGGGGTACGAATGGGAGGAGGGGCATTAACATAAGTTAGAGAAGTCAGTGTTCATGCCATCAGGTTGGAGGCTACCCAGACGGAATATAAGGTGTTGTTCCTTCAACCTGAGTGTAGCTTCATCTTGACAGTACAGGAGGCTGTGGATGGACATATCAGAATGGGAATGGGAAGTGGAATTAATAATGTGTGGCCACTGGGAGATCCTGCTTTCTCTGGCGGACAGAGTGTAGGTGTTCAGTGAAACGGTCTCCCAGCCTGTGTCGGGTCTCACCAATATATAGGAGGTCACACCAGGAGCACCGGACGCAGTATATCACCCCAGCCGACTCACAGGTGAAGTGGCTGGAAGGACTGCCTGGGGCCCTGAATGGTGGTGAGGGAGGAAGTGTAAGGGCATGTGTAGCACTTGTTCCGCTTACAAGGATAAGTGCTGGGAGGGAGATCGGTGGGAAGGGATGGGGGGTGATGAATGGACAAGGGAGTCACGTAGGGAGCGATCCCTGTGGAAAGCAGAAAGCTTGAGCACATCTTTCCCTCCATCCCTCTTTCATCCCTCACTGCTGCCATCAAGAAGAAAGTACGAGACCCTGAGGACTCACACCACCAGGTTCGGGAACAGTTATTACCCCTCAAACATCAGGTCCCACACCACCAGGTTCAGGAACAGTTATTACCCCTCGACTATCAGGCTCTTGAACCAGAGAGGATAACTTCACCCAACTTCACTAGCCCCATCACTGAACTGGTCCCACAACCTGTGGACTCACTTTCAAGGTCTCTTCATCTCATGTTCTCCATGTTTATTGCACACTTATTATTATTAGGTCTTCTTTCTTTTTGTATTTGCAGAGTTTGCTGTCTTTTGCACTTTGGTTCCATGCCCATTTAATAGCGTCTTTCACTGAGTCTATTCTGGTTATTATTCTATGATGGATTTCTTGAGTATACCCTCAAGAAAATGAATATCAAGGTTGTATGCGGTAATATATATGTAGTTTGATAATAGATCTATTTTTAACTTTGAACTAAGCCTCAGAGATAAGAGTACTATCCACGACTGATGCATTGACTCCCAGTGTGTGAGAAGATGCTGGCATCAGTGAATTGTGTGGCTACTTGCCTGCCCACACTGGTGTTTGTATGAGGCTTGGTATGAGGTGTTGCATCTCTTAGAGGCGCCAATGCTGAAGTAAACAGCACAGTGCTGATCTGTTGCACCATTATCACAGATACCATCTTTGAAACATGTTGCACTGAGGCCTTATATGGAAGAGAATGTAAACGTAATCTTGGCCAACATTCTTCTATCAACCAACAGTATCAGAGATTATTGCTTCTTGTTTAGTGTCAATTAGCGTGAATGTTTGCTAACAGCAGTAGTGACTACCATTTGAAAGGAACACAATGGATATGAAACATTTTGAAATTTACTAACGATGTGACAAACTTTATCCTTTACAACAGATGCCTTGGGATGCAATAGAGTGAACACAAAAAGCTCTTAAATTCTAGGCTGAGTACCAAGAGGATGATTCATACATATGATAATAAGTGCAAAAATATCTTGGACAGCAGGAGACTGTTCAGCCCATCAAATCTGATATGACCCTCATCTCCATTGGCTGAGTTTCACTGATATCCTCTGATAGTTAAGTAATGAGAAGATGCTTGGGAAGGGACCACAGGGCTAGGGAATTTCAGTTTGGTGACCTTGACAAGACATGGAGCAGTTCTTCATTCTTAGGCTGAAATGCAGACATTACTGGCAAGGCTATCATTTGCTCTTAATTATCTGTTCATCCTGTTTCAGAGGGAAATCAGCAACTACTTTGCTGTGGATCAGAATCACATACAACCCAGTCAGATGCAGACAGTGAATTCCTTTTCAACACTACTTTTATAAAACATTAGGGAATTTTACAACAAGCATTAGCTTTTATTTTATTTATTAACTGAACTTAAATTTCCCCCAGTAGGATATGAAATCACATTTTCTGATCATCTGCACAGATAGCAGGATTATATGACTGATAATGTAACCAGCAGAATATTGATACTACTTTCATGATAAATTCACTCTGTTGTCACACAAATAACAGCTGTAGGAAGATGCAGAATTACAGAATTGCTAGTCCTTTGAAATAATTCCAAATTAGATTTGAGTCACAGCCTTTTTTTCCAGTCCTGAGCTCAGTCCTTTAAAAGTCAGCCTACAATTCTTTAGATTTGTGACCTTCTCAGTTATGTGATTGGGCTATAAGTGTGAAGACTCTGTTCCACTTTGTCCACTGTAAGTCTGGTGTATGGTGACTTTCTATGTACTTGAAGGTGTCACCGTGTAGCAGGTAGTTCTGCTGTCTCACATTCCAACAACACAAGTTAAATCTTGACTTTGTATCATGTGATGCTTGCACATTCTCCCTGAATAATTTATAGAGATAGTCATAAAGCAGAGAAAAATAGAACATAGAATATTACTGCACAGTACAGGCCCTTCGGCCCACAATGTTGTGCCGACCCTTAAACCCTGCCTCCCATATAACCCCCACCTTAAATTCCTCCATATACTTATCTAGTAGTCTCTTAAATTTCACTAGTGTATCTGCCTCCACCATTGAAACCATTGCATTCACACCAAATATCAAGTATCCATATACATTAATCGTACACACAGCAAATTTTATTCTTCCTGGATACCCGGCAACTCCTCCCAGAATCTATCGCACACCAACACATTAGGAGCATTTACTGAGGCCAATTAACCTACCAACTTGCAAATCTTTGGAATGTGGGAGGAAATTGGAGTACTCAGAGGACACAGGGAGAATTTGCAGACTCCGCACACAGAGTGCAGAAGATCAGTACGGAATCCATACCATTGGACTTGTGAGTCTAAAGTGCTACCAGCTGTACCACTTTGACATCCAGTTTCTTTTCCTGTTGAGTATAACCGCACAGTTCTAGTCCCAGTGAGCCCAGTTGCATCCTCTTGAAGGTCTTCTCATCATTATTATAATATGGAGGGAGATTGGGTGCATTCCAACCCTGGTGCTAAACAATTTAACCTTGCTCATATTTAGTTCCTTCTGCTTGGAAATACACCCAAATCTTTTGTTTTCCCTTTGTCCAATTATCCTTTTTGTGAACAACACATCTGTCATCCCAAATCCCTCAGCTGCACTCAGATATTTGTTTCCAATGGGAATTTTCCATATAACCATTTTTCCCTTGTCTCTGTTGGCTGTTTTGTTTCACCAATTTTAATGCTAACAACAATAAACTAGTCCTCGATTCAGTCCCTTCCCACCATCGTCTGTGACACTTCACATGCTCTCGATCTCAACAACATACAATTCCCTAGCCTTGATCATTTCACTTTCATCATGGATATCCAGTCCCTATACACTTCTATCCCCATCAAGAAAGACTTAATGCTCTTCACTTCTTTTTCAACAGACCACCCAGTTCGTCTTCATCATCACCCTGCTTCATCTGGCAGAACTAGTCCTCACACTCAACAAATACCTCTTTTGGCTTTTCCCACTTTCTCTAAACTCAAGGAGTAACCATGCACACCTGCATGGCCCGAACTATGCCTGCCTTTTTGTTGGCTACGTAGAACAGTCCATTTTCCAAGTCCTCCCTTGTAATGGTCCCCAAGTCTTTCCACACTACACTGACAATTGCATTGGTGCTGTTTCATGCACCCATACTGAGCTTCCAACTTCCACCCTGCCCTTAATTTATTTTGTCCATTTTTGATACCTCTTTCCCCTTGTTCAACTTCGTTGCTTGGAGACAAACTGTCTACAGAAATCTTTTTATAATCCCATCAATTCACCTTGCTACACTGAAGGGTCTCGGCCTGAAATGCCAACTGTTTACTCTTTTCTATCGATGCTGCCTGGCCTGCAGAGCTCTTCCAGCATTTTGTGTGTGTTGCTTGGATTTCCAGAATCTGGAGATTTTCTCTCCTTTGAGACTCAAACTGCTATCTTGATTATATCTTTTCCCACACTGTCTTCCATATGAATGCCCTTGTCTCGGTTCCTTTGTCTTTACTGCAACTGTTCCCAGGATGAGGCATTCATTTTCTTCTTCAAAGAACAGGTTTTCTCTTCCTCTACTATTTATGCTACTTCACCTGCATCTTCTCCATTTCCTGGACACCCACCCCCAACCTGCTGCATTAATCCCTTTCCTGGCACTTATCCCTGCAGGCCGATGAAATGCTATACCCGCCCATTCACCTCCTCCCTCACTTCTATTCAGGGCCTCAAACATTCTTTCCAGGTGAAGTAACACTTCACCTGTGAATCTGTTGAAGTTGTCTACTGTATCCAGTGCTCTTGATGCAGCTTCCTCTACATTGATGAGCCCTGATATAGATAGCGGGGCCGCTTTGTCGAGCATCTTTGCTCCATCTGCAAAAAGCAGGATTTGCCTGTGGCCAAACATTCCAATTCCAGTCCCCATTCCCATTCTGACATGTCACTCCATGGCCTCCTGTACTCCCATGATGAGGCCACTCACAGGTTGGAGGAGTAACACCTCATATTCTGTCTGGGTAGCGTCCATCTTGATGGCATGAACATCGAGTTTTCTAGCTTCTGGTAAATTTTCTCCATCCCTCTTCCCTTTTCTTCAATTCTCCGCTCAGGCTACACTCTCACATCTCCTCTTCTCTTCAGCTGCCTACCACCTCCCCCAGTGCCTCTCTTCCTTCCCTTTCTCACATGGTCCACTCTTGTCTACAATCAGATTCCTTCTTTGCCAGCCCTTTATCTTTTCCACTTATCACCCCCAGCTTCTTACGTTATTCCCCTTCCTCTCCCACCCAGCTTCAACTGTCACCTTCTAGCTTGTCCTCCCCTCCCTCCATCCACCTTCGTACTGTGCCATCTTCCTCTTTCCTTTCATAGTCATAGAGTTCTACAGATGTACAGCACAGAATTAGGCCCTTTGGCCCATCTTGTCCATAGAACATAGAACATAGAATAGTACAGCACAGTACAGGCCCTTCGGCCCACATTGTTGGGCCGACCTTCAAACCCTGCCTCCCACACCTTAAATTCCTCCATATACCTGTCTAGTAGTCTCTTAAACTTCACTAGTGTATCTGTCTGCACCATTGACTCGGGCAGTGTATTCCACGCACAAACCACTCTCTGAGTAAAAAACCTTCCTCTAATATCCCCCTTGAACTTCCCACCCCTTACCTTAAAGCCGTGTCCTCTTGTATTGAGCAGTGGTGCCCTGGGGAAGAGGCGCTGGCTATCCACTCTAGCTATTCCTCTTAATATCTTGTATACTAATAGCAGTTTCCATGCTGAAACTGAGAGTGGTGAATCTGTGGAATTCTCTGTCACAGGAAACAGTTGAGGCCAGTTCATTAGCTATATTTAAGAGGGAGTTAGATATGGCCCTTGTGGCTAAAGGGATCAGGGAGTATGGAGAGAAGGCTGGTACAGGGTTCTGAGTTGGATGATCAGCCATGATCATACTGAATGGTGGTGCAGGCTCGAAGGGCCGAATGGCCTACTCCTGCACCTATTTTCTATGTTTTTATGTTTCTAACTATTTAAACTGCGTACTCCCATCGACCTGCACTGGGACCATAGCCCTCCCTACTATCCATGTACCTATCCAAACTTCCCTTAAACATTGAAATCAAGTCTTCTTCACTGTCTGTAAATTTGTTGATCCAGTTAACTACGTTATCATCCAGATCATTGACATAGATCACAAACTACAATGGACCTAGCAACGATCCTTGCGGACAACCATTAGTCACAGGCCTCTCATCTACTACCACTCTCTGGCTTCTCCAACAAAGCCAATGTCTAATCCAATTTACAGAATGCTGAGCAACTGAACCTTTTTGATCAACCTCCCATGCCGGACTTCGTCATATGTCTTACTAAAGTCCATTTAGGCAACATCCACTGCCTTGCCTTTACCCACTTCCCTGGTTAAAAAAACCAACACACACAAAATGCTGGAGGAACTCAGCAGGCCAGGCAGCATCTATGGAAAAAAGTACAGTCGACGTTTCGAGCCGAAACCCTTCAGCAGGACCTTCCGAGTTCTGGCCTCACCAGCATGTAGCATGGGTAGCAATCCTGAGATCAGAACCCTGGAGGTGCTGCCCATTAACTAGGCGCCTAACTTCCTGAACTCCCTACACAGAACCTCATCACATCCTACGCGTGTCATTGGTACCTACATGGAACACAACCTCTGGCTGTTCACCTTCCCAATTAAGAATGTTGAGGACTCAGTCTGAGATGTCCCGTACCCTGCCACCCAGGAGGCAACATACCACCCGGGAATATCGTTCTCATCCACGGAAACTCCTGTCTGTTCCCCGAACCTACAAATCCCCTATCACCACAGCATGCCTCTTTCCCCCCTCCTTTCTGAGTCACAGAGGCAGATTCAGTGCCAAAGACCCAACCACTGTGATTTTCCTCACCCAACTTGATGGTCATCACCCACAACAGTATCCAAAGTGATATACAGTTCCTATAAAAATTATTCACTCCCTTTGGAAGTTTTCATGTTTTATTATTTTAAAACATTGAATCACAGTGGATTTAATTTGGCTCTTTTGACATTGATTAACAGAAAAGACTCTTTTGTGTCAAAATAAAAACAGATCTCTACAAAGTGATTTAAATTAATTACAAATATAAAACACAAAATAATTGATTGCATAAGTATTCGCCCCTTCAAATCAGTATTCAGTAGATGCACCTTTGGCAGCAATTACAGCCTTGACTCTGTGTGGATAAATCTCTATCAGCTTTACACATCTGGACTGCAATTTTTTCCCCATTCTTCTTTACAAAACTGCCTAAACTCTTCAGATTGCACAGGGATCTTGAGTGAACAGCTCTTTGCAAGTTGACCTACAAATTCTCAATAGGATTGAGGTCTGGACTCTGACTTGGCCACTCCAGGACACTAATTCTGTTGCTTTTAAGCCATTTGTGTACAGCTTTGGCTTTATGCTTGGGGTTGTTGTCTTGCTGGAAAACAAATCTTCTCCCAAATTGCAATCCTCTTGCAGATTGTATCAGGTTTTCCTCCAGGATTTCCCTGTATTTTGCTGCATTCATTTTACCCTCTACCTTCACAAGCCTTCCAAGGCGAGCTGCAGTGAAGCATCCCCACAGTATGATACAGCTACCATCATGCTTCACTGTAGGGATGGTGTGGTTTTGATGATATGCAGTGTTTGGCTTATGCCAAATATAGCATTTAGTCTGATGGCCAAAAAGCTCAATTTTGGTTTCATCAGACCATAGAAACTTTTTCCAGCTGATTTCAGAGTCTTCCACATGCCTTCTGGCAAACTCTAGCTGAAACTTCATGTGAGTTTTTTTTTCCCCAATAGTGGCTTTCCTTTGCCACTCTCCCATAAAGTTATGACTGGTGATGTACCCGAACAACAATTGTTGTATGCGCAGTCTCTCCCATCTCAGACACTGAAGCTTGTAATTCCTCCTGAGTTGCCATAAGTCTCTTGATGGCATCTCTCACTAGTCCTGTTCTTGCACGGTCACTCAGTTTTTGAGGACAGGCTGAGTGAAATCCCACTTCCAATGTCCTGATTGGTCACTGGTCAAAACTCAGTTTACGCTGCCATGATCCGACACTGCCTTTTTCTACCTGGCAAGTGGACCTGAATGTAATCTCTTTTCCTCTCAAACTTCCGATGTCCAGATTGTTCACTGTCAAAATTCAAATTTCCAGCCCTGAAGAAGGGTTTCGCCTGAAGTTTCAACTGTTCATTCATTTCTATAGATGCTGCCTGACCTGCTGAGTTCCTCCAGCACTATGTAAGTTGCTTTGTGTTTAATCAGAATCCTGTGTTAGTTTTCCTAATTAATTTCTGTTCTGATATATTAACCATTTTTAAATCATGCATTAGATACCTCTGCATCCCAGAACTCTGAAATCTGCAACCAATTAGATAAAAAGCAGGAAAACTGATGAAATTCATACAAAAATGGACCATTTCACATTTCCTCATTATACATTTTGTCTTCTCACCAAACCTACTTAGACGTCCCTGCAGCCTCCTTCACAACTGAATATCCAACCTATCTGACTGAACAATAAACTATGCAGTCTTACCTTTGATGTCTTCATTGTATTATGGAATTACAGAATACATAAACAGACCCTTTCAGCAAACGTAGCGATGTTAAAATCACCTCCCTCATTGGATCAGAAGACTATAAGACATAAGAACAGACCTTTTGGTTCATCAAGTTTGCTCCGCCATTCAATCATGGTTGATATATCTTTCTCATCACTATTCTCCTGCCTTCTCCCTGTAACTTTTGATGATCTGACTAATCAACAACCTATCAATCTACTCTTTAGATCTATCCAATAACTTAGCCTACACAACTGTCTATGACATTGATTTCCACAGATTCACTGCTCTCTTGCTAAAGAAATTCCTCCTCATCTCTTTTCCAAATGGATGCCCCTATGTTCTGAATCTGGGTCCCCTGGTCCTGGGACACCGCCTCCATCCACTATAGGAAACTGTCACAATGGGGGGCATAGATAGCGGACCCAAATGCAAGACACAGACACTGAAGTACACTTGGAATGGCGGGAGGAGGATAGCAGTGCGCTGCACGTGCACAGCCCTCCGGTGAAAATGATATTGTATCTGTTAAATAGGGGCCATGGACAATTCTGATTTGATGGAGACAGACGTGAAAGCACAGAGAAACATCTGGAGAAATTTCTGAAACGCAGGTCCGCTGCTGTTGTTACTGCGCGATTAAGAATCTTCCAGAGAGAAGGCCTCAAAATCCCCGGCTTTGCCTGCTGTTGGCAACTGAGATTGAGGTCGAATCATTCAGATAGAGGTGGCGCTCGGTACTCGGTGTCGGAGAGCTGATCGGAGGCTCGAAGTCTTCGGACGACTCAGAGTCCGACTGTGGTCGGGCATGGCAGGGAGAGTTTTTCTTCTTTCTCCCATCTGCGTGAGATGTGGGACGTTTGAGAGACTTTGAACTTTTGACTGTGCTCATGGACTGTTCTTCATCAAGTTATGGTATTGTTGCACTGTTGTAACTATATGTTATAATTATGTGGTTTTGTTGGTTTTTTCAGTCTTGGTCTGTCCTGTGTTTTGTGATATCACACCAGAGGAAATATTGTATCATTTCTTAATGCATGCATTACTAAATGACAATAAAAGAGGACTGCGTGTCTTCTTAATCTTAAAAAAAAGTATAAAGAACAGGACTTGACTACAGTAGGGACGTGACAGGATACAGACAAGGAGCATGGACAAGAACACAGACTCGGGCTTGGACCCCGAGCCAGAGACTGGACAGGGACCCAGAACCTGGGTCTTGCCTCAGGCACGGGCCCCAGAACCAGGCATGGACATGACATGACTGCAGGACTGGAGGCTGGGGTCTTGAGGCTTGAGGCTTGGAGACAGGCTTGGGGTCATGGTCTTGACGCTTGAGGCTGGGGTCTTGGTCTTGAGGCCTGAGGCTGGGGTCTTGGTCTTGAGGCCTGAACTTGGAAACAGACTGGGGTCTTGGTCTTGAGGCTTGAGCTTGGAGACAGGCTGGGGTCTTGGTCTTGAGGCCTACAGGCTGGGGTCTTGGGTCTTGGGTCTAGGGTACTTCGAGGCTTGGGTATGGACTCCGAGCCAAGGACTGGGCAAGGAACCAGAACCTAGGACTTGACTCGGGCTCAGGCTCCAGAACTAGGCGAGGACAAGATGAGGCTACAGGACTGGACGTGGCTTGGGTGTGGAACTCCTGGGTAGGACAAGACACAAGGACAGGTAAAGACACATGGACAGGACTCGGATAGGACTGGACTAGGCACGGACTGGACAAGGGCCTTCAGGAGCATGGAGCCTTGGACTAGAAGAGACAGGAGCACGAAACACAGAGCCGGGACCCCTCCTTGGGAACAGGACATAGGACTGGGACTCATACACAGAACACTGAACATGAAGAGTCGGATCCCAACACAGGGTGGTGGCAAACGGCCGGACCTTCCTCGCAAAGGCATGGACACAGAGAGACAACTCCACACAACAAAAGACAGTTCCTTATCTTGACCTAACAAGGCTCTGGTTTGCTCCAGCGGAAAACTTCAGTGATCCAGGCTAGATGAGCAGGCGGAGAGTCAGGTGAGGGGGGAAAAGACAGAGAGGGGAACAGGACAGTCCAGCAGGGAATCCCTGGTTTGCAGAGGTATTTATGTCTCAGCCCCAAAATGAGAAACATGTGCCCACAACAGAAACTGGGGAAAACCAGAAACCCCAGAACAAGGAACCATGGACCAGACTGTGAACCGGAACATGGACTTCACAGACTGGACTATGACAGAAACAGCCTCTCCACACCCTCTGTATCTAATCTTTTCAATATTCAGAAAGTTTTGAATGAGATCCCCCTCATTCTTCTCACTCCAGTGAATACAGGGCCAGAGATATCAAATGTCACTCATACCTTAACCCTTTCATTCCTGGAATCATTCTCATAGACCACTTCTGGATTCTTTCTAATGGCAGAACATCTTTTCTTAGATAAGGAGTTCAAAACTACTTACAATATTCCAAGTGTGGCCTGACCATTGACTTACTAAGCTCAGCATTTACATCCTTGCTTTTATATTCTAGTCCTCTCAAAATGAATACCAGCATTGCATTTACCACTGACTCAACCTGCAAAGTTAACCTTTAGGAAATCCTGCATGAGAACCCCCAAATCCCTTTGTACACCTGATTTTTGAATTTTCTTCCTGCTCAGAAAATTGTCTACGTCTTTATTTCTTCTGCCGAAGTGCATGACCATACACTTCTCTACACTATACTCCATTTGCAGCTTCTTTGCCCATTGTCCTAATCCTTCTAAGCCCCTTTGCAGACTTGCCGCTTCCTGAACACTACCTGTCTGCAAATTTGGCACAAAGCCATCAATTCTGTCATCCAAATCATTGACATATATCATGAAAAGAAGTGGCCGCAACACCATCCCCTGCAGAGCACCGCTATTCACCAGCAGCCAACCAGAAACGGCTCCCTTTATTCCCACTCTTTGATCCTGCCAGTCAGCCAATGCTCTATTCATGCTAGCATCTTTCCTGTAATACCATGGGCTGTTATTTTGTCAAGCATCCTCATGTGCAGCACCTTGTCAAAAGCCTTCTGAAAATCCAAGTAAACTACTCTACTGACTCTCCTATGTCTGTTATGTTATTTTCTCAAAGAATTCCTCAGATTTATCAGGCAAAATTTCTCCTTACAGAAACCATGCTGATTTCAGCCTATTTTATCATGTGCCTCCAAGAACCCTGAAACCTCATCCATAATAATGGACTCCAGCACATCTTCCCAATCACTAAAGTCAGGCTCACAGGCCCATAAGTTCCTTTTTTGTGCCTCCCTCCCTTCTTAAAGAGTGGAGTGATATTTGCAATTTTCCAGTCCTCTGAACAATTCCAGAATCTACTAAAGTCTGCACAATCTCTTCAACTCCCTCCTTTAGAACCCTGAGGTATACTCCATCTGGTCCAGCTGACTTATCTACCTTTAGATCTTTCAGGTTCATAAGTCCATAAGACATAGGAGCAAAATTAGGCCATTCAGACTATCAAGTCTACTCCACCATTCCATCATGGCTGATCTTGGATCCCACTCAACCGCATACACTTACCTTCTTGCTATATCCTTTGATGCCCTGACCAAACGTCCTCTCCACATCCACCTTATCCAGTCCGATCAACATTCGGTAGATTTCAATGACATCCTCTGCATTATTCTAAATTCCAGTGAGTACAGGCCCAAAGCTGCAAAAATAATCCTCACATGTTAACCCTTTCATTCCCGGATTCATCCTCATGAACCTCCTCTGGACTCTTTCCAAAGACAACAAATTCTTTCTGACATATGGGGCCCTAAGCTGCTGATAATACTCCAAGTGCAGCCTGACTAGTGTCTTAAAAAGCCTCAGCATTTTCTCCTTGCTTTTATATTCTATTCCCCTTGAAATAAATGCCAACATTGCATTTGCCTTCTTCACCACAGACTCAACTTGTAAATTAACCTTTTGGGAGTCTTGCACAAGAACTCCCAATTCCCTCTGCACCTCTGATGTTTGAATTTTCTCCTCATTTAGATAATAGAATACACTATTGTCTCTTTCACCAAAATGTATTTTCATACATTTCTACACACTGTATTCCAAGTCCTCTTTTTTTTGCCCATTCCTTCAATTCGTCTAAGTCCTGGTGCAATTGTATTGCTTCCCCAGCACTACCTACACCTCCACCTATCTTAGCATCTTCCGCAAACTGTGCCACAAAGCTATCAATTCCATTATCTAAATCACTATCAAACAAAGTGAAATATAGCGGTCCCAATACTGACCCCTGAGGAACTCCTCTAGCCACTGGCAGCCAAGCAGAAACAGGTCCCTTTATTCCCACTCATTGCCTCCTGCTGTCAGCCATTCCTCTATCCTCACCAGAATCTTTCCTAGAATGTCATGGGATTTTATCTTGTTAAGCAGCATCATTTGTGGCACCTTATCAAAAACCTTCTGAGAATCCAAGTAAATGACATCAACTGCCTCTCCTGTGTCTACCTTGCTTGTTACTTCCTCGAAGAACTCATTTGTCAAGCAAGATTTCCCTTTACAGAAACCATGCTGACTTTGACTTACTTTATTATTAATCTCCAAGTACACTGAAATCGCATTCTTAATAATAGACTCCAACACTTTACCAACCACTGAAGTTAGACTTACTGTCCTATAATTTCTTATTCTTTTGTTTTCCTCCCTTCTTAATGAGTGGAGTGACATTTGCAATTTTCTAGTTCTCTGGGACCATGTCAGAATCGAGTGATTCTTGAAAGATCATGAACAATGCATCTGTTATCTCTTCAGCAACCTGTCTCAAGACTCTGGAATGTAGTCCATCTGGTCCAGGTCCACTTTAAGACTTTTGAGTTTGCATACACTTTTTCGTTTGTAACAGCAATGGCACTCACTCATGCTCCTTGACACTCATGGACCTCTGGCACACTGCTAGTGTCTTCCAGTGAAGATTGATGCAAAGTACTCATTAAGTTCATCTGACATTTCTTTGTCCCCCATTACTACCTCACAAGCATCATTTTCCAGTGGTACAATATCAACTCTCACCTCCATTTAACTCTTTATATATAACTGAAAAAATACTTTTAGTATCCTACTTTATATTATTGGCTAGCTTGCCCTCATATTTCAACTTTTCCCTTCTTATAGGTCCTTTAATTGCCTTTTGTTGGATTTTAAAACTTTCTCAATCATCCAACATCCCACCCGCTTTTGCTACCTTGTATGCCCTCTCTTTGGCTTTTATGTAGTCCTTAACTTCCCTTGTCAGCCACGGTTGCCTACTCCTGCCATTTGAATCTTCGTCTGTGGAACATAGAAACAGAGAAAACCTACAGCACAATACAGGCCCTACCTTAGAAATTACTAGAGTTACCCATAGCCCTCTATTTTTCGAAGCTCCATGTACCTATCCAAAAGTCTCTTAAAAGATCCTATCATATCTGCCTCCACCACTGTTGCCAGCAGCCCATTCCACACACTCACCACTCTCTGCGTAAAAACCTTACCCCTGACATCTTCTCTGTACCTACTCCCCAGCACCTTAAACCTGTGCCCTCTTTTGGCAGCCATTTCAGCCCTGGGAAAAAGCCGCTGACTATCCACACGATCAATGCCTCTCATCACATTATACCATTGAGCAGGTCACCTCTCATCCTCCATCACTCCAAGGAGAAAAGGCTGAGTTCACTCAACCTGTTTTCATAAGGCATGCTCCCCAATCCAGGCAACATCCTTGTAAATCTCCTCTGCACCCTTTCTATGGGTTCCACATCATTCCTGTAGTGAGGCGACCAGAACTGAGCACAGTACTCCAAGTGGGGTCTGACAAGGGTCCTATATAGCTGCAACGTTACCCCTTGGCTCCTAAATTCAGTTCCATGATTGATGAAGGCCAATACACCGTATGCCTTCTTAACCACAGAGTCAACCTGTGCAGCTGCTTTGAGCATTCTAAGGACTTGGAGCCCATTATCCCTCTGATCCTCCACACTGCCAAGAGTCTTACCATTAATACTATATTCTGCCATCATATTTGACTGACCAAAATGAACCACCTCACACTTACAACAGGAATTCTGCAGATGCTGGAAATTCAAGCAGCACACATCAAAGTTGCTGGTGAACGCAGCAGGCCAGGCAGCATCTCTAGGAAGCGGTACAGTCGACGTATCAGGCCGAGACCCTTCGTCAGGACTAACTGAAGGAAGAGTTAGTAAGAGATTTGAAAGTGGGAGGGGGAGGGGGAGATCCAAAATGATAGGAGAAGACAGGAAGGGGAGGGATGGAGCCAAGAGCTGGACAGGTGATTGGCAAAGGGGATATGAGAGGATCATGGGACAGGAGGGCCGGGGAGAAAGACAAGTGGGGGGGAACCCAGAGGATGGGCAAGGGGTATAGTCAGAGGAACAGAGGGAGAAAAAGGAGAGAGAGAGAAAGAATGTGTGTATATAAATAAATAACGGATGGGGTACGAGGGGCATTAGTGGAAGTTTGAGAAGTCAATGTTCATGCCATCAGGTTGGAGGCTACCCAGACGGAATATAAGGTGTTGTTCCTCCAACCTGAGTGTGGCTTCATCTTTACAGTAGAGGAGGCCGTGGATAGACATGTCAGAATGGGAATGGAATGCGGAATTAAAATGTGTGGCCACTGGGAGATCCTGCTTTCTCTGGTGGACAGAGCGTAGGTGTTCAGCAAAGCAGTCTCCCAGTCTGCGTCGGGTGTCGCCAATATATAGAAGGCCACATCGGGAGCACTGGACGCAGTATATCACCCCAGCCGACTCACAGGTGAAGTGTCGCCTCACCTGGAAGGGCTGTCTGGGGCCCAGAATGGTGGTAAGGGAGGAAGTGTAAGGACATGTGTAGCACTTGTTCCACTTACAAGGATAAGTGCCAGGAGGGAGATCAGTGGGGAGGGATGGGGGGCATGAATGGACAAGGGAGTCACGTAGGGAGCGATCCCTGCGGAAAGCAGAGAGGGGGGGGAGGGAAAGATGTGCTTAGTGGTGGAATCCCATTGGAGGTGGCGGAAGTTACGGAGAATAATATGTTGGACCCGGAGGCTGGTGGGGTGGTAGGTGAGGACCAGGGGAACCCTATTCTTAGTGGGGTGGCGGGAGGATGGAGTGAGAGCAGATGTGCTTGAAATGGGGAGATGCGTTTGAGAGCAGAGTTGAATGTGGTGGAAGGGAAGCCCCTTTCTTTAAAAAAGGAGGACATCTCCCTAGCCCTGGAATGAAAAGCCTCATCCTGAGAGCAGATGCGGCGGAGACGGAGGAATTGCGAGAAGGGGATGGCACTTTGCAAGAGACAGGGTGAGAAGAGGAATAGTCCAGATAGCTGTGAGAGTCAGTAGGCTTATAGTAGACATCAGTGGATAAGCTGTCTCCAGAGATGGAGACAGAAAGATCTAGAAAGGGGAGGGAGGTGTCGGAAATGGACCAGGTAAACTTGAGGGCAGGGTGAAAGTTGGAGGCAAAGTTAATAAAGTCAACGAGCTCAGCATGCGTGCAGGATGCAGCACCAATGCAGTCGTCGATGTAGCGAAGGAAAAGTGGGGGACAGATACCAGAATAGGTACGGAACACAGATTGTTCCATAAAGCCAACAAAAAGGCAGGCATAGCTAGGACCCATATGGGTGCCCATAGCTACATCTTTAGTTTGGAGGAAGTGGGAGGAGCCAAAGGAGAAATTATTAAGAGTAAGGACTAATTCCGCTAGACGGAGCAGAGTGGTGGTAGAGGGGAACTGATTAGGTCTGGAATCCAAAAAGAAGCGGAGAGCTTTGAGACCTTCCTGATGGGGGATGGAAGTATATAGGGACTGGACATCAATGGTGAAAATAAAGCGTTGGGGGCCAGGAAACTTAAAATCATCGAAAAGTTTAAGAGCGTGAGAAGTGTCACGAACATAGGTAGGAAGGGATTGAACAAGAGGGGATAAAACCGTGTTGAGGTATGCAGAAACGAGTTCGGTGGGGCAGGAGCAAGCTGAGACAATAGGTCTGCCAGGACAGGCAGGTTTGTGGACCTTGGGTAGGAGGTAGAAACGGGAAGTGTGAGGTGTGGGAACTATAAGGTTGGTGAACTGTACTTCTTCCTAGAGAGGCTGCCTGGCCTGCTGTGTTCACCAGCAACCTAATCATATTATACCTCTCCAAACGTTCATAAATCCTGCCTCTTAGGATCTTCTCCATCAACTTACCAACCATTGAAGTAAGACTCACTAGTCTATAATTTCCTGGGCTATCTTTACTCCCTTTCTTGAATAAAGGGACAACATCCGCTACCCTCCAATCCTCCGGAAACTCTCCCGTCCCCATTGATGATGCAAAGATCATCTCCAGAGGCTCAGCAATCTCCTCCCTCCCCTCCCACAGTAGCCTGGGGTACATCTCATCCGGTCCCGGCGATTTATCCAATTTGATGCTTTCCAAAAGCTCCAGCACATCCTCTTTCTTAATAGCTACACTCTCAAGCTTTTCAGTCCGCAGCAAGTCATCACTACAATCACCAAGATCCTTTTCCATAGTGAATACTGAAGTTAAGTATTCATTAAGTATCTCTGCTATTTCCTCCGGTCCCAGACACACTTTCCCACTGTCACACTTGATAGGTCCTATTCTTTCATGTCTTATCCTCTTGCTCTTCATATACCTGTAGAATGCCTTGGGGTTTTCCTTAATCCTGCCTGCCAAGGCCTTCTCATGGCCTCTTCTGGCTCTCCTAATTTCCTGCTTAAGCTCCTTCTTGTTAGCTTTATAATCTTCTGATGTCTAACATTACCTAGATCTCTGAATCTTTCGTAAGCTTTTCTTTTCTTCTTGACTATATTTACTACAGCCTTTGTACACCACGGTTCCTGCACCCTACCATAACTTCCCTGTCTCATTGGAACGTACCTATGCAGAACTCCACACAAATATCCCCTGAATATTTGCCACATTTCTTCTGTACCCTTCCCTGAGAACATCTGTTCCCAATTTAAGTTTCCAAGTTCCTGCCTGATAGCCACATAATTCCCCTTACTCCAATTAAATGGGACATACCTATCCTCTACCTTGTAAACTAGTCCTCAAGCACTTTCTCCTTAGTAATAGCAACTACACTCTCTTCTGCCCCCTGACACTCTTACATTTCTAGCATACTGCTTGTGTCTTCCATGGTGAAGACTGACACAAAATACTTAAGTTCATCTGCCATTTCTTTGTCCCACATTACTACCTCTACAGTGTAATTTTCCAGTGGTCCGATATCTATTCATGGCTCTTTTACTCTTTATATAGCTGAAAAAAATGTTTAGTATACTCTTTTATATTATTGGCTAGCTTACCCACATTTTTTTAGATTATGAGGACACTCAGTCCTCATTTATTGTCATTTAGAATTGCATGCATGCATTAAGAAATGATACAATGTTCCTCCAGAGTGATATCACAAAAAAAAAACAGGACAAACCAAAGACTAACACTGACAAGGCCCCGGGGACTTATCCGTCCTAATGTATTTTAATAACTCCAACACCCCCTTTCCCTTAATATCAACATGCTCCAGAACATCAACCTCACTCATATTGTCCTCACCATCATCAAGTTCCCTCTCATTGGTGAATACCGAAGAGAAGTATTCATTGAGGACCTCGCTCACTTCCACAGCCTCCAGGCACATCTTCCCACCTTTATCTCTAATCGGTCCTACCTTCACTCCTGTCATCCTTTTGTTCTTCACATAATTGAAGAATGCCTTGGGGTTTTCCTTTACCCTACTCACCAAGGCCTTCTCATGCCCCCTTCTTGCTCTTCTCAGTCCCTTCTTAAGTTCCTTTCTTGCTTCCCTATATTCTTCAATAGACCCATCTGATCCTTGCTTCCTAAACCTCATGTATGCTGCCTTCTTCCACCTGACTAGATTTTCCACCTCACTTGTCACCAATGGTTCCTTCACCCTACCATTCTTTATCTTCCTCACCGGGACAAATTTATCCCTAACATCCTGCAGAACTCTAAACATCAACCACATGTCCATAGTACATTTCTCTGCAAAAACATCATCCCAATTCACACCCGCAAGTTCTAGCCTTATAGCCTCATAATTTGCCTTTCCCCAATTAAAAATTTTCCTGTCCTCCCTGATTCTATTCTTTTCCATGGGAGCGGTGGTCACTGTCCCCCAGATGCTCACCCACTGAGAATTCAATTACAAAGTAGGTTTGTAAGGCGTGATCTGCCATTGTCAATGTCGAGTAACGTTTACCTTGCCAAACACTTTCAGAAACTTTCTGATTGGTAAGATCAAACTATGAAATCTTGAATTATGTTTCTAACGTGCTAAGGAAACTTGGGGACTTCATCTTAACATGGTGGTTAAAACAAATTATTGTGGTAACCTGCTCAGGTAGACAGGGAGCACAAAATACTCTGCAGATGCTGGGGTCAAAGCAACACTTACAACACGCTGGAGGAACTCAGCAGGTCGGGCAGCATCCGCGGAAACGATCAGTCAATGTTTCGGGCTGGAACCCCTCATCAGGACTGAAGAGGGAAGGGGCAGAGGCCCTATAAAGAAGGTGGGGGGAGGGTGGGAAGGAGAAGGCTGGTAGGTTCCAGGTGAAAAACCAGTAACCACTGTATTCTCCAATTTCTAAACGATTCTGGATTGTTGGTCAATTTGAATTTTGTTGCACTGCCAGTTTGAAAAGATATTCTTTTAAGCTCTGATGTCTCAGGTTACATTTGAGATCAGGAAGTTAAGTTCTGCTACTAAGTAAATAAGGATAACCTCTGCATTTCTGTAATGCCCTTTGCTACCTCAGGATGTCCTGACTTTCCTTACAACCTTCAAAATACATCTTGAAGTATCATCACTGTTGTAAGAAAGGGAATGGAACAATTTCTACACTGCAAACTTCCTTAACTATATTAAGCAACCAGATAATTTTCAACCTGGTTATCTATATTCACAGATTCAAAGTACATTTATTAACAAAGTATGTATGCAGTATTCCACCCTGAGATTCATCTTCCCACAGGCGACCACAAAAATAAACAAACACCCAACATGCAAAAACACATATAACATGAACTGTAGAGTCCAACTGACAAACTGTGCCCATTAAACCCGGCCCAAATTCCAAGACTCTGGCACCATTGAGTGAGAGAGAGAGGAAGAGAGAGAGGGAGGGAGAGAGTGTGAGAGAGGAGAGAGAGAGAGAGAAAGAAAGGAGAGAGGGTGAGAGAGACACATACAGACACTCTAACACTCTCTCTGTCTGGGACACAAGTTAGCATGCCATCTTGTTCATTACAGTTTTATGAAACCTCTACTGGCAGTTCCAGCAGTGTACCTATTGCACCAGGAATGTTGGCCTGGACTTTATGCTCAGGTCAATGTTTGATGGAGCTATGAAGACAGAGACTCTTACATCACCTAATTGATAAGACACAAGACATCAGGCCTACAGGAAAATGGGATCGTTGGAGAGGAATGTTCAATAGTCAAAAGGCATGTTGCAGTGCTGTTTATTATTATTTTGTGTGTTTTCTATTTTGTATTTGCGTAGTTTGTCTCCCTTTACACATTGGCTGTTTGTCCGCCTTTGTTGTGTGCAGTTTTTCTATTATGTCTCTTCATATTTACTGTGAATTCTCACAAGAAAATGAATCTCAGGGTTGTATATGCTGACATATACTGTATGTATTTTTTATCATTAATTTACTCCGTACATCTCCATGAACTTTGAATCCATTGAAGCCTTACTTTGAAAGATGTATGGAAAGAGATATTTCTTTATACATGACATTGCAGTATGTCTACTTGCACATGAAGACCAAAATATTCATTATCTTTGTCTGAAAGCAAACTTGCATTTTGTTGCTCTCTCTGATGTTTCAGTGAGGACATATTGCTCAATACTGTCATCTGCAGGGGCACCGAGATCTTGCAGTTCTTTGTAACATGCACCACATAATGAGAAGTAAGAGAAAAGTTTGGTCAATGATTTACATCATTTGAGACATGGGCATAAAAATCCTGGCTAATACTCTAATACCGAGGCAGTGCCACATTTCTTGAATTAACACAGTCAAGTTCACAAGTACTGTGAGAACACTGCAGACATTAGTGCCTGTTTGCTACTGTAGTGTACTCAACTGAATACAAGTGACTGTAATGCTCTCACGCCGGAAGTCAGGGCCATCGCATTCTCGTCAGCCTTGCCTCAAAATCAAGCAAGCAGCTTCCACTGGTATATCCCATATGACATTGCTGCATTGCAGATGTCAGAAGCAGCTCTGCCAATTAAGTGAGTAGACGCATGGCTTTTGTATTCTCTCCTGGAGGGGCACATGACTACAGTAGTGGCACTCACAGAGGGTGATACCCTCTTAAACACACCCTGTGAATATTTTTTTATGGATGCCGTCTCTTTATCAGTATCTTTTTCCAGATTCTCTCTCTTTTCATGTCTCAAATATTTGTGAAAAAAAACAATTGGCATTTCTGATCACCTAATTTTGTGGGGACCTGCTGACAACATTTGTAGCAGTGGTAATAGGATTCCGGTTTGGGTCAGATTATCAGAGATTTCCTTTTCCAAATTGCAGGAAGGATTTTCCTCACCACCCAAATAACATTCAAATTCTACTGTTGATGTTACTAAAAGTTGCTTGCTTTCTGTGACATATCAGACATATTTAGATAATTTAGATCAAGTTTCTGACTTACTGGATGTCAAGCACAAGGGCACATAAACTTCTTACATGAAAATACACATCCTTACACATTAAAGGAGCTAAAGGAGAAGATCAAGGTGGCTAAAGAGGAATACAGGAAAGAGCTGGGAAACAAGCTTGGGCAGAGTATTAAGAACATCACTGGCTTCAATCAGCCTAGCTATAGAGCCTCGGAATGCAGCTATGCATGGGCTAATGAGTTAAACCAATTCTTCAATAGGTTTGACAATTGCTCTCCTGTTCATACTCCCCTCAGCACACCAGGTTTCGAGGCACCCAACGCTCCCTCAGCATCAATGCCTCCCCTCCTCCCTCCTCCAGTTCAACATGTGCATGAACAACACCGGCTACCACTGTCTACGTTCACCCCTTGCCCTGCACCTATCGTCCACACCTCCACATACCATCTCCTATCGTCCCAATTTTCACCTCTTCCAGACCGCACCTTACACCAACTCCGCAGTCATCACGGACTCACCTTCACTATTAGCAGGTGATAAGGGCTCTGGAGAAAGTCACACGAAGTTCTGATCAAAGTGTTTAAGATCATAAAAGCTATTGAAACAGTACAGTGAAAGAGAAACTGGCCTCATTAACAGAAAGATTAAAATAAAATTAAAGTAATGGGCTGAAGAACCAAAAATTACATGAGGAAAAACTTTATTACAACATCCAGTGATTAGGGCTGAAGTGCACAACTGCGTCTTAATAATTCCTTATGTGGCTTGGCGCAAAGTTTTATTTAATGATCTTGCCCTTAAAGAACTTCTGATGTTTTCCTCACTTCAGGGTGCAATATAAGTACAAGCTGTAGTAAAATCAGGGCCATTCCTCAGAAGGGTGAACACCTACAACCCATGTTACTAAATTAAACATACTGAGGCTACAGAGTACTAAGAAGTGAGGAGACCCATGTTCCAATCACAAACAAGAGAAAATCTGTGGATGCTGGAAATCCAAGCAACACACACAAAGTGCTGGAGGAACTCAGCAGGACAGACAGCACCAGTTGATAAAGGGCCTCAGCCCAAAACATTGACTATATTCTTTTCCATAAATGCTGCCTGGCCTTCTGAGTTCTTCCAGAATTTTGTGTGTGTAGCTCGACGTTCCAGCTTGCAGTTGGAGGCTGTCTTAGATTGGCAGTGTTGTTCCACACTGCAGAGGTTTAACTCATTCAAGTGCTGGGGCTTTTGTGATTATAAAGTGGGATTACGGCATTGCAGCCATGACAGTGGGTACCGAAAGATGAACTTGCATATCTATTTCTCAAGATGGGTGACTGATATAAATCCTTTCATTAGGAAAAATAACAAATATTGGTGTAAAAAACAGTAAGCTGAAAATACTCAGCAGATAGCAGCTGTTAAAGAAGAAAGTGAATCTTTCTGAAATTCCTCCACAGATGCTGCCTAATTTGCTGAGTATTTATTTATTTAGCAATACAGCACAGAGTAGGCTCTTCTGGCCCTACGAGCCACGAGCCACGCCAACCCAGCAACACCTGACAAATCCAATTACCCCCAATCGAATCATGGGACAATCTACAATAACCAATATGCAATACACCTTTGGACTGTGGGAGGAAACCGGAGCACCTGGGTAAAACCACACATCCCTTGGGTAGGACATACAGACTCCTTACAGTAAGGTGCCAGAATTGAACTCGGATCTCTGGAACATCTCAAGCTAACCGCTATGCATCTGTGGTGAAAAGCATTTTCAGGTTTTATTTCAAATTTCCAGCATCTGCAATTTTTTTTGTTTGGTTGACATGTTTAATGATTGCCAAATGCAGTGTTTAACACTGCAAAACACGATACACCATCAAAGAATGAAACACCTGGCTCATTCTCTTTCTGCTCCTCCATTTCTCATTCAAACAGGAATTCAGACTCCAAATAGGACAAGCAGTGATTCAGTTTTAAGTGAAGCAAGGTTAACTAGACTACCTTTAGATTTGCTAATAGGTAAAACTGCTGTATTGTGACAGACAGTTTTTTGTAGAATACACAGTTGTAATTACAGTTTCCTGCCTACTGAGGGTACCATTGTTCTAGCAGCTAAAAAGTCCAATTTGAAAAGGCACAAGCTGAATGTTTCTTCTTCCTGATCCGTTTTGTTTGGGATGGGAGGAAGGAGAGCTACGTGGTTGCTTGCTCTTTGGAATGGGGAGGGAGGAGAGATGTTCGGTTGCTGGTTCTTTGGGATGGGGAGGAATGAGGGCTGTTTGGCTGTTATTTTTGCTGACCAATTTTCTTTGCGATGGGGAGGAACAAGAGGTGTTTGATTGTTTGTCCTTTGGGATAGGGAGGAAGGAAAGCAGTTTGGTTGTTGATTCTTCAGGTTGGGACAAAGTAGAGCTATCCAATTGTTTGTTCTTGCTGTTCTGTTTCTGCTTTAAAGTTTCACATGCAAACTGTTCTGGTCTCCTCTGTAACATCATTAACAGTCTTGTGCCAGACATGGTTAAGTACGCAGATATCACAGAAAGATCCCTGTCTCCAGGACAGGATGAGGAGTGATCAGTCAGCCCCATATCTGAGTCTGGAGCCTCTGCTCTAATTTGACTCATGAACTAAAACTTACAGAAGATACTTCTAAACTTTGGGCATAGATAAAGTGGATGGCCAAACTCTTCTTCCCAGGATAGAGGAGTCTAAAACCAGAGGGTAAATAATTAAGGTGAGAGGGGACAATATTAAAGAGGATCTGAAAGGCAACTTTTTCACACAAAATATGGTGGAAGAAGACATGGCAGAGGGGTGTACAATTACATTTGGACAGGTACAAGAAGAGGAAACGTTAAATGGATACGGGCCAAATACAGGCAAATGGAACTAACTCAGGTAGGTACCTTGGTCAGCATGGATGTTAGGCTGAAGAACCCACTTCCATGCTCCATAACAGCAGCATTGACTGAATGAACATCGAATATACGGGTATATCCTGGGAAAAGGGAGAAGGTAAGTCTGCATTACTGTTCGAGGTTTTTTGTCGCTTTGGATAGCAACTGCTCATACAGACCTGGCTACTTGCTTGAGTACTCTTCAAAATCAGTCGTACAGTACACAGCAGCCTGCAATCAGGGAAGCAAGAACAATTCGGTTTGGAGCATGTTTATCCCATCTAAAACATTCTTAACTGAACATTTCGAGCTTTCAGTTCCAGAACACAACTGTTTCTCTGAAACAAAATGCACAGCGAGGAAGGTAGATGCAGCAGTTTCTTTCCATTTGTACTTGTGAAGTTTTAGTTTCTTTTTATTCCTTTACGTGTAATACCCCAGACTGATGCAATGAACAGGTACACATTTTGTCCCCAGAAATGGTTAAAATGACCAAGAACTACTCCTGGAGAAATGTGATTTATCTCTTGGGCAGAGACATCAGTGCCATCTCATTTTCAGCTCTCACTGTTTGGTGGCTGATCGTCAATCTCAGGTTTTGTCTCTGGTGACGTATAAAGGAAATTGCAGCAAATGTAGAGCGGGAACATCAGAAGTCTGCTGTCCAGATTCAACACAATCTGTTCCTGTAAGAAATAAAAGCATGAGAGTTAATTTGGACAAACTAAAGACAAAAGGGGAAACTGTAAAAAATCCTAAATTACAAATTGCCTGGCCATATAGGGCTTGTGTTTTTGCAATGAGTTATTAGTTTGGGACAAGTCATCTGCGCACCATACCCTTCATAGTGTCTTTCTGCAGTTCCCTCCCTGTTACAGAATTAGAGGAGCAAGAGGAGACCATGAACCCCCCCCCCCTTTGCTCCATAACTGAACGAGATCCGTGACCACACTTCATAAATCTACCTTTCCCCTGTTAACTGTAATATCATATGCCAGCAAAATAGTTCAATATCAGATTGAAAAAATAACGTGACAGCATAAAGTGCTCTTTACAGCTGGGAGCTTCATTGATCTATTACTCTCATGGGGTAGAATGTTCCTTTATATTGCTCTTTAGAGGCTGGGCTGCGACTTATAGACAATGCCCTCTAGATCTGTACTCCTAAACCAACAAAGGAAGCTCTATCAAGTCTCCACAATATTTAAATATTGTCATTACCTATTACTTTATTAAATTCCAGGAGACACAATACCCCATAATTTTAATTCTTGGAGTTCACACACAGTTCTCCTAAGGTGTGGTATTGTGAGCTGTTCTGTGCTCTAGATATAGTCTGACACTGACTTGCTCATACAAGACAGATAGTAGTTGTCAATGGGACTTATTCTGGCTCGATGTCTGTGACCAGTAGTGTTTCACACGGATCCGTAATGGGACCTCTGTAATTTGTGATATAGATAAAATATGGATGGGTGGGTTTGCAGACATTACAAAGAGTAAGTGGTGTCGTGGAGAGTGTAGACGATTGCCAAATGACAGTGGGATATAGATTGCTTGCAGATATGGGTAAGGAAATGGCAGATAGAGCATACATCCTGAAAGAGGTTACACATGTTCATAGGACGGTAAAGAAGGCATATGGCATAATTCCTTTTATAAGTTGAGGGAATAAGTTCAACAGTCAGGAAATTATGTTGCACTTTATAAAACTCTGGTGAGGCTACATCTGGACTATTGCATTCAATTCTGCTTGGCCCATCTAGGAAGGATGTGGAGGCTTTGGTGAGAATACAGAAGGGGTATACCAGGATACTGCCTGGATTAGAGGTTAAGTGTGCTACAAGGAGAGGTCAGAGGCTGACATAAGATTATGAGAGATACAGGTAGACAGTTTATATGTTTAAGTTTGTATGTTTATCCCAGGGTTGAAATGTTTAAACTAGATGGCATGCATTTAAGGTGAGAGAGAGCAAGTTCAAAGGAGTTCAAAATTTAAGAACTTAAGTAGGAAAGCAGGAGGGAAAAAAGAGGGCATAAGATCAATTTGGCAGCCAGGGTTAAAGTGTACCTCAGAAAGTCAATCAAGACTCTTCATTAATCAGAAACCGGAAAGCCATCTCGTGCACAAAGTGGCAATTCGGACTAAACTTGAATCACAGAGGGATGCTCAACAAGATGAACTTATAGCGCAGAGACTGGCAGGTGTAATGTTATGGACATCACTGAATCATAGCTGAAAGAAGATTATAGCTGGGAGCTTATTCGAGGATACACATTGTATCGAAAGGTAGACAGGGTGGCTTGGCTCCATTGGTAAAAAAATTAAATCAAATCAGTAGAAAGAGGTGACATAGGGTCAAAAGCTGCTAAGACGCTGTGGGTAGAGCTAAGGAACTGCAAGGGTAAAAAGACCTTGATGGGAGTTATATACATATCCCCAAATAGTAGTAAAGACAATGGGAGGTAGAAAATGCATGCCAAAAGAGCAATGTTACTAGAGTCATGGGCGATTTCAATATGCAGATAAATTGGGAAAATCAGGTTGGTGCTAGATTCCAAATGGGGGAATTTCTAGCATGCCTACAAGATGGCTTTTTAGAGCAGCTCATGAATGAGCCTGCTGGAGGATCAGCTATTCTGGATTGGGTGTTGTGCAATGAACTGGAATTGATTACAGTCGAGGACTCCTTAGAGCAAGTGATCATAGTATTCTAGGGCAAGTGCTCAGGGCATGAAGGGATACGGGGAGAAGCCAGGAGATTGGAGCTGAGAGGGAAATTGGATCAGCCATGACGAAATTGTGGAGCAGATTCGATGCGCCAAATGGCCTAATTCTGCTCCTATAGCTTATGGTCTTATAACATGATTGAATTCATCCCGCAATTTCAGAAGGAGAAGCTAAGTCAGATGTATCAGTATTACATTGGAGAAAAGGGAATTACAGAGGCATGAGGCAACACTTCACCTGTGAGTCGACTGGGGTGATATACTGCGTCCGGTGCTCCCGATGTGGCCTTTTATATATTGGCGAGACCCGACGCAGACTGGGAGACCGCTTTGCTGAACATCTACGCTCTGTCCGCCAGAGAAAGCAGGATCTCCCAGTGGCCACACATTTTAATTCCACATCCCATTCCCATTCTGACATGTCTATCCACGGCCTCCTCTACTGTAAAGATGAAGCCACACTCAGGTTGGAGGAACAACACCTTATATTCCGTCTGGGTAGCCTCCAACCTGATGGCATGATCATCGACTTCTCTAACTTCCGCTAAGGCCCCACCTCCCCCTCGTACCCCATCTGTTACTTATTTTTATGCACAAATTCTTTCTCTCACTCTCCTTTTTCTCCCTCTGTCCCTCTGAATACACCTCTTGCCCATCCTCTGGGTCCCCCCCCCCCGTCTTTCTTCCCGGACCTCCTGTCCCATGATCCTCTCGTATCCCCTTTTGCCTATCACCTGTCCAGCTCTTGGCTCTATCCCTCCCCCTCCCCCTCCAACTTTCAAATCCCTTACTCACTCTTCCTTCAGTTAGTCCTGACGAAGGGTCTCGGCCTGAAACGTCGACTGCACCTCTTCCTACAGATGCTGCCTAGCCTGCTGTGTTCACCAGCAACTTTGATGTGTGTTACAGAGGCATGAGAAAGGATTTGGCCAAAATTGATTGGAAAAGAACACTGGCAGGGATGGTAGCAGAACAGCAATGGCTGAAAATTCTGGAAGCAACTTGGAAGGCACAGGATATATACATGCCCAAGGGGAAGAAATATTCTAAAGGCAAGATGACACAACTGTCGCTGACAAGAAATGTCAAAGCCAACATAAAAGCCAAAGAGAGGGCATATAATACAGCAAAGAGTATTAGAAAATTAGAGGATTGGGAAGCTTTTAAAAACCGCCTGAAGGCAATTAAAAATGTCATTAAGAAGGAAAAGATGGAATACAAAGGTAAGCCAGACAACAATATTAAAGAGAATACTGAAACTTTCTTCAGATGCATAAAATATAAAAGAGAGGTGAGAGTGGATATTGGACTACTTGAAAATGATGCTGGAGAGGTAGTAATAGGGGTCAGGGAAATAACAGATGACCTGAATAAGTATTTTAGTCATAGTCATACTTTATTGATCCCCAGGGAAATTAGTTTTGCCTCAGACTTCATTGTGGAAGACACTACTAGTTTGCTAGAAGTTCCAGAGTGTCAGTGAGCAGAAATGTGTGAAGTTGTCATTACTTGGGCGAAGATTCTTGGGAAACTGAAAGATAAGGATGAGATGGTATACAATCCAGGGTTCTGAAGGAGGTGGCTGAAGAGATTGTGGAAGGATTAGTTATGATCTTGCAAAAATGACACGATTCTAGAATGGTTCCAGAGGACTGGAAAATTGCAAGTATCACTCCACTCTTCAAGAAGGGAGAGAGGCAGAAGAAAGAAAATTATAGGGTAGTTAGTCTGGCCTCAGTGGTTGTGAAGATGTTGAAATCGATTGTTAAGGATGTGGTTTTGGGGTACTTGGAAGCATATGATAAAATAGGCCATAGTTAGTATGGTTTCCTCAAGGAAAAATCGTGTCTGACAAATCTGTTGGAATTCTTTGATAGACAAAGGAGAATTGGTGGATGCTGTATAATTGGATTTTCAGAAGGCCTTTGATGAGCACTGCACATGAGGCTGCTTAACAAGTTAAGAGTCCATGGTATTATAGGAAAAATGTAGCATAGATAGAGCATTGGCTGATTGCCAGGAGGCAAAGAGTGGTTAAAATAAAGGGAGCCTTTCCTGGTTGTTTGCTGGTGACTAGTGGTGTTCCACAGGGGTCTGTGTTGAGGCTGCTTCTTTTTAATTATATGTCTATGACTTGGAATATTGAAATTGACAGCTTTGAGGGAAAATGGATCAGCCACAATGAAATGGGCCAAATAGCCTAATTCTGCTCCTATATCTTATGTTCTAACTATGGCAGGGCTTGAATACCATCACCTCCTACAAAGCAAAACCAAGCAACATGAGTGGGACTGAGGTTTCACTCCCCGATGAGCTCAATCAATGTTATGCTCACTTTGACTGACAGAACATGAAGACTTCTTCATGAATCTCCACGGCCCCTGATGACCCTGTGATTTCATTCTCTGAGGTTAATGTGAAGGCATCTTTCTGGAAGGTGTATTCACAGAAACCATCTCGCCTAGACAGCATACCAGCCCGAGTACTGATGACCTGTACTAATAAGCACTGTGCTAACTCATATTCAAGTACTTACAGAGACTTTCAAACTTTCGCTTTGGCAATCTGAGGTACCTACCTGCTTCAAGTAGGCTTCAATCATAGTGGTGCCCAAGAAGAACGTGACAACCTGCTTCAATGACTAATGTCCAATTAGTCCAATGACTAATGGTGAGGCCTAATTTGGAATATTGTGTTCAGTTTTGGTCACCTACCTGCTGGAAAGATATCAATAAGATTGAAAGAGTGCAGAGGAAATTTACAAGGATGTTGCTAGGACTTGTGGACCTGAGTTACATGGAAAGGCTGAGTAGGTCAGGACTTATTTCTTGGAGTGTAGAAAAATGCGGGGAAAGTTGACGGAGGTATAAAAAAATTATGCGGGGTATAGATAGGGTAAATGTAAGCAGGCTTTTCCCACTGAGGTTGGGTGAGATTATAAACTAAAAATCATGGATTAAGAGTGAACGATGAAATATTTAAGGGGAACACGAGGGAAGATCCTTAACTCTGAGGGCGGTGAGTGTGGAATGAGCTGCAGCAGAAATGGTGGGTGCCGTTCACTTTCAACATTTAAGAGAAATTTGGAATGGTACACATGGATGGGAAGTATATGGAGGACTATGGTCCCGTTACAGGTCAACAGTAGTCAACTTAAATTGTTTTGGCATGGACTAGGTGGGCCAAAGGGCCTCTTTCTGTGGTGTAGTTCTATGATTCTAAGAATATCAGGATATTTAAATTAATCATATAAAATCCTGAGAGGACACAAAGAACACTGCAGATTCTGGAAATCTGGAGCAACTCACAAAATGCTTGAGGAGCTCAGCAGGTCAAGCAGCGTTTATGGAGAGAAATGGACAGTCGATATTTTGGATTAGATACTGGTGGATGATTCCTCTTGTAGAACAATCTAAAATTAAGGGTTATTATTTAGAAGTAATTTGTCCAGTTGAGTCAGAAATAAGGTGAATTTCATCGTCACAGAGTTGCAGGTCTTTGGAAGTCCCACCAAAATGGAAGAAAAGTCTTTGAATATTTTTAGGAGAGATAGGTAGATGCTCGAAAAGCAACTGGCTGAAGGTTACTGTGAGTAGATAGGCATGTAGCCTGAGGTTATATTTAGATCAGCCATGATTCTATTGAACAGGTAAACAACCCTGAGGTTTGAGGGTTTATTCCTACTTCAACCACTGAAGCAATTCTCCACAGAGTACACCTTTGGCTTGTCTCAATATTAAACAAGGTTATTACATACACTGTTTAATTGAATTCCATATCCAGTGATTAAATAATCTATCTGTCCAAGTTTTTTTTCCCCATTAAAGTGTCTTAACTCTCACTGAAAAAATTATGTGAATAATCACTGTATTATCTACTTCTAAGGATCAATTCTACTTTCAGAGCACTAATAATCCTAAATAGAAATGTCAGCTTTGATTTGATAAGAAATACAGGTTGAAAACAACAAGTGATTCCTAGACTTCAAGTTGGTTAGTTTGTCTGCAACCAAGTGCTTCCCAGGATACCATTTTTACAGCTGAATTACGTGGGAATATTTCACTGTTAACTTCAATGTCCTGCTGATGCAATAAATATATAGCCACACTGTGAAGAATCAGAATTAGGTTTAATAACACGAGCATATGTCGTGAAATTTAACATTGCGGCAGCATACAATATAATACATAATAACAGAAAAAAAAAAGTCAGGTAGTGTTCGATGTCCATTCAGAAACTGGATGGCAGAAGGGAAGAAGCTGCTCTTGAATCAATGAGTGTGTGCCTTCAGGCTTCTGCACCTCCTTCCTGATGGCAGCAATGAGAAGAGGCCATGTCCTGGGTGATGGAGGTCCTTAATGATGGACAGCACCTTTGTGAGGCAACGCTCCTTGAAGATGTCCTGGATACAATGAAGGCTAGTGCCTATGATGATGGAGCTAACTTAAGTTTCTGTAGCTTACTTCGATCCTGTGTAGTAGCCCTCCCCAAACCTTACGGTGATGCAGCCAGTTAGAATACTCTCAATGGTACATCTGTAGAAATTTCTGTGTTTTGGGTGACATATAAAATTTCTACTCCTATATCTTATGGTCTTATACCAAATCTTCTCAAAATCCTAATGAAATATAACTGTCATTGTGTTTTTTTTGCAGCTGCATCGATATGTTGGGTCCCAGTTAGATCCTCAGAGATATTCACACCCAGGAACTTGAAAATGTTCACCCTTTCCACTTCTGATCCCTCTATGAGGACTGGTGTCTGTTCCCTCGTCTTACACTTTCTGAAGTTCATGAACGTTGAGTGCAAGTTTGTTGCTGCAACACCACTCAACTAGCTGATACGTCTCGCTCCTGTACACCCTCCGTCACCATCCAACATACTGCCAGAAATGGTTGTATCGCCAGCAAATTTATAGATGCAGTTTGAGTTGTGCCTAGTCACACAGTCATAGGTGCAGAGAGACTAGAAGAGTGGGCTATGCACACATCCCTGAGGTGCACCAGTGCTGATTGTCATTGAGGTGGAGATGTTATTTACAATCTGCACTGATTGTGGTCTTCCAGTTAGAAAGTTGAGGATCTATTTGCAGAGGGAGGTACAAAGGCCCAGGTTCTCAAGGTTTTTTGATCAGAACTGGAGGAATGTTGGTGTTAAAACGCTGAGTTGTAGTGAATAAACAGCATTCTGACATTGGAAGTTGTTTTGTCCAGTTGATCTCAAGGGTATGTGGAGAGCCAATGAGATCATCT
Organism: Mobula birostris; assembly: GCF_030028105.1. NCBI lineage: Eukaryota > Metazoa > Chordata > Chondrichthyes > Myliobatiformes > Myliobatidae > Mobula > Mobula birostris. The sequence continues at coordinate 170,519,567 of NC_092377.1, read as the reverse complement.
CCACCGTAGACCTATTATGACGATAGGCAAATTGTAGTGAGCCCAGGTCCTTGGTAAGTTAGGGGTTGATTCTAGCCATGACCAACTTCTCAAAGCACTTCATAACTGTAGATGTGACTGATACTGGGCGATAGTCATTAAGCCAGCTCACCCTGTTCTTCTTGGGCACTGGTTTAACTGTTGCCCTTTTGGGAACTTCCGACTGTAGAAATGAGAGATTGAAAGTGTCTTGGAACACCCCCGTCAGTTGGTTGGCACAGGTTTGCAGAGCTTTACAAGATACTCTGTTGAGGCTTGTCACCTTGCGAGGGTTCACCCTCTTGAAAGATAACCTAAAGTCAATCTCTGAGAAAGAGATCATAGAGTCATGAGGTGCTGCAGGGATCCTCATAGCTAGTTTTATTTTTCATTTCAAAATGAGTGTACAAGGCGTCAAGCTCACCTGGTAGTGAAGCATCACTGCCATTCATGAAGTTGGGCTTTATTTGTTGTGCAGACCTGGGTTGCCAGACTTGAAAGCCACTGATCTAGCCCTAAGCAGACTACGAACCTCCTCGTTCATCCTTGGCTTTTGATTTGGGTACGTACAGTAAGTTCTCATAGGCACACACTCATCCACATAGGTTTTAATGAAGTCAGTGACAGCTATGGCATACTCACTCAGACTCAAAGATGAATCCCTGAATACAGTCTAATTCACTGATGTCATGGATTCTTGATTACCTGTCTGGCAGACCACGGTACATGTGTTTGCAACAGTGTGTGTCCGACAGAGTGATCAGCAGCACTGGGGCTCCACAGGGGACTGTCTTGTCTCCCTTTCTCTTCACCATTTACACCTCGGACTTCAACTACTGCACAGAGTCTTGTCATCTTCAGAAGTTTTCTGATGACTCTGCCATAGTTGGATGCATCAGCAAGGGAGATGAGGCTGAGTACAGGGCTACGGTAGGAAACTTTGTCACATGATGTGAGCAGAATTATCTGCAGCTTAATGAGAAAAAGAGGAGCTGGTGGTAGACCTGAGGAGAGCTAAGGTACCGGTGACCCCTGTTTCCATCCAGTGGGGTCAGTGTGGACATGGTGGAGGATTACAAATACCTGGGGATACGAATTGACAATAAACTGGACTGGTCAAAGAACACTGAGGCTGTCTACAAGAAGGGTCAGAGCCGTCTCTATTTCCTGAGGAGACTGAGGTCCTTTAACATCTGCTGGACAATGCTGAGGATGTTCTATGAGTCTGTGATGGCCAGTGCTATCATGTTTGCTGTTGTGTGCTGGGGCAGCAGGCTGAGGGTAGCAGACACCAACAGAATCAACAAACTCATTCATAAGGCCAGTGATGTTGTGGGGATAGAACTGGACTCTCTCACGGTGGTGTCTGAAAAGAGAATGCTGTCTAAGTTGCATGCCATCTTGGTCAAGGTTTCCCATCCACTACATAATGTAATGGGTGGGCACAGGAGTACACTCAGTCAGAGACTCATTCCACTGAGATGCAGCACAGAGCGTCATATGAAGTCATTCCTACCTGTGGCCATCAAACTTTACAACTCCTCCCTTGGAGGGTCAGTCACCCTGAGCCAATAGGCTGGTCCTGGACTTATTTCCTGGCATAATTTACATATTACTATTTAACTATTTATGGTTTTATTACTATTTATTACTTATAGTGCAACTGTAACGAAAACCAATTTCCCCCGGGATCAATAAAGTATGACTATGACTATGATTCAAAGCAGTCCTGTAAGCGCTCCTGCACCTCCTTTGTCCAGACCTTCTTTGTCCTCACTGTTGGTGCTGAAGACTTCAGTCTCTGCCTATACTCAGGGAGTAGAAGTAGAGCCAGGTGATCAGACAGAATGATAAGAAACCTGAACATTTTAATCAAGCTTCTAATCACCCCATCTTGATCATGTTTCACGGCTTCACTGTTGGTCAGAACTGACTGAAGGCTACCAAGACAAAATAAGATTAAGGCTGTTTGGATTATATATACCAGGAATTACACTTCTTCATCACAAATAATAAAGTCAGCATCTTGAAGTCAAGCATTTAAACAGCACATGGAGACCTAGGAATTGATCTGCACCAATAAAAGCACAACAAAAATTTTGTGCATGGTGGCTTCCATCATGATTTGGATTTGCCAAGTTCACCAGCACTTGAAGCAATTGAAGAGATTTCAGGAAGGACATTGGTGGGCAAGGATTTAACAGGGGCTGGTGGTGGCTGGACAGTGAACCAAACCCAACTGTGTGGGTAGATGGAAGACAAAGCCTTGTGGATAGACATGCAACAGTTTGGATTCTAGCATCAGAGACATGGTGCAGGGAGCAGAGAGTGGGATTAGGGACTTGGTAGAGAGATTTGGACACAGGAAGAAAGTAATGAAAAATGGAATAAAAAGGAGCAAAAATGTTGGAAGGAAGAAATTAAATTTTAGAGACTTTGAAAGAGTGTAGTCTAAAACTGAGCAGGTGGCAAGAAAGGCAAATACAATGTTAGCATTCATTTTGAGAGGACTATAAATGAGAATATAAAAGCAAGGATGAACCTTTAACAAGCACTGGTCAGACCACACGGAGTATTGTCAGCAGTTTTGAGCCCCTCTCTAAGAAAGGATGCGCTGGTGTTGGACAGAGTTCAGAAGTGGGCTATGAGAATGATTCCTGAAATGAAATGGTTAACGTATGAGGATCCTTTGATGGTTCTGGGCCTGTACTCACTGTTATTTAGAAGAGTGAGGGTTAATCATATTGAAACTTATCAAATATTAAAAGGCTCAGATAGAGTGAATGTGGAGAGTACATTTTCTATAGTGAGAGAACTAGGACCAGAGGGCACACCCTTGAAATAAAAAGATATCCCTTTCAAAGTTCAAAGTATATTTATTATCAAAGCACACATATGACAGTATATACAACCCTGAAATTCATTTCCTTGTGGGCACTCACAGTAAATATAAGAAAAACAATAGAATTAATGAAAGACCGCATCCAACAGGAAGGACAAAGAACCAAAGTGCAAAAGACAACAAACTGTGCAAATACAAAATGATAGAAAACAGGAAATAATAATTATTATAGTAATAAATAAATAAGCAATATATATCAAGAACATGAGATAAAGAGTCCATAGGTTGTGGTTACAGTTCGTGATGGGGAGAGAGGAATTAATTGAAGTTATCCCCTCTGGATCAAGACACTGACGGCTGAGCAATAATAACTGTCCCTGATCCTGGTTGTGTGGGTCCTGAGGCTCCTGCACCTTCTCCTTGATGGCAGCAGCGAAAAGAGAGCATGGCCTGGATGGAGGGTGTCCTTGACAATGGATGCTGCTTTCCTGCAACAGCATTCCGTGTAATATCATAAGACATAGGAGCAGAATTAGATCTTTTGACCCATTGACTCTGCTCCGCCATTAAATCATGGCTGATCATTTCTTCCCCTTCCTCAGCCCCACTCCCCGACCTTCTCCCCATAATCTTTGATGCCATGTCCAATCAAGAACTTGGTCAAGCTCTGTCTCAAATACACCCAACGATCTGGTCTCCACAGCTGCCTATGGTAATACATTCCACATTTACCACCCCCTGGCTACAGAAATCTCTCCGCATCTCTATTTAAATGGATGCCCCTCTATCCTGAGGATGTGCCCTCTTGTCCTAGACTCCCACACCATGGGAAACACCCTTTCCACATCTACTCTGTTTAGGCCCTTCAAGATTTGAAAGGTTTCATTGAGATCCCCCCCCCCCCCACCAATCCTTCTAAATTCCTGCGAGTACAGACTCAGAGCGGTCAAATGTTTCTCTTACGATAACCCTTTCATTCCCAGAATTATCCCTGAACCTCCTCTGACCCCTCTCCAATGCCAGCACATCTTTTTCTTAGATGAGGAGCCCAAAGCTGTTCACAATACTCAAGGTGAGGCCTCACCAATGCCTTATGAAGCCACAGCATCATATCCCTGCTCTTATATTCATAGTCATAGTCATACTTTATTGATCCCGGGGGAAATTGGTTTTTGTTACAGTTGCACCATAAATAATTAAATAGTAATAAACCATAAATAGTTAAATAGTAATATGTAAATTATGCCAGGAAATTATGAAATAAGTCCAGGACCAGCCTATTGGCTCAGGGTGTCTGACCCTCCAAGGGAGGAGTTGTAAAGTTTGATGGCCACAGGCAGGAATGACTTCCCACGCTCTGTGTTGCATCTCGGTGGAACGAGTCTCTGGCTGAATGTACTCCTGTGCCCACCCAGTACATTATGTAGTGGATGGGAGACATTGTCCAAGATGGCATGCAACTTGGACAGCATCCTCTTTTCAGACACCACCGTCAGAGAGTCCAGTTCCATCCCCACAACATTACTGGCCTTACGAATGAATTTGTTGATTCTGCTGGTGTCTGCTACCCTCAGCCTGCTGCCTCAGCACACAACAGCAAACATCATCGCACTGGCCACCATAGACGCGTAGAACATCCTTGGCATCGTCCGACAGATGTTAAAGGACCTCAGTCTCCTCAGGAAATAGAGACGGCTCTGACCCTTCTTGTAGACAGCCTCAGTGTTCTTTGACCAGTCCAGTTTATTGTCAATTCGTATCCCCAGGTATTTGTAATCCTCCACCATGTCCACACTGACACCCTGGATGGAAACAGGGGTCACCGGTACCTTAGCTCTCCTCAGGTCTACCACCAGCTCCTTAGTCTTTTTCACATTAAGCTGCAGATAATTCTGCTCACACCATGTGACAAAGTTTCCTACCGTAGCCCTATACTCAGCCTCATCTCCCTTGCTGATGCTTCCAACTATGGCAGAGTCATCAGAAAACTTTTGAAGATGACAAGACTCTGTGCAGTAGTTGAAGTCCGAGGTGTAAATGGTGAAGAGAAAGGGAGACAAGACAGTCCCCTGTGGAGCCCCAGTGCTGCTGATCACTCTGTTGGACACACAGTGTTACAAGCACACATACTGTGGTCTGCCAGTCAAGTAATCAAGAATCCATGACACCAGGAAAGCATCCACCTGCATCGCTGTCAGCTTCTCCCCCAGCAGAGCAGGGCAGATGGTGTTGAACGCACTGGAGAAGTCAAAAAACATGACCCTCACAGTGCTCGCTGGCTTGTCCAGGTGGGCGTAGACACAGTTCAGCAGGTAGACGATGGCATCCTCAACTCCTAGTCGGGGCTGGTAGGCGAACTGGAGGGGATCTAAGTGTGGACAAACCACAGGCTGGAGCGGCTCCAGAACAAGTCTCTGGATGTCTTGAAATGAATGCTAACATTGCATTTGCCTTCGTCACCACTGACTCTATCTGCAAGTTAACCTTTAGGTTGTTCTGCCCAAGGACTCCCAAATCCCTTCGCATATAAGATTTTGGATTTTCTCCCCATTTAGAAAAAAAGTCTGCACATTTATTTCTTCTACCAAATTGCATGACCAATCATTTCCCAATATTGCATTCCATTAGGGTTAGGGAGTTAGTCCTGACGAAACGTCGACTATACCTCTTCCTATAGATGCTGCCTGGCCTGCTGCGTTCACCAGCATTTTTTATGTGTAGCAACACGCACAAAAGTTGCTGGTGAACGCAGCAGGCCAAGCAGCATCTCTAGGAAGAGGTACAGTCGACGTTTCGGGCCAAGACCCTTCGTTAGTCTTGAATTTCCAGCATCTGCAGATTTCCTTGTGTTTGCGATTGTATTTCATTTGCCACTTTCTTGTCCATTCTTCTAATCTTTCCAAGTCCTTCTGCAGCCTTCCTGTTTCCTCAACCAACCTTTATACGATCTGCAAACTTGGCAACAAAGCCATTTATACCATCATCTAAACCATTGTTATACAGCATAAAAAGCAGTTCCAACACCGACCCCTGCGGAACACCACTAGTCACTGGCAGCCACCCAGAAAAGGGTAGAACCATAGAAACTACAGCACAGAAACAGGCCTTTTGGCCCTTCTTGGCCAAATCCTTTGATTCCCACTTGCTGCCTCATACCAATCAGCCAATGTTCTAACCATGCCAGTAACTTTCCTGCAGTACCATCGACTCTTAATTTGGTAAGCAGTCACATTTGGCATCTTGTCAAGGGTCTTCTGAAAGTTCAGATATACAATATCCATTGCATCTCCTCTATCCTACTTGTAATCCCCTCAAAGAATTGCAACAGGTTCATCAGGCAAGATTTTCCCTTAAGGAAACCGCGCTGACTTTGTCCTATCTTGTTTTGTCTCACCAAGTTACTCCATAACCTCATCCTTAACAATTGACTCCAACATCTTCCCAACCACTGAGGTCAGGCTAACTGGTCTATATTTTCCTTTATGCTGCTTTCTCCTTTCTCAAAAAGTGGAGTGACATTTGCAATTTTCCAATCCTCTTTCAGAATGACTTCTGAAAGATCATTACTAATGCCTCCACAGTCTCTATCGCTACCTCTTTAAGAATCCTAGGGGGAAGTTCATCTGGTCCGGGTGACTTATGTACCTTACGTCTCATCTTTTTGAGCACCTTCTCCCTTGGAATAGTAACTGCACTCACTTCTCTTCCCTCACACCCTTCAAAATCTGGCACACTGCTAGTGTCTTCCAGTGAAGACTGATGCAAAATACTCACTTGGTACATCTGCCATCTCCTTGTCCCCCGTTATTGTTTCTCCAGCCTCATTTCCTAGTGGTCTTATATCCACTCTCATCTTTTATTTTTTACATACTTGAAAAGGCTTTTACTATCCACTTTGATATTTGCTAGCTTGATTTCATATTTCATCTTTTCCCTCCTAATGACTCTTAGTTGCTCTCCGTAGGTTTTTAAAAGCTTCCCAATCCTTTGTCTCCCTGCTAATTTTTGCTTTGTTATATTCCCTCTCTTTGGCTTTTACATTAGCTTTGACTTCCCTTGTCAGCTACGGTTGTACTATTTTGCCATTTGTTTTTGGAATACATCTATCTAACCTACGCCTTCATTTTTCCCAGAAACACACACCATTGCCACTCTGCTGTCATCCCTGCCAACGTCTCCCTCCAATTTACTTTGGCCAGCTCCTCTCTCATACCACTGTAATTTCCTTTACTCCACTGAAATACTGCTATGTCAGACTTTACTTTCTCCCTATCAAATTTTCAAGTTGAACTCCATCATATTGTGATCACTGCCTCCTAAGGGTTCTTTTATCTTAGTTCCCTAAGCACCTGGTTCATTATATAACACCCATTCCAGTATAGCTGATCCCCATTAGGGTCAATGACAAACTGCTCTAAGCCATCTCGTAGGCATTCAACAAACTCACTCTCGAGATCAATTTCCAACCTGCTTTTCCAATTGACGTGCATGTTGAAATCTCCCATGATTATCATACCATTGCCTTTTTGACACACATTTTCTATTTCCCATTGTAATCTCTGGTGTAGGGTTGGAAGGGTTTTTACCTGTGATGGACTGGACTGTATCCACTACTTTTTGGAGATTTTTCCAGTTAAAGGGCAATTGCTTTTCTATACCAGGCTATGATGCAACCAATCAATCTATTCTCCACCGCACATTTATAGAAGTTTGTCATAGTTTTTGATGACATGAACCTTTGTAAACTTCTCAGAAATTAGAGGAGCTGCTGTGCTTTTTTTCCATAATGACACTTGCATCCTTGACCTAGGATAGATCCTCAAAAATGAAAAAAAAACAAATAATTTAAAGTTGTTGAGCCTCTCTCCCTATGATTCCCTCAATGAGGACTGGCTCATGAACCTTGGGTTTTCTCCTCCTGAATTCAATAATCAGCCCTAGGTCTCACTGACATTGAGTGAGAGGTTGTTGTAGCACCACCTATTCAGATTTCAATCCCCCTCATATATGCTGATTCGTCACCATCTTTGTTTCAGCATTTGAGTAGTGTCACTGGCAAACGAATATGGCATTGGAGCTGTATTTAGCCTCACAGACGCAAGTATAAAGCAAGTAGTAGAGCAGTGGACTAAGCACACATCCTCATCTTGTGGTGCACCGGTACTGATGGAGATTGTAAAGGAGATGTTATTGCCAATCCGAATTGACTGGGGTGGCATGTGAGGAAATCAATTGCATAAGGAGGCTTTGAGACCAAGGACTTGCAGCTTATTGATTACTTTTGAGGGGATGATAGCATTGAATGCTGAGCTGTAGTCAATGAAGAGCACCCTGATGTACAGGTGTCTCCCGCTTTTCGAATGTTTGCTTTACGAAACCTCACTGTTACGAAAGACCTACATTAGTTCCCTGTTTTCGCTAACAGGTGTTTTCACTGTTATGAAAAAAAGCAGCGTGCCCCGAGCAGCCGCTCTCCCCCGGATTCGGAACGGCATTCTCGCCTGCATTGCTTAAACACGTGCCTGTGAGCATCCATTTGCAAGATGAGTTCTAAGGTATCAGAAAAGCCTGAAAGAGCTCGTAAGGGTGTTACACTTAGCGTAAAACTAGACATAATTTAGCGTTTTGATAGTGGTGAACGAAGTAAGGACTAACTGAGTTTGGCTTGTGGAAGTTGACGAAGAAGATGTTGAAGAGGTTTTGGCATCTCATGACCAAGAACTGATAGATGAAGAGCTGATGCAATTGGAAGAGAAAAGGATAGCAATCAAAACCAAATGCAGTAGTGAACTGAATGTGAAGCAACTGCATGAGATTTTCGCTGCAATGATAAAGTACGACTTTAATTTTGAAAGATTATGTCGGTTTAGGGGATATTTGCAGGATAGTTTGAGTGTTTACAAAGAACTGTATGATAGAAAAATGCGTGAGGCTCAGCAGTCAAGCAGGCCTTCCACATTAGCCACAGCAGACGACGAACCTCGAACTTCGACATCGAGGTGGGCAGTCATAGGAGAAGATGAGCTGCCTGCCCTAATGGAAACAGACAACGATGAGATGACACACCAGTGTCCCACCACCCCAACCCCCAGGCCACCGACAGATACCAATTCACAGAGAATGCAGCGATAGTCGGGAGGCACACAGCACATCTTTAAGAATAAAGCCAAAATAAACATACTAATTAATTAGGTGCTGCCCGGCACATAAATGTCGGCCCAGATCAGAGGTGACGCAATTGGCAATCGCCTCTGATCTGGGCCGACACTGCACATACATTATTTCTACTTTATATCGGCAGTGTATTTTTATGTGTTATTTGGTATGATTTGGCAGCTTCATAGCTTAAAGGTTACTGGAGAGAGTGTTGTTGCCAACAGCACTTGTGTGAGATTTTCTGCCAAGAGCGCTTGTGCCGTGTTTCTGCCGACGGCACTTGCGTGAGATTTTTGCTATGGACAGCAGTGCAGGCAATGATTCTGGAAAAGTATTTCTACTTTATATAGGCTGTGTATTTATCATATCATTCCTGCTTTTACTATATGTTATTGTTACTTTAGGTCTTATGTGTTATTTGGCATGACTTGGTAGGTTATTTTTGGGTCTGCAAACGCTCACAAAATTTTCCTATATAAATAAATGGTAACTACTTCTTCGCTTTACGACATTCCGGCTTATGAACCGTTTCATAGGAATGCTCTATCTTTGGATGGCGGGGGAAACCTGTATGCATCTTCAATGACCAGATGTTCCAGGGTTGAGTGAAGAGCCAATTAAATTACATCTGCTGTTGTGATGGCAGGCAAAATGGTGCAGATCCAAGTTGCTTCTCAGGCGGGAGTTGATATGTTTCTTGACCAACCTGTCAAAGCACTTCATCCCAGTGGATGTAAGTGCTAATGGACAATAGTCATTGAGGCAAGTTACGACTTTCTTCTTAGGCACCTGTATAATTGAAACCTGTTTGAAGCAGGTCGGTACCTCAGATTGCTGAAGTGAGTGTTTAAAGATATCAGTGAACACTCCAGCCCGTAGATCAGCACAGGTCTTTACCACTCAGCCGGTTACCTAGTCTGGGCTGGATCCTTTCCATGTGTTCACCCTCCTTAAGGATGTTCTCACATTAGAAGAGAGGATTTCTTTTGCCAGAGGGTGGTGAATTTTGGAATTTATTGCCAGTGGCAGCTGTATAAACCAAGCTATTGGGTATACTTAAAGTGAAGGTTGATAGTTTCTTGATTAGTAAGGGTGTCAAAAGATATAGGGAAAAGGCAGGAGAATGTTTACAGGGATAATAAATCAGCCATGATTGAATGATGGAGCAGGATCTATGAGCTAAATGGTCTAATTCTGCTCGTATGTTTTATTGTAGGTTTTCACAAATAAAACAGCGTAAGGCATTTTATGCTTAAGATAAAACTGTAACACATTTATTGAACACCAAAACCTGAACATGAGTGTACTAAAAACCTTAACGTAATTATGTTATCACGTCAGCCTAGCCTCTTAAAATGAAACCCCAACTCAATGTCGGTGGTTGTGAATTACGTACATTTCCAACCAATTACATTAGCCTACACAGTCCCCACCCCCCACCACACTCCCAGAATTCACAAAAACTGGCACTGTGAGTCTGTCTAGAGCTCAGATGAGCCGCCCAACTTGGGTCCCATGTTACAAGTGTGAAGGAACAGGAGATGCCTCTGGCTCGTGACACTCATAGTCATGTTGTGATGCCAGGGGCATGGTAGCAGAATCCTCCAAATCTTGATGTGCTGGTTTAAGACAATCTACCGAAATATATTCAAGTTTACCCATCTTATCACCTGTAACTTGTAACAGCTGTCTGTATACGATGTCCACGGACGACTGTAGGTTCCCTTTTGGAGCTGTTCTGAGCCCCAGCAGGACCCATAGGATATTATTATGCCAACACTCATCGGTCAGTGAAGCCCTCACAGCAGCCTTTAAGGAGCGGTGAAACTGCTCGTATAGGGCATTAGACTGCGGGTGATACGCCATGGTGTGAAGCAGCCTAACACTGAGGTTCTGGGCCATTGCACCCCCGATATGATATGAATTGGGGACTGCAGTCAAAGGAAATAGCAGATGGGTTCCCAAATGGAGCTACCCAGGTATTGCTGAACACCTGAGCCATGTCTGCGCCTGTCATTGATGCTAGGGGGATGACCTCTAGCCACCTGGTGGTACAGTCCACCATAGTAAGGAGGTGCGTGAAACCGCAGTGGGGGGGGTGGGGGTGGGAAAGAGGACCAACAAGGTTCACATTGACATGGTCAAACCGTCACTTAGGGATCTCAAAAGGTGCCAATATCACCTCAACTTGACAGTTAATTTTTGCCCGCTGGCACTGCTCACAGGCAATAATCACATACTTCCTTTCAAAGGCCATGCCATACAAACTTTAGTGCAACCATTTTCTGTGAGGCCTTCTGTCCCAGATGCAAGGCCACGTATGGAGTCAAAAACAGTCTGCCTCTGATTTGCGGGCACGATGGGGCAATGGCAATCGATTGAGATACTGCAAAGAAGAGAAACCCCTGCTTCCTCTAATTTAATGTTAGCTAACCGTAAGCCCATGACTGCTGCTTGTAAGCTTGGACTTCTGGGTCAGTAGCTTGGTTGGCTGCCATGCCAACATAGTCACCCCCTGTGTGTATGGCTGGCCATGAAAGGCGATCAGCCATGGCATTATTTCTCCCCTTGATATGTTGTATGTCAGTTGTGAACTTGGATATGTAGGCCAGGTGGCGTTGCTGATGGCAAGGGTCTGATATTTGAGGATCACATGCATGAGGAGTTTGTGGTCAACAAACGCTTTGAAATGGCGACCCTTTAAAAGAAAACAAAAAGAACAGACAGACAAATAGATCAAGGTTAAGCGTGATATATTTCCTTTCAGGGGGAACTGAGCTGCCAGCTGAAGAAGGCGAGCGGCTGCCACACGCCTCCAACCAATTGTTCGTACACAGCGTCCACAGCATAGTCTGAAATGCCAGTAATAATGATTATAGGTGCGTTGGTGAGTGGGTTGTGTTAGAAAGAGCTCATTTGGTATCATCAATGCTCTGGTCATGTCCGCTGGCCAGCCAAGCACTTGACTGGGGTATTACCTTTAAGCACACTATACAGAGGGTGCATAAGTTCAGCATCTTGTGGAATGAAGTGGTGATAGAAATGAACCTTATCTAAAAACTCCTGCTGTTTTTTTCAGTTGTGTGGCGCGGTGGGAAATCTGTAACAGCGACTGCTTTTGATGGGAGTGATTTTGCACCTTCTGTGGAGATGCAATGGTTGACAACCCAAATTGGCATTTAGCAGGGTAATAATCAGCCCATATTGGTTTAAGCACTTGGAAAGTTTGCAGAGATAGGATACGGATTCGGATTTGGATGTACTGATAATAAGTATATCATCCAGGTAAACAAAAATAAAAATTCAGCTTTTAATACAGAGTCCATTATCCATTGGAAAGTCAGTGTTGCATTTTTCAGCCCAAATGGCATGTACAGAAATTCAAAGAGGTCAAATGGGGTTTTCACAGCTGCTTGGAAATATCCTTTGAGCACACAGGCACCTGATGGTAGCCCCTAACTAAATTGACTTTGGAAAAATTAACTTTCCAGATAAATGTGCTGCAAAGTCTTGGATGCATGGGATCACATAAGGATCAGGGTGGTGGCCTTGTTAAGGCGTCAGTAATCGCCACATGGGCAGCAACCACTATCGGACATAGGCACCATATGGAGGGGCAAAGCCCAGGACTATGCCAAGTCTTGTTGGCAAGCTCACCCTTCACTTTGCCAGCTTGTCTGGGTCCAGTCTACATGCACAGACATGGTCTGGCAGGCCAGTTGCAGAAAAGTGGCACTCAACCCGATGTTTTGTGACTGTTGTGGAGAATGAGGGCTAAGTAAGATTTGGGAATTCGCACAGCAGTTCAGTAAACTTGCATGCAGTGCTGCATGCGCACGACAGAGCTGTTGTGGGGTTCCTACTGGGGGAGCAGGATAACGGCCCAAAGTCCTTGACATCCAAAAGCCAGCAGTTCTTAAGGTCAACTAACAGTCCTTGGGCACTCAGGAATTCTGCACTGAGCAGAAGTCTAGCCCGTTTAGCTAGGATGAAGTTCCATGCATAACATTGTCCACTGAAGCAGAGTGTCACCCGTTGTGTTCTATAAATCTGGACCTTGCCTTCAGCCAGGTTTCATCGCTCTTTGCCTTCTCACCAATAGGTGATGCCAGCTGCACACTCACCTAAACACCCATGTCACACAGGAAACATTATATTGAAAGGTTGTCCGTAATGAACAGTAGATGACCCTGGCATTCACAGGGCTGCTCAAAGACTTCCAATGTCCTGATGCGCTGGCTGTGAATTTTCCTCTACGTGCCTATCTTCTCTAGACATACCCGGACATGCCAGGATATACCTGGACCCATTGCAATTTGCCTATCGTCTCAATAGGTCAACGGCAGATGCAATCTCCATGGCTCTTCACATGGCTTTAGAACACCTAGACAACACAAACACCTACGTCAGGATGCTGTTCATCGACTATAGCTCAGCATTTACTACCATCATTCCCACAATCCTGACTGAGAAGTTGCTGAACTGGGCCTCTGTACCTCCCTCTGCAATTGGATCCTCAGCTTTCTAACCGGAAGACCACAGTCTGCGCGGATTGGTGATAACATATCCTCTACGCTGACGATCAACACTGGTGTACCTCAGGGGTGTGTGCTTAGCCCACTGCTCTACTCTCTGTATACACGTGACTCTGTGGCAAGGTGTAGCTCAAATACCATCGATAAATTTGCTGACGATACAACCATTGTTGGTAGAATCTCAGGTGGTGATGAGAGGGTGTACAGGAGTGAGATATGCCAACTAGTGGAGTGGTGCTGCAGAAACAACCTGGCACTCAACGTCAGTAAGATGAAAGAGCTGACTGTGGATTTCAGGAAGGTTAAGACGAAGGAACACATACTAATCCTCATAGAGGTATCAGAAGTGGAGATAGTGAGCAGCTTCAAGTTCCTGGGTGTCAAGATCCCTGAGGATCTAACCTGGTCCCAACACATTGATGTAGTCATAAAGAAGGCAAGACAGTGGCTAAACTTTATTAGGAGTTTGAAGTAATTTGGCATGTCAACAAATACACTCAAAAACTTCTATCGTTGTACTGTGGAGAGCATTCTGACGGGCTGCATCACTGTCTGGTATGGAGGGGCTACTGCACAGGACCAAAAGAAGCTGCAGAAGGTTGTAAGTCTACTCAGCTCCATCTTGGGCACTAGCCTACAAAGTACCCAGGACAGCTTCAGGGAGCGGGGTCTCAGAAAGGCAGTGTCCATCATTAAAGACCTCGAGCAGCCAGGGCATGCCCTTTTCTCACTGTTACCATCAGGTAGCAGATACAGAAGTTTGAAGGCACAGACTTAGCGATTCAGGAACAGCTTCTTCCCCTCTGCCATCCGATTCCCGAATGGACTTCGAAGTTTTGGACACTACCTCACTTTTTAAAATCTACAGTATTTCTGTTTCTGCACATATTTTAATAATCTATTCAATGTACGCAATTGATTTACTTATTTATTATGTTGTTTTATTTTATTTTTTTTTCGTCTCTCTCTGCTAGATTATGTATTGCATTGAACTGCTGCTGCTAAGTTAGAACATAGAACAGTACAGCACATTACAAGCCCTTCGGCCCACAATGTTGTGCCGACCATCAAACCCTGCCTCCCATATAAGCTCCCACCTTAAATTCCTCCATATACCTGTCCAGTAGTCTCTTAAATTTCACTAGTGTATCTGCCTCCACCACTGACTCAGGCAGTGCATTCCACGCACCAACCACTCTCTGAGTAAAAAACCTTCCTCTAATATCTTGTACTTCCCACCCACTACCTTAAAGCCATGTCCTCTTGTTTTGAGCAATGGTGCCCTGGGGAAGAGGCGCTGGCTATCCACTCTATCTATTCCTCCTATTAACTTGTACACCTCTATCATGTCTCCTCTCATCCTCCTTCTCTCCAAAGAGTAAACCCTAGCTCCCTTAATCTCTGATCATAATGCATACTCTAAACCAGGCAGCATTCCGGTAAATCTCCTCTGTACCCTTTCCAATGCTTCCACATAATCATATTTTATTGATCCCGGGGGAAATTGGTTTTCCCTTCACATCCTTCCTATAGTGAGGCGACCAGAACTGGACGCAGTACTCTAAGTGTGGCCGAACCAGAGTTTTATAGAGCTGCATCATTACATCGCGACTCTAAAACTCTATCCCTCGACTTATGAAAGCTAACACCCCAGAAGCTTTCTTAACTACCCTATCCACCTGTGAGGCAACTTTCAGGGATCTGTGGACATGTACCCCCAGATTCCTCTGCTCCTCCACACTACCAAGTATTCTGTCATTTACTTTGTAATCTGCCTTGGAATTTGTCCGTCCAAAGTGTACCACCTCACACTTCTCCGGGCTAAACTCCATCTGCCACTTCTCAGCCCACTTCTGCATCCTATCAATGTCTCTCTGCAATCTTTGACAATCCTCTACACTATCTACAACACCATCAATCTTTGTGTCATCTGCAAACTTGCCAACCCACCCTTCTACCCCCACATCCAGGTCATTAATAAAAATCACGAAAAGTAGAGGTCCCAGAACAGATCCTTGTGGGACACCAGTAGTCACAATCCTCCAATCTGAATGTACTCCCTCCACCACCACCCTCTGCCTTCCGCAGGCAAGCCAATTCTGAATCCACCTGGCCAAACTTCCCTGGATCCCATGCCTTCTGACTTTCTGAATAAGCCTACCGTGTGGAACCTTGTCAAATGCCTTACTAAAATCCATATAGATCACATCCACTGCGCTACCCTCATCTATATGCCTGGTCACCTCCTCAAATAACTCTATCAGGCTTGTTAGACACGATCTGCCCTTCACAAAGCAATGCTGACTGTCCCTGATCAGACCATGATTCTCTAAATGCCCACAGATCCTATCTCTAAGAATCTTTTCCAACAGCTTTCCCACCACAGACGTAAGGCTCACTGGTCTATAATTACCCGGACTATCCTTACTACCTTTTTTTGGACAAGGGGCCAACATTCGCCTCCCCTCCAATCCTCTGGTACCATTCCCGTGGACAACGAGGACATAAAGATCTAGCCAGAGGCTCAGCAATCTCTTCCCTCGCCTCGTGGAGCAGCCTGGGGAATATTCCGTCAGGCCCCAGGGACTTCTCTGTCCTAATGTATTTTAACAACTCCAACACCTCCTCTCCCTTAATATCAACATGCTCCAGAACATCAACCTCACTCATATTGTCCTCACCATCATCAAGTTCCCTCTCATTGGTGAATACCGAAGAGAAATATTCATTGAGGACCTCGCTCTCTTCCACAGCCTCCAGGCACATCTTTCCACCTTTATCTCTAATCGGTCCTACCTTCACTCCTGTCATCCATTTTTTCTTCACATAATTGAAGAATGCCTTAGGGTTTTCCTTTACCCTACTCGCCAAGGCCTTCTCATGCCCCCTTCTTGCTCTTCTCAGCCCCTTCTTAAGCTCCTTTCTTGCTTCCCTATGTTCCTCAATAGACCCATCTGATCCTTGCTTCCTAGACCTCACGTTTGCTGTCTTCTTCCACCTGACTAGATTTTCCACCTCACTTGTCACCCATGGTTTCTTCACCCTACCATTCTTTATCTTCCTCACCGGGACAAATTTATCCCTAACATCCTGCGAGAGATCCCTAAACATCGACCACATGTCCATAGTACATTTCCCTGCAAAAACATCATCCCAATTCACACCCGCAAGTTCTAGCCTTATAGCCTCATAATATGCCCTTCCCCAATTAAAAATTTTCCTGTCCTCTCTGATTCTATCCTTTTCCATGATAATGCTAAAGGCCAGGGAGTGGTGGTCACTGTCCCCAAGATGCTCACCCACTGACCTGACCAAGTTCATTACCTAGTACCGGATCCAGCATGGCATTCCCCCTAGTCGGTCTGTCCACATACTGTGACAGGAATCTGTCCTGGACACACTTAACAAACTCTGCCCCATCTAAACCCTTGGAACTAATCAGGTGCCAATCAATATTAGGGAAGTTAAAGTCACCCATGATAACAACCCTCTTATTTTTGCACCTTTCCAAAATCTGCCTCCCAATCTGCTCCTCTGTATCTCTGCTGCTATCAGGGGGCCTATAGAATACCCCCAATAGAGTAACTGCTCCCTTCCTGTTCCTGACTTCCACCCATACTGACTCAAAAGAGGATCCTGCTACATTACCCACCCTTTCCGTAGCTGTAATAGTATCCCTGACCAGTAATGCCACCCCTCCTCTCCTTCCCCCGCCCCCATCCCTTTTAAAGCACTGAAATCCAGGAATATTGAGAATCCATTCCTGCCCTGGTGCCAGCCAAGTCTCTGTAATGGCCACTACATCATAATTCCATGTATGTATCCAAGCTCTCAGTTCATCACCTTTGTTCCTGATGCTTCTTGCATTGAGGTACACACACTTCAGCCCTTCTACCTTACTGTCTTTACAAATTTCACATCACATGCCGGTGATAACAGAGCTGATTCTGATTCTGTTGAAGCTGCAAGGCATTCAGGACTTTCTAGCATCCATACCAAAATGGGCATGATAAAAACACAGACTCAGTGTAGTCTGTTTTAGAGCATTAGTTAGTATTCTGATTTGCATGCGCATGTTGGAGGCCTTGCTGAGACTTATTCAGGCAGGGAAATGAGGAATTAGGCATCTCTGCCTGGCTGAGTGTGGACTCTCAGCCATTTTAGCAAGCTCCCTATTGTCCTTCATGGATGTATTAGCGAGGGCTATGCAAACTGGATCAGGTATTTGCTGCATGAAGAGTTCTTTAGAAATAAAATGAGGATGGTGACTTCCGAGGAGAGACAACAGCAGCCCATTAGCTCCGAAGGCTTAGTACCATCACCGAGGCCAAGCAAACGGAGCATCAGTTTGGTGAACTCAGACTCTGACAGTCTAAAAGTCTATAAAAGAGGAGTTTTCAGCAACCAGTATTTATTATGTGCAGGCAGGTGTTCTAGTAGACTCACCACTTCATGGCTGTGGAATTACTGAGCAACACTACCATCATAAAAAAAATTTGCTGTCGTTGGTGGTGATTTCTCGCAGCATGAATTGGGCCTCGCCTTGTACAAACCAAGCTATGGCATTTTGCTCCCAAAACTCCAGCAGTTTCAAAGTAACTACGTTGGCCAACATGTTCAATAACTCTGGTATCATCCTAAAGCATTGGGATTACCAATATAGGTTTTTGCAAATAAAACTGCGTGAGGCGTTTTATGTTGAAGAAAAGGACTGTAACACATCTACTAAACTCCAAAGTCTGAACACAAAGTGTACTAAAACCTTTTACGTAATTATGTCATCACTTCAGACCAGCCTCTTAAAGTGAAACATCAACTCAATGTCGTTGGTTGTGAATTACATACATTTCCACCTATTATGTTACCCTACATACCTTTATGGTATTAATGTCATGGATTATTCAAAACAATAAGAAATTAGGAGCTGTCAGTCTAAAAACTTCTAAAGAGCTTCATTGCTTTAAATTGGCTGATTATTTACAAATTGAGTTCCTGGTTTCAGTGTTAACACAGATGATCTCTGACATGCTGATCCTTTAGAACAGGGGTTTTTAAAATAAGTCAGAGTACTCCCTGTGAATACAGCACATGCATTTTTCTACTACGAATGGATGGGTTCATAGTACCGTACCTGGTCTTTCTCCAGTGACAGAATCTGGTAACCTGCTGATCGACTACAGATCACCTTCCCATTGCTGTCAAATGACGCCAGTCTTAATCTGCAAACAATGGGATTTATATAAAATAAGATCAAGGTAACATCAGTTCCAAAAGTACTTTCTTTTGAATCTACTTCGGATGAAGCCATAAAAAGGACTATTTAGTCTAATCCCAGCTCTCTGTTTATGGGCACAGATTACCACACCAGTTCTCATTAGGGTAATTTTTTAAAACAGTGATGAAGGGCAACACTCTATACTTTTTTTTTTGTTTAGCGATACAGCGTGGAGTCGGCCCTTTCTGCCCTTTGAACCACACTGCCTCAGCAACCTCCAACAAACCCAATTAACCCTATCCTAATCACGAAACAATTTACAGTGACCAAATCTACCTGGTATGTCTTTGGATGAAACCAGAGAACCTGTAGAAAACACACGCAATCTACAGGGAGGATGTACAGAAACTGAACTGGAATTGAACTCTGAACTTAGGAACTTCTCAAGCTTTAATAGCCACCAAGCTACTGCAGTGGGCTCCAAATTGCAACTACTCTTAAAATGAAATCTTATTTCCTTAAGTTCCCTTAAATTATGTCCTCTAGATATTGGTTTTCCAATAAGGGAAGTAGGCTGTCCCTTTGATTCACTTTGTCTGGGTCTCAGATAATTTCATATACAACTTAGATTCTTTTGTTTCAATGAAAGCAAGCATATTCAATCTTTCTTAACTGAAATTTCATAGTTCTGACAACACCTTCATGAACTATCTCTTGGCTTTCAAGAGATAATAAGGCCCTGGTTAAGAAAAAAAAAGGAGGTATAGGCAGGTAGGAACAAATGAGGTGCTTATGGAGTATAAGAAATGCAAGGGAACACTTAAAGAAAGAAATCAGGAGGGCGAAAAGAAAGCATGAAGTTGTCCTAGCAGACGAGGGTGAAGGAGGATCCTGAGGATAGCAAGGAACAAAGTTGGTCCTCTGGAAGATCAGAATGGTAATCTGTGCATGCAGCCAAGAAATATGGGAGATCTTAAATGGATTTTTTACGTCTGTGTTTACTCCAGAGATGGACACAGTCTATAGAAGTGAGGTAAAGTAGCATCGACTTCATGGACCCTGTACACATTACAGAGGAGGAAGTGTTTGCTGTATTGAGACAAATCAGGGCTTGACAAGGTGTTCCCTTAACCTTGTGGGAGACAAGTGCAGAAACTGCACAGGCCCTAGCAGAGATATTTAAATAAGTCTTAGTGACAGCTGAGGTATGGGAGAACTGGAGGATAGCTAATGTTGTTCTGATGGTTAAGTAAAGCTCTAAAGATAAACCTGGAAATTATCGGCCAATAAGCCTGACATCAATAGTGGAAAAGTTACTGGAAGGTATTCTAAAGGACTGGATATAGGAGTATTTATATAGACATAGACTGATTATGGATAGTCAGCATGGCTTCATGCCTGATAGATCGTGTCTAACCAACCTTTTAGAGTTTTACGAGGAAGTTACCAGGAAAGTTGATGAAAGCAAGGCAGTTGATGTTGTCTACATGGACTTTAGCAAGGCACTTGTCAAGGTTCCACATGGGAGGTTGGTTGCTCGCCATTCAAAATGGGGTAGTAGGTGGTTGCCTCTCTGACTGGAGGCTTGTGACTAGTGGAGTGCTGCAGGGATCACGGTTGGGTCCTTTGTTGTTCAATGATCTGGATGATAATGTGATTAACTGGATTAGCAAGTTTGTGGATGACATCAACAACATAGTGAACAGTGAGGAAGACTATCAGTGCTTTCAGTGGCATCTAGACCAGCTGGAAAAATGGGCTGAAAAATGGCAGATGCAATTTAATGCAGACAACTGCAAGTGTTGCACTTCGGTAGGACCAACCAGGATAGGTCTTACAAAGTGAACAGTAGGGCACCGAACAGTGTATTAGAACAAAGGATCAGAAAATACAGGTCCTTAACTGAAAGTGGCGACACAGGTAATTAGGGTTGTGAAGAAAGCTTTTGGCACTTTGGCCTTCATAATTCAAAGTATTGAGCACAGGAGCGCATTGATCGTGTGGATACTAGACACTAGAATACTACAGCACAGTACAGGCCCTTCGGCCCTCGATGTTGTGCCAACCCATATATTCCTTAAAAAAAACGTACTAAGCCCACACTACCCTGTAACCCTCTATTTTTCTTTCATCCATGTGCCTGTCCAAGAGGCTCTTAAATACCCCTAATGTTTTAGCCTCCACCACCATCCCTGGCAGGTCATTCCAGGCACGCACAACACTCTGTGTAAAAATCTTACCCCTGATGTCTCCCCTAAACCTCCCTCCCTTAACTTTGTACATATGTCCTCCGGTGTTTGCTATTCGTGCCCTGGGAAACAGATACTGGCTATCCACCCAACCTATGCCTCTCATAATTTTGTAGACCTCGATCAAGTCCCCTCTCATCCTTCTACGCTCCAAAGAGAAAAGTCCCAGCTCTGCTAACCTTGCCTCATAAGACATGTTTTCCAATCCAGGCAACATCCTGGTAAATCTCCTCTGCACCCTCTCCATAGCTTCCACATCCTTCCAGAACTCCTACTGCGGGATGTTGTTCTTTCCTGTGTGTCTGGGAGCAGCGATTTCACGGTCTTTTGCCAGGGGGAGATGAGGAGAGAAGATGTGAATGGAGAGAGCTGGTAGACTGCTGGATGGAGTGGACTTGGAGCGAGAGTCCGAAGGTCAGCGACAATCGGAGGAAGTCGATGGGGGACGAACGGCCTTATTAATGAGCTCCAACGTTGCGCATAAGACTGTTTCATGGGAATGGGCCCAATTCCTGAAGGCTAGGTGGAACCATGCCCAAGAGTGTTATACAGATAGCCTAAATACTCTTTTCGACCGCTGCTCAAATGGTGCTCATGGTGGGGTTTCAGAAAATGTGTCAGGAGAAGGGGGAGATGCTTTCTGCTTTTACTTTTCGGCTACAGAGGCAGCTTAATTGTTTGCAGTGCAGAGGGGTCATTCAGGCGGCTGAGATGGATCAGTTGAGAATGGACCAGATAGCCAGGGGCGCCCAGCCCGATGACCTGATTGCTCAGGGTCCCCAACAGTCTTGTAAGACAAGCCCCTCTCTATTTTTTGTTGAGCTGATCAGAGAGGGTATTTATGCTCTCTATCTGTAGCAACACTCTTGGAGCAAGGTTCCACTAAGCCTTCAGGAATTGGGCCCATTCTCATGAAACAGTCTGATGCACAACGTTGGAGCTCACTGACAAGGCCACTCATCCCCCATCAACCTCCTCCGATTGTCGCTGACCTTCGGACCCCCACTCCAAGTCCACTTCGTCCGGCGGTCTACCAACTCTCTTCATTCACGTCTTCTCTCCTCATCTCTGCCTGGCAAAAGACCGCGAAATCGCTGCTCCCAGACACACAAGAACATCCCGCTCATTGGCTAACATGCCCCGTTATCTCTAGTCAGAACCCAAATATTGCTGCTACAGAGAAACCATTACCTTAGCAGTGGAACATTACATAGTCATAGTCATACTTTATTAATCCCGGGGGAAATTGGTTTTCGTTACAGTTGCTCCATAAATAATAAATAGCAACAGAACCATAAATAGTTAAATAGTAATATGTAAATTATGCCAGTAAATTATGAAATAAGTCCAGGACCAGCCTATTGGCTCAGGATGTCTGACCCTCTAAGGGAGGAGTTGTAAAGTTTGATGGCCACAGGCAGGAATGACTTCCTATGTCGCTCTGTGCTGCATCTCGGTGGAATGAGTCTCTGACTGAATGTACTCCTGTGCTCACCCAGTACATTATGTAGTGGATGGGAGACATTGACCAAGATGGCGTGCAACTTAGACAGCATCCTCTTTTCAGACACCACCGTCAGAGAGTCCAGTTCCGTCCCCGCAACATCACTGGCCTTACGAATGAGTTTGTTGACTCTGTTGGTGTCTGCCACCCTCAGCCTGCTGCCCCAGCACACAACAGCAAACATGATAGCACTGGCTGCCATAGACTCGTAGAACATCCTCAGCATCGTCCGGCAGATGTTAAAGGACCTCAGTCTCCTCAGGAAATAGAGACGGCTCTGACCCTTCTTGTAGACAGCCTCAGCGTTCTTTGACCAGTCCAGTTTATTGTCAATTCATATCCCCAGGTATTTGTAATCCTCCACCATGTCCACACTGACCCCCTGGATGGAAACAGGGGTCACCGGTACCTTAGCTCTCCTCAGGTCTACCACCAGCTCCTTAGTCTTTTTCACATTAAGCTGCAGATAATTCTGCTCACACCATGTGACAAAGTTTCCTACCATAGCCCTATACTCAGCCTCATCTCCCTTGCTGATGCATCCAACTATGGCAGAGTCATCCGAAAACTTCTGAAGATGACAAGACTCTGTGCAGTAGTTGGAGTCCGAGGTGTAAATGGTGAAGAGAAAGGGAGACAAGACAGTCCCCTGTGGAGCCCCAGTGCTGCTGATCACTCTGTCGGACACACAGCGTTGCAAGCACACGTACTGGGGTCTGCCAGTCAGGTAATCGGGAATCCATGATACCAGGGAAGCATCCAACTGCATCGCTGTCAGCTTCTCCCCCAGCAGAGCAGGGCGGACGGTATCGAACGCACTGGAGAAGTCAAAAAACATGACCCTCACAGTGCTCGCTGGCTTGTCCAGGGGGGCGTAGACACGGTTCAGCAAGAAGACGATGGCATCTTCAACTCCTAGTCGGGGCTGGTAGGCTAACTGGAGGGGATTTAAGTGTGGCCTGACCATAGGCAGGAGCAGCTCCAGGACAAGTCTCTCCAGGGTCTTCATGATGTGGGAGGTCAATGCCACTGGTCTGTAGTCATTGAGGCCGCTGGGGCGCGGTGTCTTCGGCACTGGGACGAGGCAGGACGTCTTCCACAGTACAGGAACCCTCCAGAGCCTCAGGCTCAGGTTGAAGACATGGCGAAGTACTCCACATAACTGAGGGGCACAGGCTTTGAGCACCCTGGTACTGACACCATCCGGTCCTGCAGCCTTGCTTGGGTTGAGACGTTTCAGCTGTTTTCTCACCTGTACAGCTGTGAAGCCCACCGTGGTGGTTTCGTGTGGCGAAGGGGTATAGTCATGAAAGCAGGGTGGGGGACTGTGAGGAGGGGTAGGAGGGTAGAGTGGAATATGTGTTGGTTGGGGGCGGACAACAGATGGCTCATGTGTGGGATGGGCAGGGGCCACATTGTCAAATCTGTTAAAGAACAGGTTAAGTTCATTGGCCCTGTCCACACTGCCTTCCGCTCCTCTGTTGCTAGTTTGCCGGAACCCAGTGATGGTCCTCATCCCCCTCCAGACCTCTCTCATGTTGTTCTGCTGGAGTTTCCACACAAGCTTCCTCCTGTACTTGTCTTTAGCCTCCCTGATCCTGGCTTTCAGGTCACTCTGTATCGCCCTCAGCTCCTCCCTATTTCCATCTCTAAACACCTTTTTAGCGTTCAGGATGTCCTTAATATCCTTTATCACCCATGACTTGTTATTTGAATAACAAAGGACAGTTCTTGTCGGAACATTTCAGTCCACACAGAAGTTGATATAATCAGTGATGCACTCAGTGAGCCCATCAATATCCTCTCCATGTGGCTCACAGAGTGCCTGCCAGTCTGTCACCTCAAAACAACCCCGGAGCGCCTCATAAGCCTCCTCCGACCATTTTCTCACTGTCCTTGAGGTTGCAGGTTTACTCTTCACCAGAGGCATGTAGCAGGGCTTTAGATGCACCAGGTTGTGATCTGACCTTCCCAGTGGGGGGAGGGGAGAGGAGCTGTATGCATCCTTAACATTAGCGTACATCAAATCCAGAGTCCTCTCCCCTCTGGTTGTACAGCTCACATACAGCGTGAAGTTGGGCAGTGTTCTAGCCGTGGTAACCTGGTTGAAGTCACCCGAGATGGTAATGAGGGCACTCGGGTGCTGGGTTTGTAGTCTGGCTATGATGGTGTAAATGATGTTACATGCTGACGTCGGGCTGGCAGAGGGAGGGATGTACACAACAACCACAATTGCATGCGAGATTTCCCTTGGCAAATAATATGGCCGGAGTCCAACAGCAAAAAGTTCAATATCCAGGCTACAGACCCGTTCCTTGATCGTAATATGTCCAGGATTGCACCATCTGTTATTTACCAGAACCGCCAGCCCCCCTCCTTTACGCTTACCACTATGCTTACCGCTACAGAGAAGCCATTACATTAGCCTTAGCAGTGAAACATTGCAGAGAGGCAATAAAGCCTCAGGTTCAACAATCTCAATGTGCCATTTATGATAAAGATTGAATTGAAAATACCGGTTTCCCAATGCATTGTTTGCATTTATTGTCGACAATGCAATGTTTCCTCTTTGGAAGCCAAATTAGCAGTAGATTAAGAGAATGGATACTACAATACATCAACCTACTTTTTTTAAAAAAATCATGAAACAGGCATTACTTTTTTCCAACTATAGTTAGTGCCACAACGCTGTACTATTGTCAATATAGCCCTTGATTAATAACTGACTTCCTATTTGGGATGAAGCCTGAAAGCCAACTATCTGACCCTATACCTTGCCCTACTGCTGCGTCTTCACCAACCCCCATTGACTTCCCCCTCTCTGTTGCAGAGAAAATAATCCTCAGTAGAGGCTTTACCAGGATTGCCATGGTAGGCTCTCGCATGCTTGCCACCATTCTGGCAACTTCTGATTTGTTGCTGCCACAGCCTTGGCTTCACTTTAGATAACAGAGTCTTTATATATCTCCATCCCCCTTCAGCAACTTCTTAAAGCCCTCTGCTTCTTTTTGCAAGTATTCAAACAGTACCCATCCACAAACATTCTTCCCACCATATCTCTTAAGGATGTACATCCTTTTCTCTCAGTTTCTTTACTACATTTGCTCTTAGGATAGAACATAGAAAATCTACAGCACAATACAGGCCCTTCGACCCACAAACCTGTGCTGAATATGTCCTCACCTTAGAAATTACCCATAGCTCTCTATTTTTCTTAGCTCCATGTACCTATCCAGGAGTCGCTTAAAAGACCCTGTTGTTTCCGCCTCAACCACTGTCACCAGCAGCTCATTCCACGCACTCACCAATCTCTGCATAAAAAACTTACCCCTGACGTCTCCTCTGTACCTACTTCCAAGCATCTTAAAACTGTGCCTTCTCGTGCTAGCCATTTCAGCCCTGGGAAAAAGCCTCTGACTATCCACATGATCAATGCCTCTCACCTTATACACCTCTATCAGGTCACCTCTCATCCTCCGTCACTCCAAGGAGAAAAGGCTGAGTTCACTCAATCTATTCTCATAAAGCATGCTCCCCAATCCAGGCAACATCCTTGTAAATCTCCTCTGCACCCTTTCTATAGTTTCCACATCCTTCCTACAGTGAGGCAACCAGAAATGAGCACAGTGCTCCAAGAAGAGGAGAAGATGGTGGCGCGATGCAGCTTGCGCGGCCACTCCAGTGAATGATATCTGTAATCTGTCAAGTAGGGTGCCGTGCACAATCCTGATTTGATGGAGACAGACGTGAGAGAACGGAGGAACATCTGGAAAAACTTCTGAAATGTCTTTTTTGCTGCCACTGCTCCTGTGTGATCCAGAGTCTCCGGAGGAGAAGGCCCCAAGTCCTCGGCTTTGCTTTTTGCTCGGCGGCTGGAGCAGGGTTGAGGCACTCGGCAGAGATGGTGCTCGGTGTCGGTGGGCTGGTCGGAGGCTCAAAGTTTTCAGACTGACTCAAGAGTCGGCTGTGGTCCGGTGCTTCCAGGGTGCTGCATCGGCAGTTGTCGGCGCCTGGAGGTTTATGGCAGGGAGAGTTTCTCCCTTTTGCCGCCTGCTATTGGGGACTATTAGGAGTCGATCAGAACTTTGAGACTTTTTTTTTAACCGTGCCCATGGTCTGCTCTTTATCAAATTATGGTATTGCTTTGCACTGCTGTAACTACGTGTTATAATTATGTGGTCTTGTCAGTGTTAGTCTTTGGTTCGTCCTGTTTTTTTGTGATATCAGTCTGGAGGAACACTGTATCATTTCTTAATGCATGTATGCATTTCTAAATGACAATAAATGAGGACTGAGTGTCCTCATAATCTAAAAAGTGGGGTCTGACCAGAGCCCTGTATAGCTGCAACATTACCTCTTAGCTCCTAAACTCAATCCCACGATTGATGAAGGCCAATGCATTGCATGCCTTCTTAACCACAGAGTCAATCGGCGCAGCAGCTTTGAGCGTCCTCTGGACTCAGACCCCAAGATCCCTCTGATCCTCCACACTGACAAGAGTCTTACCATTAATGCTATATTCTCCCATTATATTTGATCTACCAAAATGAACCACTTCACACATATCTGGGTTGAACTCCATCTGCCACTTCTCAGCCCAGTTTGGCATCCTATCAGTGTCCCGCTGCAATGTCTGATAGCCCTCCACACTATCCACAACATTTGTGTCATCAGCAGATTTACTAACCCATCCCTCCTATAGGCCTTCTATTCTAGGGCATTGCACATGTCCTCGTTTTTCAAGAGGGGTGTGCAAACCGGAGTGAAGGGAGTCGGATCGTCAGGAAGGGCAGGCAGGTGATGGGGCTTAGTTGCAGCCAACAGGCTGAGTATCAAATGATTAGGGATGCAAAATCAGAAAGGATAGCAAATATGGTACTCAAAGTGTTTAACTAAATGCATGTAGTATCAGAAATAAGGTGGATGATCTTGTGGCAATATTACAGATTGCCAGGTATGACATTGCGGCATCACTGAATCATGGCTGAAGGGTGGTTGTAGTTGGGAGCTGAATGTTCAAGGTTACACATTATATCGGAGGGATAGAAAGGTAGGCAGACGGGGTGGTAAAAATGGCATTAAGTCAGTAGAAAGATGTGACATAGGCTTGGAAGATAGAAACATAGAAAAACCTACAGCACAACACAGGTCCTTCGGTCCACAAAGCTGTGCCGAACATGTCCTTACCTGATAAATTACCATAGACCCCTAATTTTTCTGAGCTCCATATAACAAGACATTGAATCCTTGTGGGTTGAGTTAAGAAACTGCAAGGGTAAAAGGACGTTGATAGCAGTTATATACAGGCCTCTCAACAGTGGCTGGGAGGTGGACCACAGATTACAACAGAAAATAGAAAAAGAGAGTCAAAAGGGCAATCTTATGGTAGTCATGGGAGATTTTAACATGCAGGCTGATTGGGAAAATCAGGTTGGTAACGGATCTCAAGAAAGTGAGTTAGTTGAATGCCAAAGAGATGGCTTTTTAGAGCAGTTTGTCGTTGAGCCCACGAGGGGATCAGCTACACTGGATTGGGTGTTATGTAATGAACCAGAGGCAACAAGGGACCAGCGATTAGATTAGATTAGATTATGAGGACACGCAGTCCTCTTTTATTGTCACTTAGTAATGCATGCTTTAAGAAATGATACAATATTCCTCCGGTGTGATATCACAGAAACACAGGACAGACCAAGACTGAAAAACAAAGAAAAAACACATAATTATAACATATAGTTACAACAGTGCAACAATACCATAACTTGATGAAAAGCAGGCCATGGCACAGTAAAAAAGTTCAAAGTCTCTCGAAAGTCCCACATCTCACGCAGATGGGAGAAGGAAGAAAACTCTCCCTGCCATGCCCGACCACAGTCCGACTCTGAGTCGTCCAAAACTTCGAGCTCCAATCAGCCCTCCGACACCAAGTACCAAGCACCATCTCTGCCAAACGCTTCGACCTCAGCCTCGGTTGCCAGCAGCAGGCAAAGCCGGGGATTTTGGGGCCTTCCCTCTGGAGATTCTCGATCGCACAGTAGCAGCGGCAGCAAACCGGGCATTTTAGAAATTTCTCCAGATGTTCCTCTGCTTCTCATGTCTGTCTCCATCAAATCAGAATTGTGCACGGCATCCTACTTACAAATACAATATCATTTCACCGGAGAGCCGCGCGCACTGCCATCTTCTCCTCCCACCCTTTGAACACAATATGATTGAGTTCAATTTGAAATTTAATAAGGAGAAAGTAAAGTCTGATGTACCAGTATTTCAGTGGAGTAAGGGAAATTTCAGTGGTATGAGAGGTGGGTTGGCCAAAGTAAATTGGAAGGAACTGCTGGCAGAGATATCAGCAGAGCAGCAATGCCGTGCATTTCTGGGAAAAATGAGGAAGGTGCAGGACACGTCCATTCCAAAAATGAAGAAATGCTCAAATGGTAAAATAGTACAACCGTGGCTGACAAGGGAAGTCAAAGCTATTGTAAAAGCTAAAGGAAGTGCATACAACAAAACAAATATTAGTGGGAAGATAGAGGATTAGAAATTTTTAAAAACCTACAGAGAGCATCTAAAAAAAAATTAGAAGGGAAAAAATGAAATATGAAAGCAAGCTAACAAATAATGTCAAAGTGGATAGTAAAAGATTTTTCAAGTACAGTCGGCCCTCCTTATCCGCAAGGGATTGGTTCCGGGACCTGTCGCGGATACCAAAAAACGCAGATGCTCAAGTCCCTCATTCAACCTGTCTCAGTGTGGTGGACCTTAGGACCCAGCGGAACCCTGGACCTTATTTAACCTGTCTCAGTGCGGTAGGCATTAGGACCCAGTGGTGGAGCTCTGAATCCTCAGTGTTTCTGTTCACGAAAATAATCATGATCACGATTGAAAATAAAGTGGAAATAATAAAGCGATCGGAAAGAAGTGAAACGCCATCGGTCATTGAAAAAGCGTTAGGCTACAGTTGGTCAACGATCGGAACAATTTTAAAGGATAAAGTGAGAAAGGCCCTGCCCCGATGAAAGCCACAATTATTACTCAGTAACGCAGTGGTTTAATTATTGGGTTTTGGGTTTTTGATATTCCACATCAACCCGGCACGGATGGAGAGCGTGCTCGGGAGCACTCTGTCACTGGAGTAAACTCAGGAACTTCTGTTCCCGAGCCCAGCGCTGAAACATACGTTTCTTAAGTGTTTTATAAGCATAGAAAGGTAAAATATACACTATATACTAAGACAAACGTTTTGACTAACTGACGCTAAATAATACTGGATGCACCTGTTCTGACTTACTTAGTAAGAGAACTTCTGTTTTTTTTTCGATCCCAATCCACGAAAACCTACGCACATCCTCCCGTATACCTTAAATCATCTCTAGATTACTTATAATACCTAACACAATGTAAATGCTATGTAAAATAGTTGTTATACTGCATTGTTTAGGGAATAATGATAAGAAAAAAAGTCTGTACATGCTCGAACAACAAGTGCTGGAAGAGCACTTCTGGGTTTTCTCGATTCGCGTTTGGTTGAATTCGCGCATGCGGAACTCGCAGATGAGGAGGGCCGACTGTATGTTAAAAATAAAAGAGAAATGAGAGTGGATATAGGACCTCTAGAAAATGAGGCAGGAGAAATAATAACGGGGAGAAGGAGATGGCTGATGAACTAAATGAGTACTTTGCGTCAGTCTTCACTGTGGAAGACACTAGCAGTATGCCTGAAGTTGTGGTGTGTGAAAGAAGAGAAGTGGGTGCAGATACTGTTACAAGAGAGAAGAAGCTGAAAAGACCTAAAGACACATCGGTCACCCAGACCAGACGAACTGCACCCTAGAGTTCTAAAAGAAGAAGTGTTAGAGATTGTCGTGGCATCAGAAATGATCTTTCAAAAATCATTGAACATTGGCATGGTGCCAGAGGACTGGAAAATTGACAATGTTACTCCACTCTTTAAGAAAGGAGGAAGGCAGCAGGAAGGAAATTATAGACCAGTTAGCCTGACCTCAGTAGTTGGGAAGATGTTAGAGTCAATTGTTAAGGATGAGGTGATGGAGTACTTGGTGACACACGACAAGATAGTACAAAGTCAGCATGGTTTTCTTCAGGGAAAATCCTGCCTGACAAACCTCTTGGAATTCTTTGAGGAGGTTACAAGTAGGATAAAAGGGATGCAGTGGATGTTGTAGATTTGAACTTTCAGAAGGCTTTTGACAAGGTGCCACACATAAGGCTGCTTACCAAGTTAAGAGCCGATGGTATTACAGGAAAGTTATTAACAGGGTTAGAGCATTGGCTGATCGGTAGGAGACAGCGAGTGGGAGTAAAAAGATCCTTTTCTGGTTGGCTGCCAGTGACTAGTTGTGTTCCACAGGGGTTGGTGTTGGGACCACTTCTTTTTATGTTGTAAATAAATGATTTAGATGACGGAACAAAAGGCTTTGTTGCCAAGTTTGCAGATGATACAAAGATTGGTGGATGGGCAGGTAGTGTTGAGGAAACAGGTAGGATGCAGAAAGACTTAGGCAGATTAGGAGAATGGACAAGAAAGTGGCAAATGAAATATAATGTTGGAAAATGCATGGTCACGCACTTTGGTAGTATAAATAAATATGTAGGCTATTTTCTAAACGGGGAGAAAATCCAGGAATCTGAGATGTAGAGGGACTTGGGAGCCCTAAAGGTTAACTTGCAGGTTGAGTCGGTGGTGAGGAAGGCAAATGTCACGTTGGCATTCATTTCAAGAGGTCTAGAATACAAGAGCAAGGACGTGATGCTGAGGCTTTATAAGGCACTGGTGAGTCCTCACCTTGAGTATTGTGACAGTTTTGGGTCCCTCATCTTAGAAAGGTTATGCTGGCATTGGAGAGGGTCCACAGGAGGTTCATAAGGCTGATTCCAGTGATGAAAGGGCTATCATATGAGGATCATTTGATGGCAAACAACAAACAACAACAGGAATTCTGCAGATGCTGGAAATTCAAGCAACACACATAAAAGTTGCTGGTGAACGCAGCAGGCCAGGCAGCATCTCTAGGATGTCCTAAGTCCTGACGAAGGGTCTCGGCCTGAAACGTCGACTGCACCTCTTCCTAGAGATGCTGCCTATCATTTGATGGATCTGGGTCTGTAGTCGTTGGAATTCAGAAGGATGAGAGGGGATCTCATTTAAACCTTTCGAATGTTGGAAGGCCTAGACAGAGTAGATGTGGAAAGGATATTTCCCGTGGTGGGAGAACCTAGGACAAGAGGGCACAGCCTCAGGATAGAGGGGTGCCTTTTCAAAATAGAGATGCGGAGAAATTTCTTACGCCAAAGGGTGGTGAATTTGTGGAATTTATTGCCACATGCAGCTGTGGAGGCCAGGTCATTGGGTGTATTTAAGGCAGAGATTGATAGGTTCTTGACTGGACATGGCTTCAAAGGTTATGGGGAAAAGGCCAGGAACTGGGGTCAAGGAGGAGATAAAAAAAACGGATCAGCCATGATTGAATGGCAGAGCTTGGCACAGGCAGTAATCCAGATATTACTACCTGGGAGGTCCTGCTTCTCAAATTTCTACCTAGCTTTCTATATTCTCTTTTCAGGACCTCATTGCTTTTCCTTCCTATGTCATTGGTACCAATACGTACCAATGTGTACTGTTACGTACCCTGTAACTGGGTTGCCAAACCAGCAGAAATGGACCACTTAGTTGGAGTCTGATTTAACAGAAACTAATAAAATTTTATTAATGAAATAAGTAACACAGTACTCTAATCGTAAGGATATAAATGCAACAGGTTAGCAATGATAAAACACACATGTACACAGAACTAGGGTAATAGGAATCAATCAAGCTCTATCGCAGTCTAGGGGTAAAATGATCAGTCTCAAGTGGTGCAGAGTTCAGTTCAGCTTAGTACAGTTCGCAGTAATCGCTGTTGTGCCGTGGGGGGGGGGGGAGAGAGAGAGAGAGAGATATGCAAATCTGATTCAGCAGACCTTTGATGTTCTTCACAGTTGGCTTTCGGGCGGACCCTTTTTATGTCTTCTGTGGTCACCGACTGTGACCCCTCCGTTCCGGATACGACCGTTCTTCCGCAGTGAACCCGGCATCCAGGCAAGGGTGGACACACACACCAGATTCCTACTGATCGTACCCTTTTCACCCTGTGCGTCTATGGTCGGTTCCCGCGACAAGACCTCCAAACTCCCACCAACTTGTGGGGGCACACCACTCTTCCAGGGTCTCGTTATCTCGTGATCTCGTGGTGTGTCTCGTGCCTTAGTGAACCTGTTCTTTTTATCCCCCTGCTGGGGTATCGCCTGTCCATCAAAATTCAAACAGTTCAGGTTCAAAGCAACCGGTCTGTCAAAATTCTGAAATGTGTTTCTTTCTCGTTAATCTCTCTCTTCTCTCTTATTAGCATTTTGAATGTTTCTCCATTGTCTCACTTCTCTCTCTCTCATTAGCATCAATCTTCTGATAACTTGGTTTATTGTCACAGTACCAAGACATCTGGCTGCTCCCCCTCCCTTTCCAAGATGCTGTGGACGTGATGAGACATCCCTGACCCTGACATCTGGGAGCAAACATACCATCCAGGTGACACGTTGACGTCCACAGAATCTCTTGTCTATTCCCCTCACTATCGAGTCCCCTATCACTACGCTCCCTTTTTCTCTCTCTCTCCCTTCTGTATCACAGATCCATGCTCAGTGCCTGTTATCCCAGTGGCATTCTCCCAGGAGGTCATCCCCTACAAAAGTATCCAAAGCTGTACACTTGTTTTTGAGGGGAATGGCCACAGCGGTGCTCTGCTCTAACTGCCTATTTCCATTTCACCTGACGGTCACCCAGTTACTTGCCTCCTGCAACTTCGGGGTGACACTTCTCTGTAACTTTGATCAGTTATATCCTCGCTCTCCCGTACAAGCTGAAGGTCATCCAATTGCTGGTCTAGATCCCTAACATGGTCTTCACGCAGATGTAGTTCCCCAGGAGATTCCGGATCTCCCAGTTCTCCAACATCCGGCACAAAGAGCACACCACAGCCATTTAAATGCTACAGTAAGGGGGGGGAGAAAAACAAAAAGGAAACCTTAAGAGATGTTTTACACAGAGCTGATGCCTCTTCCGAGCTGAAGCCTTGTTTGAGCCAAAGCCTGTCATTTCTACTCTCGCCACTGGCCTACTCCTGACAATGGTAGCCCCGCTTATCTCTTCTGTACGTTTATATAGTTCGTAGAGCTCTGTTGACGCTGCTGACAGGCCATGTACAATGGACAAACACTCTTGAAGCTCCCTTTTTAAATAAGCACCGCTGACAGACCACATACTTTCATCACTTTCTATCCTTTAAAAGCACAACAGTCAATGTTTCGGGATAAGATGTTTATTCAGGTCAACTGTTGATTCCTCTCCATAGATGCTGCCTGACCTGCTGAGCTCCTCCATCATTATGTGTTATTTAAACCTATGATGAAGAGCCTCAGGTTGAAATGTTGATTGTTTACACCTCTCCATAGATGCTGCCTGACCTGTTGAGTTCCTCCAGCATTTTGTACATGTTGTTCTGGACTTCCAGCATCTACAGATTCTCTTGTCTTTAGGGCACAGATTTAAGGTGAGAGAAAGGAGTTTTAAAGAAGATCTTAGGGAAAGTGTTTTTTACATAAAATAATAGTTGAGATCTGGAATTTCTTGGTAGGAGAGGTTGTAGAAATCATTGCTGATAATGAAGTATTTAGACAGGCACTTAAATAGATGAGGCTGAGAGGGATATGATCCAATGCAGGCAAACAAGATCAGAGTAGAAGGACACAAAGGTCAGCATGGACAAGGTGGGCTGAAGAGTCGTTTGCTGACTATACAACTCAATGACTCTACAGCAGATATGGGAGGAGAAATCTGCCATTTGTTATGCACTAAGTATACAGTAGCAGATCTGCATTGAAACTGGCTTCAATAAAAATTTATTTTGAATGCACTGCCTTGCACACTATTGTACAAGAGAAAAAGGACAAAATCCTTGGTTTAAGATGGATTTGGATAATCTAGCAGATGTCATCCCCCAGCCATGTGACAATGTTTATTGGACTAGAGTTTGCACATTTATATCGTGATCGCTAAACTTCGCCAGCTTGGTATCAGCTAATCCCTCTGCAATTGGACCTTGGACTTTCTGACTAACAGACCCCAATCAGTTAAGTTAGACAACCTCTCCTCCTCCACTCTCGCCCTGAACACCAGCATGCCTCAAGGCTGTGTGTTGAGCCCTCTTCTGTACTCCTTTTTCAACTATGACCGCGTTTCTGTACATGGTTCTAACTCCATAATCAAGTTCACAGATGACACCACGGTGGTTGGCCTGATCAGAGGAATGACGAGACGGCCTACAGGGATGAGGTCCAGCACCTGGCCACGTGGTGTGCCAAGAACAACCTGGCCCTTAACATCCAGAAGACCAAGGAGATCATTGTGGACTTTAGCCATGCTAGGAGCCACCCTCATGTCCCCATCTACATCAACGAAGCTGTAGTGGAGCGTGTATCAAGCTTCAAATCCCTTGGTGTCCACATTTTCAAGGATCCCACCTGGTCCCTGAACTCCTCCATCCTGATCAAAAAGGCACAATAGTGCCTTTATTTCCTGCGGAACATCAAGAAAGTTCACCTCTGTCCCAGGATACTGACGGACTGTACCGCTGTACCCTTGAGAGCATACTCACCACCTATGTCTCAGTGTGGTATGGCAATTGTCCCATATCAGACCGCAAAGCACTCCAGCATGTGGTGAAAACTGCCCAGCAGATTATCAGCACCCAATTGCCTACCATTGAGAACATCTACCATAATCACTGCCCGGGCAGGGCGAAAAGCATTATCAAAGATGCATCTCACCCTAACCATGGACTTTTTACTCTCCTCCCATCCAACAGGCACTACAAACCAGCAGGCACAGGAAGAGCTTCTTCCCCGAGGCTGTGACCCTGCTGAACCTCACGTCACAGCACTAAGCAGTACTGCACCCATATTGTACTGTCTCAGTACTTGTATATTTGTGTGCTGTAGCACTTACTTTTTATTCGCAGTTATTTTGTAAATAACACTATTCTTTGCATTTCTGGTTAGATGCTAACTGTATTTTATTGGCTTTGTATCTGTACTCGGCACAATGACAATAAAGATGAATCTAATCTAATCTAATCTAATATTATTTGGACCCATTAGGGTTTCAGCTTCTAATGCAACTATGATTTATGAGAAAGTGCTGTTCTAGAGTCAGAAACTCTCCAAATAATTTCACTAACCCAACTTGCTGCTCTATCAACATTTTGCTGTGCTTTGTAAGTAAAATTCTATTTTGCAGTGAATAATTAAATCATCATTCTTCATCTCTCATTGAGACAACTAATTAGAGTTTTTAATTACAGCTACTCCATAATGTTCCTATAGATCAGTGAAGTGCTACAACTATCAGGTGCGAGCTACAGCTAGTCCATAATGTTCATATAAATCAGGTGGAAGTCATTTAAGGTCCACCAAATTGAAAGAATTTATCAAAATAAAATACCCATGAGTGTATCAGGTATGTTAGGAGACGATTGTGTTGGAAATTATTTCTCAATAAGTGAGGCCTGATCATGACCTGATCCTCTCATATCCCCTTTGCCAATCACCTGTCCAGCTCTTGGCTCCATCCTCCCCCTCCTGTCTTCTCCTATCATTTTGGATCTCCCCCTCCCCCTCCCACTTTCAAATCTCTTACTAACTCTTCCTTCAGTTAGTCCTGACGAAGGGTCTCGGCCTGAAACGTCGACTGTACCCCTTCCTAGAGATGCTGCCTGGCCTGCTGCATTCACCAGCAACTTTGATGTGTGTTGCTTGAATTTCCAGCATCTGCAGAATTCCTGTTGTTCTACTCCTGACTCCCTCTGACTAACAATTCCTCAGTACCAAAATAGCTAATGTCAGCTCATGTGATTACTTCACAAAGGCACCTATCTCATTGTTCTTCTCAACTTGCCTGTAGATTCTGTCATGGCTGATCACACTTACTCTCTG
Source organism: Mobula birostris (assembly GCF_030028105.1). Lineage (NCBI taxonomy): Eukaryota > Metazoa > Chordata > Chondrichthyes > Myliobatiformes > Myliobatidae > Mobula > Mobula birostris. The sequence continues at coordinate 170,483,005 of NC_092377.1, read as the reverse complement.
CAATAATACAATTGACTGGGACTGCACTCATTTCTTTACTCCAGTCACAGCCACAGAATCAGCAGAAATGGCTTTTGAACGAGATCCTCTGGTACTTCCTATGAATCTATGACTGACTCCCTTCTATCTTGCAATTGAATTTGGCCCCTTGGCAACAAAATCTGAAAATATCGTACTAGCTGAAAACAGCACAGCTTTTTCTACATGTTCACTTTGGTAGTCTGGCAGCCTGCTTGAGAGTTCATTGTCAGAGAGAAACATGAACTTTAAACATAGTACGGTGGCAAACAGGTTGGAATTGCTGTGTATTTTACAATGCAAATTCAATATCATCCTTGTAGTATTTTCAGAGACGTGTTTTAAGACACTTAAGCATAGCATTTCACTCCAATTTTAGCTGAGATGATTTAGAGATAAAATATATTGTCTGAGCCTGATATTTTATATGCTTCCTCATGCTGTCAATCACTAGCATATTTGTAATGGTTGTTTTTCTCCTTTTAATCCTCAATAAATCTTCCCAAGAGTCTTTATTTAAACACAAGTCCTCTTATCTTTAAATCATATTGATCAATATGCAAACTGCTCTCACCGGGAACCTTACTTCTCCCCCTCCAACAAGCGATTGCATTTTGATCTGAATCAGATATCAGCAGCAATTGTGAAAGGTACATACATTATATACCTGCAATGGTAACAGACTCCACCATCACTACCATACTTCCTGAATAAGCTGTGGTTGCTTCTGTCAAACCCTTACCATATAAGCATATAACAATTACAGCACGGAAACGGGCCATCTCGGCCCTTCTAGTCTGTGCCAAGCTTATCTGAAACTTACCTGTAGGCTATGTTTCTGCGAGGCAGCAGGCTCACAGCACCACTGCAGGACTGGCTCAGGGTGTTCCTCTTGAATATGATAAACCGATTTGTATATGTAACTAGCAGGTCAAACCCAAAGCTGAAACCAGTCCACCGCCAGCAGTACTGGGAGGAAGAAAAGAAAAAAATTCGTCAGTGCGTTAAAATAGTTCATTGGTTCTTCAATGCCACCACTGATGAAGAACAAATAAGCTTTTACAGTTGCTCTGAAATAGAAAAGAACATAAGGAAATAGCAAGATTAGGCCACTCATACCCTCAAGCCCATCCTGGGAAACAACATGATTATGGCTGACCTGCTCCTTCTCTTAGACTCACATAGCAGAATGGCACAGATACAGTCCCTGAGATTCACATTGCAGAATGGCACAGATACAGTCCCTGAGAGTCACATTGCAGAATGGCTCAGATACAGTCCCTGAGACTCACATTGCAGAATGGCTCAGATACAGTCCGAGACTCACATTGCAGAACGGCACAGATACAGTCCCTGAGACTCACATTGCAGAATGGCTCAGATACAGTCCCTGAGACTCACATTGCAGAACGGCACAGATACAGTCCCTGAGACTCACATTGCAGAATGGCACAGATACAGTCCCTGGGACTCACATTGCAGAATGGCTCAGATACAGTCCCTGAGACTCACATAGCAGAATGGCACAGATACAGTCCGAGACTCACATTGCAGAACGGCACAGATACAGTCCCTGAGACTCACATTGCAGAATGGCACAGATACAGTCCCTGAGACTCACATTGCAGAACGGCTCAGATACAGTCCCTGAGACTCACATTGCAGAATGGCTCAGATACAGTCCCTGAGACTCACATTGCAGAAAGGCACAGATACAGTCCCTGAGACTCACATTGCAGAATGGCACAGATACAATCCCCTAGTCATAGAGCAGTATAGCACAAATACAGTCCCTTAGAGTTACAGTGCTGTACAGCACAGATACAGTGTGCTAGAATCACAGAGCAATACAATGCAAATACAGTCCTTTTGAGTCACAGAGCTGCATAGCACAGGTACAGTCCCACGGAGTCACAGAGCCATACAGCACAGATACAATCCATAGAGTCATAGAGCAATCCAGCACAGATACAGTCCTTACAGTCCCTTGGAGTCACAGAGCAGGACAGCACAAATACAGTTCCTTAAGAGACTCTGGCATACAGCACAGATATAGTTCCCTCGAGTGACAGAGCAGAATAGCACAGGTACAGTCCCTTACAGAGTCACAGGGCAGTATAGCACAGATACAGTTCCTTGGAGTCACTGAGCAGAATGGCACAGATACAGTCACAAACATGAGAAAATCTGCAGATGCTGGAAATCCAAGCAACACACACAAAACGCTGAAAGAACTCAGCAGGCCATACAGCTTCTGTGGAAAAGAGTACAGCTAATGTTTTGGGCCGAGACTCTTCAGCAGGTCTGGAGAAAAAAAGGAGTAGATTTAAAAGGTGGGGGGGGGGCAGAAAGGAGAAATACAAGGTGATAGGTGAAACTGGGAGAGGGAGAGGTGAAGTAAAGAGCTGGGAAGTTGATTGGCGAAGGAGATACAGAGCTGGAGATGGGAGAATCTAATAGGAGAGGACAGAAGGCAATGGAAGAAAGAAAAAGGGAAGAAGCACCAGAGGGAGGCAGGCAAGGAGATAAGGTGAGGAAGGGAAAAGGAGATGGGAAATGGTGAAGGAGGGGGGCCACGACTGGAAGTTCGAGAAATCGATGGAGGCGACCCACACAAAATATTAGGTGGTGTTCCTCCAATCTGAGCGTGGTCTCATTGCAACAGTAAAGGAGGTCACGGATTTGACATATCAGAATGGGAACGGGAAGAGGAATTAAAATGGGTGGCCACTGGGAGCTCTCGCTTCTCCTAGCTGACAGAGCATTGGTGCTCAGCGAAGCAGTCTCCCAGTCTACGCCCAGTTTCACCAATATACAGGAGGTCACACCATTGTGTATGTTGGCAAGATACAATCCATTAGAGTCGCAGAGAAGGGCGGCATCGTAGATTGAAGTACTGGGCAGACGCAACAGAAGCATTTTCGTGCAGGTCCAGCGAAGAGCTTTACAAACCCAGGCTCTATAAAAGAGAGGTACTGCCCAGTGGAGTGGTAATCATCAGAGTAGTCTGAGTCAGAGTACTAAGGCTTTGGCTCAACAGGGCTTTGGTGAGAACAGGCGGAGGCAAGGTAAGTGGAAAAGTTCATTGCTTATTTCTTAAATAACTCTTGAGAGAATCAGGGGTATGTCTCCAGGGCCAGTGTTCTGTTCTGGGTGTCAGATGTGGGATTTGTAGGAGACTTCCAGCCTCCCCAATGGCCACATCTACACTAGGTGCATCGAGATGCAGCTCCTTAGAGACTGCATTAGGGAACTGGAGATGCACCTCGATGACCTTCAGCTTGTTTGGGAAAGTGAAACAGTGATAGGAACTACAGGGAGTTAGTCACCCCAAGGCTACAAGAAACAGATAAATGAGTAACTGTCAGGAAAGGGAAGGGTGAATGCCAGATAATGGAGAGCACCCCTGTGGCCGCCCTGCTCAACAATAAGTACTCTATTTTGAGTACTGTTGGGGGGGTGGGGGGAAACCTATCAGGAGGAAGCAACAGTGGCCATGCCTCAGGCATTGAGTCTAGCTCTGTGGCACTGAAGGTTAGGGAACTGAAAAGGATGGCAGCAGTAACAGTGGATTCTACAGTTAGGTGGACATATTGGCGATTCTGTGGACATGAAAAGGAAACATGGATGGTAGTTAGCCCTCTAGGGGCGGGGTCCATGATTTTCTGAATGTGTCCACAATATCCTGAAAAGGGAGCATGAGCAGCCAGGAATCGTGGTACAAATTAGTACCATTGACATAGGTAGAAAAAGGGATGAGGTCCTGAAAAAAGAATACAGGGACTTCGGAAGGAACATAGAACTCTACAGCATGTTACAGGCCCATCGGCCCAAAATGTTGTGCTAACCATGTAACCTACTCTAGAAACTGATTAGAATTACCTTATCGCGCAGCCCTCTATTTTCCTCTGCCTACCTTCCTATCCTTCTGATACACCGTGTATCCTTGGACGTTCAGCTCCCAGAGACATGCATCCTTCAGCCACGTCTCAGTGATGGCCACAATATCATTCCTGCCAATCTGTAACTGTACGACAAGATCATCCACCTTATTCCTTATGCTGCGTGCATTTAAGTACAACACCTTAAGACCAGTATTTGGTACTTTCACGAGAATGATTCCAGGAATGAAAGGATTACCATATGAGGAACATTTGGCAGCTCTTGGGCTGTATTATCTGGAGTTCAGGAGAATGCAGGGGGATCTCATAGAAACATTCTGAATGTTAAACGGCCTGAACAGATTAGATATGGCAAAGTTATTTCCCATGGTAGGGGAGTCTAGGACAAGAGGGCACAACTTCAAGATTGAAGGATGTCCATTTAGAACAGAGATGTGGAGAAATTACTTTAGTCAGAGGGTGGTAAATCTGTGGAATTTGTTGCCACGAGCGGTGTGGAGGCCAAGTCATTGGGTGCATTTAAGGCAGAGATAGATAGATTCTTAATTAGCCAGGGCATCAAAGGGTACGGGAGAAGGCAGAGGAGTGGGGATGACTGGAAGAATTGGATCAGCCATGATTGAATGGTGAAGCAGACTTGATGGGCCAAATGCCCTACTTCTGCTCCTATATCTCATGGTCTTATGGTCCCTGAGAGTCTCAGATTTGTACAGCACAGATTCAGCCCCTTAACAGACCGCAGTACAGCACAGATATAGTCTGATGGAGTCACAGAAACAGAGACAGAGAGATCAAGAAAGGGGAGGGAGGTGTTGGATCTCTCTGTCTCTGGAGACAGCTTATCCACTGACATCTATTACAAAATCACTGACTCTCACAGCTACCTGAACCACCCTCTTCCCATCCTGTTAGTTGTAAAAATGCCATAACCTTCCTTCTCTCAATTCCTCCGCCTCATCACATCTGCTCTCAAGATGAGGCTTTTCATTCCAGAATTAAGGAGATGTCCTCATTTTTCAAAGAAAGGGGCTTCCCTTCCTCCACCATTAACGCTGTTCTCAATCGCATCACTTCCATTTCACACACATCTGCCTTTACCTCACCCTCCCGCCACCCCACCAGGGAGAGAGAGCTTTTTCATTTCTTCAAATTTGGCCTTCTTCCAGTTCAGAACCTCAACCCTAGGACCAGATCTATCCTTGTCCATGATCAAATTGAAACTAATGGTGTTATAATCACTGGAACCAAAGTGCTCCCCTACACAGACTTCTGTCACTTGCCCTAATTCGTTACCTAACAGGAGATCCAATATTGCATCCCCTCTAGTTGGTCCCTCTATATATTGATTTAGAAAACTTTCCTGAACACATTTTACAAACTCTAAACCATCTAGACCCCTAACAGTATGGGAGTCCCAATCAATGTATGGAAAATTAAAATCCCCTACCACCACAACTTTATGTTTCCTGCAGTTGCCTGCTATCTCTCTGCAGATTTGCTCTTCCAAGTCTCGTTGACTATTGGGTGGTCTGTAATACAATCCCACTAATGTGGCCATACCATTCCTGTTTCTCAGCTCCACCCATAAGGACTCAGTAGACAAGCCCTCTAATCTGTCCTGCCTGAGCACTGCTGTAATATTTTCCCTAACAAGCAATGCTACTCCCCCACCTTTCATTCCTCTGCCTCGATCACATCTGAAACATCGGAACCCTGGAATATTAAGCTGCCAGTCCTGCCCCTCCTGTAGCCAAGTTTCACTAATTGCTACAACATCATAATTCCACGTGTCAATCCACGCCCTCAACTCTTCCGCCTTCCCCGCAATACTCCTAGCATTGAAATATATACACCTCAGAAGATTTTTACCACCATTCACAAACTTTCTATCAGCGGATTTGCTTAAACTTTCAACATCATTTATTTTCACTCCAGCCACACTGTCAGCTCTGGCACTCTGGTTCCCATCCCCCTGCAAATCTAGTTTAAAGCCTCCCCAATAGCACTAACAAACCTCCCTGAAAGGATATTGGTCCCCCTGTGGTTCAAGTGTAACCCGTCTCTCTTGTACAGGTCCCACCTGCCCCAGAAGAGGTCCCAATGATCCTGAAATCTGAAACCCTGCCCCCTACACCAGTTCCTCAGCCACTTGTTCCTCCTCCAGAGCATCCTATTCCTACCCTCACTGGCACCTAGCACAGGTAGCAATCCTGAGATTACCACCCTTGAGGTCCTGCTTTTCAACTTCCTACCGAGTTCTCTATACTCACTGTCCAGGACCTCTTCACTCTTCCTTGCTATGTCATTGGTACCGATGTGCACCATGACATCTGGCTGGTCACCCTCCCACTTCAGAATGTCATGCAATCGATCAGAGACATCCTTGACCCTGGCACCTGGGAGGCAACAAACCATCCTGGATTCTCTGTCACGACCACAGAACCTTCTATCTGCACCTCTAACTATCAAGTCCCCTATCACTACCGCTCTCCTCTTTCTCCCCCCTCCCTTCTGCACTGCAGAGCCAGACTCAGTGCCAGAGATCCAGCTACTGCAGCTAGTCCCAGGTAAGTCATCCCCCCCAACAGTATCCAATGCGGTATACTTGTTGTTGAGGGGAATGGCCACAGGGGAACCCTGCTCTGCCTGCCCTTTCCTCTTCCCTCGCCTGACAGTGACCCAATTTCCTGTGCTCTGCTCCTTTGGCGTAACTACCTCCCTGTAGCTACGATCTATAATCTCCTCATTCTCCCGAATGATCCGCAGGTCATCCAGCTCCAGCTCCAGTTCCCTAACGTGGTTTGTCAGGAGCTGCAGCTGGATGCACCTCCTGCAGGTGTCATTGTCAGGGACACCGGAGGGCTCCCTGACTTCCCACATCCTGCAAGAGGAGCATTCCAACATCCTGCCTGGCATTCTATTTACTCTAAACTATCTAGACTAAAAAAAAACTTACCAGAACCTACCCTGGCCTCAGCCTGCTCTCGCCGAAGCCTGTTTGAGCCAAAGCCGTCCCACTCTGACTCAGTCCACTCCGACGATGGCCGCTGTACATGGTGGTCTGCTTTTTAAACCTTGGTGCGCTACGTCACGCGCCTGCGCAGTGCAGACCCTTCTCCCCGAGCAGTGTTTAAAAAAATGACTTTTTCTACCCGATTTCTTCACTCCTTCTCAGCTGCTTGCTTCGACTGAAACTTGCAAAAGGCTTCTAGTTCTGTGAGATTCTTGGGCCGTCTTGCATGCACTGCTCTTTTGAAGCCTATCCACAGATTCTCGATGATGTTTAGATTGGGAGACTGTGAGGGCCATGGCAAAACCTTCAGCTTGTGCCTCTTGAGGTAGTCCATTGCGGATTTTGAGGTGTGTTTAGGATCATTATCCTGTTGTAGAAGCCATCCTCTTTTCATCTTCAGCTTTTTTATAGACTGTGTGACGTTTGCTTCCAGAATTTGTTGGTACTTAATTGAATTCATTCTTCCCTCTACCAGTGAAATGTTTCCCGTGCTACTGGCTGCAACACAAGCCCAAAGCATGATCGATCCATCTCCGTGCTTAACAGTTGGAGAGATGTTCTTTTCATGAAATTCTGCACCTTTTTTCCTCCAAGCATACCTTTGCTCACTGCAGCCAAAAAGTTCTATTTTAACTTCATCAGTCCACAGGACTTGTTTCCAAAATGCATCAGGTTTGTTTAGATGTACCTTTGCAAACTTCTGACACTGAATTTTGCAGTGAGGACGCAGGAAAAGGTTTTCTTCTGATGACTCTTCCATGAAGATCATATTTGTGCAGGCTAAATTTTCTTGAAGGTCTTCTGCAGTCAAACGGAGGTTTTGATTTGCCTTTCTAGCAATCGAACCAGCAGCTCTCTCGAAAAGTATTCTTGGTCTTCCAGACCTCAATTTGACCTCCACCGTTCCTCCGTTCCTGTTAACTGCTATTTTTTTTTGGGTGTGTGCGTCTGCGTGCATGTGTGATGTTGGCAGGACGGGGGAGGGGAGGGGAGGAGGAGAGGGGAGACTGGAGAGGGGAGAGGGGAGAGGGGAGAGGGGAGAGGAGAGAGGGGAGAGGAGAGAGGGGAGAGGAGAGAGGGGAGAGGAGAGAGGGGAGAGGAGAGAGGGGAGAGGGGAGAGGGGAGAGGGGAGAGGAGAGAGGGGAGAGGAGAGAGGGGAGAGGAGAGAGGGGAGGAGAGGAGTCTCCTCTCCGTTCAAGAGTCTGGCGCTTATATCACTGCGCCACCAGCCGGCTCTACCTGCCATTTCTTAATTACATTACAAACTGAGGAAACTGCTATGTGAAAACGCTTTGCTATCTTCTTATAGCCTTCTCCTGCTTTGTGGGCATCATTTATTTTAATTTTCAGAGTGCTAGGCAGCTGCTTAGAGGAGCCTGTGGCTGCTGATTGTTGGGACAAGATTTGAGGAGTCAGGGTATTTATAAAGCTTTGAAATTTGCATCACCTAGCCTTTCCTAACGATGACTGTGAACAAGCCATAGCCCTAACAGGCTAATTAAGGTCTGAGACCTTGGAAAAGTTATCTGAGAGCTCAAATCTCTTGAGGTGCCCAACTTTTGCATGGTGCTCCTTTCCTTTTTTCCACTCTAAAATTGTACAAAACAAAAATAATACACTAATCTTGCTTAAAATGGTGAAAAGAATGTTTCATCTTTAACTTTATGACTTTTGGCTATCAATTCATCTTCTACTCACAGTAACAGAAATTTTGACCGGGGGGGGGGGGGGCTGTACAGAACGGTGCCAGAAAGAAGACAGCAATATCATGGACTTTGATCGCGGAAGAAGCTACACAGCATCCATGGTAGGACCACTAAATTTAAAAATAACTACTTTCCCCAAGCAGTAAAGCTGATCAACACCTCCATTCACGAACCCACCCTACCACCACTACTTTATCATTTCCTGTCAGTTAGTTATGTACAGACACTCCTGTGCCTGGTATCAATTATGGACATGTATAAAAGCAAGGATGTAATGCTAAGATTCTAAAGGCATTTGGAGTATTATAAGCAGCTTTAGGCTCCATATCTAAGAAAGGATGTACTGACATTAGAAGGTCAAAGTTTAAAATAAATTTATTATCAAAGTACATATATGTCACCACATACACCCCTGAGATTCATTTTCTTGTGGGTATTCTCAGTCAATCTATAAATTAATAACCATAACAGAATCAATGAAAGACTGCCTAACGTGGGCATTTAACCAAAGTGCAGAAGACAACAAATTGTGCAAATACAAAAAGAAATAAATAACAATAATAATAAATAGCAACACAAAATTCAAAGTACAAAGTTCAAAGTAAAATTTATTATCAGAGTACATACACATCACCATATACAACCCTGAGATTCTTTTACTATGGGCATATTTAGCAAGCCTGTAGAACAGTAACTGTAAACAATGGACAGCAAACGGCGCAAATGCAGTTATAAATAAATAGCAATAAATAACGAACATGAAATAACAAGACAAAAGAGCTCTTAAATTAGTGTAGTTATTCCCAAGAGCCTGATGGCTGAGGGGTAGTAACTGTTCTTGAACCTGGTGGTACGAGTCCTGAGGCAATTGTAATTTCTACCTGATGGCAGCAGCAAGAAACAGCATTGCCTGGGTGGTGAGTATCTTTAACGATGGATGCTGCTTTGCTACGCCAACACTTTACGTATATGTGCTCAATGGTTGGGAGGGTTTTACCCATGATACACTGGGCCAAATCCACTACTTTTTGTAGGATTTTCCACTCATATGCATTGGTGTTCCCATACCAGGCCATAATGCAGCCAGTCAGCACACTTTACACTACACATCTATAGAAGTTTGCTGAAGTTTTTGATGAAGTACTGAATCTCCGCAGACTCCTGAGAAAGTAGAGACGCTGTCGTGCTTTCTTCAGAATAATTATAAGATGGGTTCAGGACAGGTCCTTTGGGATAGTGACACCCAGGAATTTAAAGTTACTGACCCTCTCCAGCTCTGATCCACCAATGATTACCAGCTCATGGACCTCTGGTTTTCCTCTCCTGAAGTCTACAATCAGTTCGTTGACCTTATTAACATTGAGTGAGAGGTTGTCGTTATTACACCACTCAGCCAAATTTTCAATCTCCCTCCTTATATGCTGATTCATCACGCCCTTTGATGCAGCCCACAATAGTGGTGTCATCAGCAAACTTGTATATGGTGTTGGAGCTGTACTTTGCCACACAGTCATTGGTGTAAAGCGAGTAGAATGGCTAAGCACACATCCCTGCAGTGCTCCTGTGCAGATGAAGATTGTGGAGAAGATATTTCTGCCAGCCCAAACTGACTGGGGTCTATAAATGAGGAAATCCAGGATTCAATTTCACAAGGGGCATTGAGGTCCAGGTCTTAGAATTTACTGATCAGTTTTGAGGGATGTTGGTGTTAAATGCTGAGCTGTAGTTGATAAAGAGCACCCTGATGTATGCATTTTTGCTATCCAGATGTGGAGTTGTGTGAAGAGCCTATGAGATAGCAACAGGTCTACAGCACATGTTTCAGGAGGTGAACTGGAGCGAATCCAAGGCAGCACTCAGCGGAGCTGATGCATTTCAACACCAGTCTCTCAAAATACTTCATCACTGTGGATGTAAGTGCCACTGGGTGATAGTCATTTAGACAGGTTACCATGTTCTTCTTCACTGGTACAACTGAAGCCTGCTTCAAGCAGGTAGGTACCAAACACTGCTGAAGCGAGAGGTTGAAGATATCTGTGGATACACCAACTTTTTGGTCAGCACGGGTCTTTAGTACTTGGCCAGGTATTCCATCTAGACTGGATGCTTTCCTTGGATTCACTCTCTTAAAGGCAAGCCACATGTCATCTTCAGTTACTGAGACCAAAGGATCATCAAGAAACACGGGGTGCGTAATGGTTCCTCCCTGTTCTAGTGATCAAAGTGAGCACAGAAGGCATTGAGCTCAGCTGGAAGCGAAGCTATGCTGTTCCCCGTGTTGCAAGATTTAACTTATTTTTGTAGGATTTTCCGTTCAAGGACAGTGGTGATTCCATACCAGGGAATGGTATGATGCAGTCAGTATACTCTCCACTATGCATTCATAGCAGTTTGTCAACGTTCTAGATATCATGTTGAATTTCCTCAAACTCCTAAGGAAGTAGAGGTGCAGAGGTTGTTTATGAGCAGGATCCCAGGACTGAAAGTGTTAATAACATATGAGGAGTGTTTGATGGCTCTGGGCCTATACTCGGAGTTTAAAACAAAGGGTGGTAAAACTTTCCAAACATCAGCAGGCCTATTTAGAGTGGACGTGGAGAGTGGTGAACCTCTGGAATTTGTTGCCGCAGGCAGTTGTGAAGGCCAAGTCTTTTAGGACACACTCAGACCGCGCATGGTGCTGATTTGTCCAACGTAGTTACTTAATTCATTGAAATTTTTTAAAGTAACAAAAATCCATTCTAAACAACATTTAAAACTTCTCAAGAGCGGCTGCCATTACACTAAACATTCAATTAGCCAATGAGAGCGCTTTACATACGCTCACAGCCAATCACATATTAGTTCATGCTCTGCCTCCCCTGCATATGTAAACATTCTTGCTCTCTCAACAATTTCTTCCAATTTTTTTCCACCCATCATGTCTGGAAAATGGCCTGCAACTTCCAGTGAGGGTAGTGCATCTGATATGTCTAGGAAAAGCATTAGCATGGATGTGAAACTCCTAGAATTTCAGCCAGAACCAGTCATCCAAGACATCGCTGACTGGCCAGTGAAGCGGGAATAGAGGACGTTAATGATGACGATGTTGAATAGTTATTGCATTCTCATGGTGAGCGCCTTAATAACCGAGAACTTCGAGAACTGGCAGACCAACACATCCTGGGTGAAGAGGATGGAGCATAGATGGAGAAGAGGAAACAGCAGCAAGAAACCTCACCACAAAATTCCACAGCACTAGCATCACTACGATCACACAAATCATGGACCAGTTCATCGATAAAGACCCTGACTGGGACCGAAGCAATAAGCCAAAGAGAAGTGCTCTCAACATGATTTCCTGCTACTGAGAACTGCTTCACGAGAAGAAACTTAAGTCAAATCGCAATGCCTTCTTGAAGAAGAAACCAAGGTTAGAGGAGCACCCATCGCCTGGTCCCACCACCCGCTTCCCTCAGCTGCTTTGCTGATGTACGGGTTAGGCCTATTTGCACGTTTGTTACTCCACAAATGACTGTGTATGCATAAAATATCATATATCGTGTGTTTTTCTTTTAAATTAGGCACACACGTCCATTTTCATTATGTTATAATGACCCTGCATAGCGATGATTTACATAGCACTCCACCTCCAAGGAATGCATCCTCAGCATTAAGCAGGGTCAGAGTGTACTTAAGGCAGAGGTTGATAGATTCTTGATTTGTCAGAGCATGAAGGATACGGGGGTGGTGGAGTGGGAGTCAGGATTTTGGGGCTGAAACAGAAAATGGATGAAATGGTGGAGGAGCCTCGAAGGGACAAATAGCCTAATTCTGCTTCTATATCTTATGGTCTTATTAGGGATCAGGATGGTAAGTTGTGGGCATACTATATTGATGCTGGAACTGTGGCGGCACTTGCGGGCTTGCCCCAGCACATCTTCAAACTGTGTTGGTCATTGAAACAGGTGATGTATTTCATTATATATTTTGATGTTTGATGTTTCTACGTACATTTGAAAAATAAGGCTAATGACAAGGCACCCCATGCAAGGCTTATTGAGAAAGTAAGGAGGCACGGGATACAAGGGCACATTGCTTTGTGGATTCAGAATTGGCTTGCCCACGGAAGGCAAAGAGTGGTTGTAGACAGGTCATATTCTGCATGGAGGTCGGTGATCAGTGGTGTACCTTAGGGATCTGTTCTGGGATCCCTTCTCTTCGTGATTTTTATAAATGACCTGGAGGAGGAAATGGAGGGATGGATTAGTAAATTTGCTGATGACACAAAGGTTGGGGGTGTTGTAGATAGTGTGGTGGAATGTCAGAGGTTACAGCGGGACATTGATAGGATGCAAAACTGGGCTGAGAAGTGGCAGATGGAGTTCAACCCAGATAAGCGTGAGGTGGCTCATTTTGGTAGGTCAAATATGATGGCAGAATATAATATTAATGGTAAGACTCTTGGCAGCGTAGAAGATCAGAGGGATCTTGGGGTCTGGGTCCATAGGACACTCAAAGTGCTGCACAGGTTGACTGTGTGGTTAAGAAGGCATAAGGTGTATTGGCCTTCATCAACTGTGGGATTGAGATCAAGAGCTGAGAGGTAATGTTACAGCTGTATAGGGCCCTTGTCAGACCTTCTGGTCACCTCACTACAGGAAGGATGTGGAAACTATAGACAGGGTGCAGAGGAGATTTACAAGGATGTTGCCCAGATTGGGGAGCATGCCTTATGAGAATAGGTTGAGTGAACTCGATCTTTTCTCCTTGGAGCGACAGAGAATGGAGGTAACCTGATCGAGGTGTATAAGATGATGAGAGGCATTGATTGTGTGGATAGTCAGAGGCTTTTTCCCAGGGCTGAAATGGCTAACACAAGAGGGCACAGTTTTAAAGAGCTTGAAAGTAGGTACAGAGGAGATGTCAGGGGTAAGTTGTTTTTTTTTTTTTTTTTACACAGAGACTGGTGAGTGCATGGAATGGGCCACTATGGGCTGCGATGGTGGAGGAGGTGGATACAATAGGGTCTTTTAAGAGACTCTTGGATAGGTACATGGAGCTTAGACAAATAGAGGGCTATGGGTAACACTAGGTAACTTCTAAAGTAAGTACATAAGCATTGTGGGCTGAAGGGCCTATATTATGCTGCAGGTTTTCTATGTTTCTTTTTAAAGCCTGAATGATTTCGTGGGACACACTCATCCACAGCTGTTTTAATAAAGTCTGTAACAACCTTGGTGTGGTCATTCAGGTCCTCAGATGAGTTCCTGAACATGGCCATGCCCACTGACTCAAGGCTATCCTGTAAACATTCCTCTGCCTTCTGCGACCACCTCTTAGTTGTCTTGATCTCTGGAGCTTACTCAATAGGCTGAGTGGCCTAATTCTTATACAATCAATGTATTTATTGTGTTTTTTTAAATTATGTTCTTTGTCATTTTTTTGTGCTGCATCAGATCTGGACTAACAATTTTTTTCGCTACCCTGACACATGTACTGGAAATGACATTAAACAGTCTTGCTGTTGTCCACAAATTTGCTGATCCAGTTAACCACGTTATAATTCAAATCACTGATGTAGGTGACAAATAACAAAGGACCCAGCACCAATCCCTATGGCACACCACTAGTCAGAGAGGCAACCATTTATTACTGCTCTCTGGCTTCTCCTACAAAGCCAATGTTTTATCCAATTTACTACCTCATCTTGAATGCCAAGTGACTGAAACTTCTTGCCCAACCTTCCATGCACAATCTTATCAAATGCTTTGTTAAAGTCCATCGGGAAAACATCCACAGTCGTGCCTTCATCGACTTTCCTGGTAACTAGCGTCCTCAGCATCCAGGACACTTTCAAAAGGTGATGCCTCAAAAAGGTGGCATCCATCATTAAGGATCACCCAAAATATGCCCTCTTCTCATTGCTACTATTAAGGAAGTGGTCCAGCAGTCTGAAAACACACACACAACAATTTAGGAACAGTTTCTCCCCTCTGCCAACAGATTGCTGAATGGACAATAAACCCATGAACACTGCCTCAATATTTCTTTTTCTATTTCTGTACTATATACGTAACTTATAGTTTTTATTATTACGTATTACAATGTACGGCTGTTTCAACACAGATTTCATAACATATAATTTGCATTAGCACCGGATCAATCAATTCACAGAGAGAGCAAGCTTTGCACAGGTCGGGGAGAAGAGAAAAATTTTTTTAAAAAAGCGTTTTGCGGGTTTCGGCGCATCAGCAACAGACCAATCAATTCGTGATTCATTAGCAGGAGCAAATAAAAGTAAAGCAGTGTCAATGCAGGGCAGCCATTGCGTGTGGGAACTTTGACGAGGCTATGGCAAAGAGACACAGGTAAGTACAGGTCGACCTTCTATAATCCAGCACCATTGGGACCTGAGGAGTGCCGGATTAGTGAAAATGCCAAATTACAGAAGGATTACATTAAGCAATAGCTAACCGCCTTATCATACCTTTAAAATATCATGTAAATCAGTACAAGTTAGATAATAATGAAACAGAAGTATTAAATGAGTAGCAAGTGAAATTTTAATAAAGTAATATACTGCACAGGCACAGATAAAATAAAGGATACTGGTAAATGTACAGGAATTAACTTATACAGAACAGTTGAGCACTTCTGCTTCTAAAGTGAGATGTTTAATATACCTTCAGGCAAAGTTATATGTCTGCAAGTGTGGGGTTGTCAGGATCATCAACATCTTAATCTTGAAAAATGAGTGAAGCATCAGGAACTAGTGCTGAAACTGGAACAACAGTTTCTTCAAAACTTGTTGATGTTGGTGGCAGCAACCTGGGTGAGCAGAAACAGAAGTCGGAGAAAGGAGGCCTTCTATACGCCACATTTCATGTGACCACCAAGTGGCCAGGGATTCAGCGCTGGGCTCTTCCCTCTTCACTCGCAGTTAATGAGGGAATCCTCATTAGTTTCTTTTCCTCCGCTTAGTAATATGCTTAAATTCAGCGGGTCGCCACGTCTGATCTGAGGTCGTAGGTAGAAGAGAACAGAGTGCCAGCCAGGCGATGCCAGAGGGCAGTGTGTGACTGCCGGCAGGCGGGCGAGAAGGCGGATCGACCCAGCGCGTGCCACTTCCCCCGCCGCTGGCGGATGAGATGGGCAGGTGCCAGGTGGCCACGCCTCATGCAAATGATATTAATAAATGCAGGAAAACAAGCAAGAATTGCCTGTCTGTGCTTATAAGAGCGTGTCAACATGTGAACAGATCTAGCGCAACCAAAATAATGCGCAGCAGATTGGTACGGTGGCCTGGGAAATTGAAAATTACAGTTGCGCAAAAAATTTGAAATCAGTGCCAGATTATTGAAGGAACCGGATTACAGGTTGTCAGATTAGTGAAGGTCGACTGTAGGCTTTTGTAGTGGTTGAATAAAAAGTCACTAAATTACAGCTAATTAAATAAAGGGAGGATGCAGGATCAGGTGATGTGCTGTAACTGCACGATGTGGGAGCTGTTGGACCCCATTGTGGTTCCTGGTGACCACATCTGCAGCAAGTGTTACCTGCTCAAGGAACTCAGGCTCAAATTTGATGACCTGGAATCTGAGCTTCAAACGCTGTGGCACATCGAGGGTGGGGGGGGAGAGAGTTACCTGGATTCTCTGTTTCAGCAGGTAGTCACACCCATTAGATTAGCTGCCTCAAATTCAGTCTGTGGTCGGGGACAAGAGGGTGTGACTGCAAGTGAGGCAGGTAGTGGGATCCAAGAGACAGTGCTGGAGGAGCCTGCGTGGATGACAGTGCTGGCAGTAGGATGAGCAACCTAACTGAAGCACCATAGTTTAGGAAGCCATTGAAGAAGGGGGAAAGATGAGAAATGTAGTGGTAATTGGGGACAGTATTGTCAGGGGAATAGACAGAGTTCTCTGTTGCTAGGATAGAGCATCCTGAAGGCTGTGTTGCCTGCTTGGTGCCCGGGTTCAGGACATTTTATCTGATCTGCAGAGGAATTTGTAGTGGGAGGGGAAAGATCCAGTTGTGGTCCAAGTGGGTACCAACGACACAGGTAGAATGAGGAAAGAGGTTCAGTTGAGGGAGTTTGAGCAGCTAGGGACTACATTAAAAAAACAGACCAAAAAGATATTAATTCTGGATTACTACCTGAGCCACATGCAAACTGGCATAGGATCCCCTGATGAAGGGTCTCGGCCCAAAACGTCAACTGTACCTCTTCCTAGAGATGCTGCCTGACCTGCTGCGTTCACCAGCAACATTTATGTGTGTTGCTTGAAATTCCAGCATCTGCAGATTTCCTTGTGTTGGCATAGGATCAAGAAGGTTAGAGAGCTAAATGCATGGCTCAAGGATTGGTGTGGGAGAAGTGGGTTTGAATTCATGGGAAATTGGCACCAGTATTGGGGAAGGAGGGAGCTGTACCAATGGGACGGGCTCCACCTGAACCCTGATGAGACCTGGATCCTAGTGAGTCACATAACTAGGGCTGTGGAATGGGCTTTAAACTAAGTAGTTGGGGGGGGGGGTCGGTTCAACAGATTGAATAAGTATGGATAAAGTAAAAAAGAAAAGTGTGGACAAAGATAAAGAAAAAACAAAAGATAAAAAAAGTAAGAATGGCATGAAGAAAAGTCAAGTGAAAAAAAGTGAAAGATGACAAGATTTTAAACGCACGTTGTATTCAAAACAAGGTCAGAGAACTTGTGGCTCAAATCAGTACAAAGAGGTATGATTTAGTGGCCATTACAGAGACGTGGTGGCAGGGTGGAGAGGACTGGGAATTAAATATCCAACGATATCAGATAATATAGAAGGATAGGCAGGCAGGTAAGTAAGGTGTGGTAGCGCTTTTAATTAAAGATTAGATCAGGGTGATACTGAGAGACGATATAAGACCTAAGGTGCAGAATGGTGAATCCATCCAGGCACAGATTAGGAATAGTAAAGTGAAAAAAATCACTGGTGGGATTTGTCTATCGGCCACCGAATAATAACACTACAGTGGCACAGGCAACAAACAGAGAAATATCTGAGGTATGTAAGAATGGAACAGCAGTCATCATGGGGGACTTTAACTTGCGCACAGATTGGGTGAATCAAGTTGGTCAAGGCAGCCTTGAGGAGAACTTCATAAAATGCATCCATGATGGCTTTCTTGAACAGGATGTTACTGAATCTGCAAGGTAACGTGTTATCTTACATCTGGTCCTGTGCAATGAAACAGGTAAAATTTGTGATTTTGTAGTTAGGGATCCTCTTGGAAAGAGTGATCACAGTATGACTGAATTTCTCATACAACTGGAGGGTGCAATAGTTCAATCTAAAACCGGTGTATTCTGCCTAAACAATGGAGACTACAATGGGATGAGGGAGGAGTTGGCCAGTGTAGACTGGGAACACAGGCTATTTGGTGGGACAGTTGAGAAACAGTGGAAGACTTTCAAAGAGATTTTTCACAGAGCTCAACAAAAGTATATTCCAGTGAAAAGCAAGGACAGTAAGGGTGGGGAGAGACAGCCTTGGATAACTAAGGAAATAAAAGAAGGCATCAAACTAAAAGCTTGTGCATACAAAATCATCAAGAGTAGTGGGAAACTGGAAGATTGGGAAACCTTTAAAAAGCAACAAAGTACCACTACGCGAGGAATAAAGAAAGGGAAGCTAGTATAAGAAAATAAACTAGTACAAAATATAAAAACAAATTGTAAAAGTTTTTATAATTACATGAAGCAGAAAAGGTTGGCTAAAGTGAATGTAGGTCCCCTGGAGGACGAGAAGGAGGAATTGATATTGGGTAATGAGGAAATGATCAAGGCTATGAATGACTATTTTATGCTGGTCTTCACATCTAACATGCCAAAGAGAGAGACTATGGATGTGATGGGAGATGAGGACCTTGATACAATAGCTATCAGTAAAGAGGTAGTGCTGAGCAAACTTGTGGGCCTGAAGATAGATAAGTCAGTTCTCTGGACAAGTTCCGGCGGATTGGAAGATAGCGAAAGTTAGGCTACTGTTCAAACAGGATGTAGGCAAAAGACAGGTAACTATAGGCCAATTAGTTTAACATGTGTAGTTGGGAAAATGTTTGAAGCTATCATTAAAGAAGAAATAGCGAGGCATCTGGAAAGAAATAGATCCATCAGGCAGACATAGCATGAATTCAGCTATTCATGTCCTTACTAGAGTTCTTTGAGGATATAATGAGCCCAGTGGATAGAGGGGAACAGATGGATGCTATTTACTTCGATTTCCAGAAAGTGTTTGATAAGGTGCCACATAAAAAACTTATCCATAAGATAAGGATGTATAGAGTTGGAGGTGATGTATTAGCAAGGATAGAAGATTAGTTACCTAATAGAAAGCAGAGAGTTGGGATAAATGGGTGTTAACCTGGTTGGCAATCAGTGGTGAGTGGTGTGCCACAGGGGTCGCAACTGTCCACGATATACATTAATGATCTGGAAGAGGGGACCAATGTAGTGTATCTAAGTTTGCTGATGATACTAAATTGAGTGGAAAAGCAAATTGTGCAGAAGATATGGAGAGTCTGCAGAGAGGTATAGATAGGTTATGTGAATGGGCAAGGGTCTGGCAGATGGAGTACAATGTTGGTAAATGAGAGGTCATCCTTTTTGGAAGGAAAAAAATGAAAGAGCAGATTATCATTTAAATGGTAAAAAATTGCAACATGTTGCTGTGCAGAGGGACTTGGGAGTGCTTGTGTATGAATCACAAAAGGTTGGTTTGCAGGTACAGCAGGCTATCACGAAGGCAAATGGAATGTTGACCTTCATTGCTGGAGGGGTTGAATTTAAGAGCAGGGGTACTGGTGAAGTGCATCTGGAGTACTGCCTGCAGTTCTGGTCTCTTTACTCAAAGAAAGATATACAGTCGGCCCTCCATATCCGCGGGGGTTTGGTTCTGGGACCCCCTGCAGATGCTCAAGTCCCTTATATAAGATGGCATAGTATCTGTATATAACCTACGCACATCCTCCCGTATACTTTAAATCATCTCTAGATTACTTATAATACCTAATACAATGTAAATGCTATGTAAATAGTTGTTATACTGTATGGTTTAGGGAATAATGACAAGAAAAAAGTCTGTACACGTTCAGTACAGACACAACTATAGTAGCTCTTCTGGGAATGCTGATGCTGCCTCGACATCAGCCGATGCCGATTCTCCTGTGATCTTTAAGTTCTTGAGGCTGTAGCACTTTACATAGCCAGCCAGCCATCCCTTACTAGCCTTAAACTCCTTCCTCTCGCTCACAACACAAGTAGCAAACGAATGAGATGCAAGGTGAACAATGCTCAAACGAGTAATACTTTTAATCATCTCTAGATGACAGTACTTATAATACATGATACAATGGAAATGCTATGTAAATAGTTGTTACACTGTACTGTTTAGGGAATAAGGACGCTCAATAATACTAATGTCAGGATCTGTGCTCTAACAAGTGCTGGAGAAAGAATTTCCAGGTTTTTTTCAATCCCGATCCGCAGTTAGTTGAATCCGCAGATACGGAGGGCCGACTGTACTGGCTTTGGAGGCGATGCAGAGGAGGTTCACCAGGTTGATTCCAGAGATGAGGGGGGGTTAGACCATGAGGAGAGATTGAGTCGCCTGGGACTGTACTTGCTGGAATTCAGAAGAATGAGAGCAGATCTTACAGGAACATAAAATTATGAAAGGGATAGATAAGATAGAGGTAGGAACATTGTTTCCAGTGGTAGGTGAGACTAGAATTAGGGGACATAGCCTCAAGATTCAGGGGAGTAGATTTAGGATGGAGATGGAAGAACTGCTTTTCCCAGAGTGGTGCATCTGTGGAATTCTCTGCCCAATGAAGCAGTGGAGACTACCTCAGTAAATATATTTAAGACAAGGTTGGATAGATGTTTGCATAGTAGGGGAATTAAGGGCTATGGTGAAAAGGCAGACAGGTGGAGATGAGTCCATGGCCAGATCAGCCATGATCTTATTGAATGGCGGAGCAGTCTTGACAGGCCAGATGGCCGACTCCTGCTCCTATTTCTTATGTTCTTATGTAGTGATATTAAACCTGACTGAGGCTCAACCAACATATCCTAGTGTAGTACTGAGCAAATGGTGCCCTGACAACACACAATAAGCAGCTTCTCCCCCTCCCCTTGTTATTTTACTATTGTAAATGAAACATCATTACTTGGAAGGGTTTCGGCCTGAAACGTCGACTGCACCTCTTCCTAGAGATGCTGCCTGGCCTGCTGCGTTCACCAGCAACTTTTATGTGTGTTGCTATCATTACTTGAAAGCAGTGACACAGTTAAAAAGGCTGCCGAATACAGATTTGACATGCTGCTTTCATTAGTCAGGGCACTGTACAAGGGTTGAGGTGTCCTGTTACAATTGTATAAAACATTTGAGATGCCACACATGGAGTATTGTGTGTAATTTGGTCACCTAGCTACAGGAAAGAAGAAAGGGGTGGGAAAAAAATTACAAGGATGTTAACAGAACTTCAGGGCTTGAATTATAAGAACCTGGAAAGGCTGGTACTGTTTTCACTGGAGTTTAGGAAACTGAGGGGTGACACCTTATAGAGGCATATAAAATTATGAAGGGCATAGATGCAGCAGATAGTCACAGACTTTTTCCCCCAGGAGAGGAAGTCTAAAACTAGAGGGTATAAGTTTAAGGTGGGGGGGGGAAATTTTGGTAAGGATCTGAAAAAGCAAACTTTTCCACATAGAGCTGTCAAGAGGCGATGGTGGAGGTGAATACAAGAACATTTTTAAACTGTTTAGGCGAGTACATTGAAAGGAAATGTTTGGCAGAATATGTGCCAAATGTAGGCTTCTCAATTGGTATGGACAAAATGGGGCAAAGGTTCCTGTTTCTATCTGTACAACTCTATGGATCTATGAAATGGGAGTGCAGAAGTCCTGCATAAGTGGTGCAAAAAACACATGACAAAACCACCCATCCAGCTTGTCAGACATCTGCTTCCTCTCTGGAAGAGACTGCACTTCAAAACCATATCAAAATTCTCAAAACTAGAGAGACAAAAACGTAACTGTGCTATCTTTGTCAACCCTCTCTGGGAGTTCATCAAAGAATCCTAGAAAGTCAGTGAAACACATTTTCACTTTATCAAATCTAATCTGATTAAGCATACTAACAATAACAACTGTACAGCCAACTCCACAGAAAGTCAATGGAACCAAATTTTAGAATTGAAACATAAGGTGCAGTGAGTACTGTGCAGTACAATTGTTTAACGATATTAATTCGGAAGGATTTCTTGGTGTTTCTTTTTTACATAAAAAGATCAAGTTTGTTCAATATTTTTAAAATATATCACAGTGATCAATGTGGTATATTTAAACACAAAGGTATTAGTAGCAAATACCTTTAGGTCAAGGGGAGACATGAGGAATTCTTTATCTTTCGTACTTACATCACCATCTTTGGCCAGTTTTCTTCCACATCGCATGCTGTGCATTTCAAACACTTCCTTGTTTATTTCCTTTGGCCTAGAGGGACCAGATCAAACTCTATTTAAAATCTCTTTACAATGCTAAATGTTGCACATTGTCAAACTGTGAAACAGCCCGAAATGGGCTGAAGTGGGACATTAGCAAGACTATGGTGAATATACTGTTGGTCACACACTACGCTGAAGTGGGACATTAGGAAGACCATGCTGAATATACTGTTGGTCAGACACTGGGCTGAAGTTGGACATTAGCAAGACTACGGTGCATATAAGGTAGGTCAGACACCAGGCTGAAGCAGGACATTAGCAAGACTAGATTTGAGGGGAATGGGAACCAGAGCGCCAGAACAGTTTGTGGAGAGGTTGTGGAGGCAGATAAGATCTCAGACAAAGTCAGGAATTAAAAAGTTGAGCATGGTGCAACTAGTGTCCAAGTTGCGCATATTTCAATGCAAGAAGTACCATAGGAAAGGTGAATGAGCTCAGGCCATGGATCAATAACTGGAATTATGATATTGTAGCCATTAGTGCGACTTGGTTGCAGGAGGGGCAGGAGTGGCAGCTCAATATTCTGGGGTTCCGTTGTTTTAGACGTGATGGAGCAGGAGGGATTAAATGAGGAGGGGTGGTGAAAATGTAATGGCAGTGCTCCGTCAGGACAGACTAAAGAACTTGACTAGTGAGGTGTTATGGGTGGAACTGAGAAATAAGAAAGGTATGACCACTTTAATGGGGCTTTATTACAGACCATTCAACTGTCCTAGGAATTTAGAGAAACAAATTTGTAGCAAGGTTGCAGATTGTTGCAAGAAACACAAGGTTGTTTTAGTAGGTGATTTTAACTTTCAACATATAGACTGGGAATCCCATACTGTAAAAGAACTAGATGGGATAGAAGTTTGTCAAATGTGTTCAGGAAAGTTTCCTTCACCAGTATGTAGAAGTCCCAATGAAAGAAAATGAGATATAGGCATCTACTACAAGGGAATGATACAAGACAGGTGACAGAAGTTTGTGTAGGGGAACACTACATCTAATGATCACAAAATCACTAGTTTCAAAGTAAATATACAAAAAGATACGTCTGGTCCACAGGTTGAGATACTAAACTGAAGAAAAAAGGCCAATTTTGATGGATTGGGACAGGCTGTTTTCTGGTAAAGGTACACTGACAGGAGTTTATCTGGCCTGTTGGAGTGGGAATCCAAAAATGATGCTGTAGAAGCACTGACAGTACTGAATCACCACCAGATGAAAAACACAAATGGCCTGTACCCTTACACTTTGAAGCTCTGCTTTTTCACCATGTCTCATGCATGAAGACACAGTTTGAAGAAAATTTGGAATTGATGCTATAGGTCAGCTTGCACACCACTTCCAAATTGAAGGAGAGAAAAGATAGGTATTTAGTGTCAGACTTCCACTTGTAAGTGGAAGATACTTTCAGCTTATTGTAACTTTCTGAATTGTATCGATGTAAAAGTTAAAACAGTTAACTAAATTTGTTCCTTTGTTAGGTTTTTTTTGCAGTCAAGGAGTTAGAACTTAATGTTAATGCAAGTGGCCTTCTTACTTTCTCAATAAGCCTTGCATGGGGTACCTTGTCAGGAATGCCTTGCTGAAATCCATATACACTACATCTACTGTTCTAACATCATCAGTCTGTTTAGTCACATCCTCAAAAAATTCAGTCAGGCTCGTAAGGCATGACCTGCCTTTCACAAAGCCATGCTGACTATTCCTAATCACATTATACCTCTCTAGATGTTCATAAGTCCTGCCTCTCAGGATCTTCTCTATCAACTTACCAACCACTGAAGTAAGAATCACTGGTCTATAATTTCCTGGGCTATCTCTACTCCCTTTCTTGAATAATGGAACAACATCTGCAACCCTCCAATCCTCCAGAACTTCTCCCATCCCCATTGATAATGCAAAGATCATCACCAGAGGCTCAGCAATCTCCTTCCTCGCTTCACACAGTAGCCTGGGGTACATCTCGTCTGGTCCCGGTGACTTATTCAACTTGATGCTTTCCAAAAGCTCCTGTACATCTTCTTTCTTAATATCTACATGCTCAAGCTTTTCAGTCCACTGTAAGTCATCACTACAATCACCAAGATCCTTTTCCATAGGGAATACTGAAGCAAAGTACTCATTAAGTACCTCTTTATCTCCTCCGGTTCCATACACACTTTTCCACTGTCAAACTTGATTGGTCCTATTCTCTCACGTCTTATCTTCTTGCTCTTCACATACTTGTAGAATGCCTTAGGGTTTTCCTTAATCCTGTCCACCAAGGCCTTCTCATGGCCCCTTCTGGCTCTCCTATTTTCTTTCTTGAGCTTCTTCCTGCTAGCCTTATAATCTTCTAGCTCCCTATCATTACCTAGCTTTTTGAACCTTTCGTAAGCACTTTTCTTCTTGACTGGATTTACAGCAGCCTTTGTACATCACGGTTCCTGTACCCTACCATTCTTTCCCTGTCTCATTGGAGTGTACCTTTGCAGAAATCCACGCAAATATCCCCTGAACATTTGCCTGAGAACATCTGTTTCCAATTTATGCTTCCAAGTTCCTGCCTGATAGCCTCATATTTCCCCTTATTCCAGTGCTATGGTACAGATGATAGAATTATGATCACTATCTCCAAAATGCTGTCCCACTGAGAGATCTGACACCTGACCAGGTTCATTTCCCAATACCAGATCAAGTACAGTCTCTCCTCTTGTAGGCTTATTTACATATTGTGTCAAGAAACCTTCTTGAACACACCATACAAACTCTACCCCACCTAAACCCCTCACGCTAGGGACACGCCAATCCATATTTGGGAAGTTAAAATCTCGCACCATGCCAACCCTGTTTTTATTACACCTTTCCAGAGTCTGTCTCTCTATCTTCTCCTCGATATCCTTGTTACTATTGGGTGGTCTATAAAAGACACCCAGTAGAGTTATTGACTCCTTCCTGTTACTAACTTCCACCCAGAGACTCCATAGACAATCCCTCCATGTCTTCCTCCTTTTCTGCAGCCGTGACACTATCTCTGATCAACAGTGCCACACCCCCACCTCTTTTGCCCCCCTCCCTGTCCTTTCTGAAACATCCAAAGCCTGGTATTTGAAGTAATCATTCCTGCCCCTGAGCCATCCAAGTCTCTGTAATGGCCACAACATATCTCCAAATACTGATCATGCTCTAAACTCATCTGCTTTGTTCATGATACTCCTTGCACTAAAATAGACACACCTCAAACCATCGGTCTGAGCACGTCCCTTCTCCATCACCTGCCTATCCTCCCTCTCGCACTGTCTACAAGCTTTCTCTATTTGAAAGCCAACCGCCTCTTCCTCTGTCTCTTCAGTTTAGTTCCCACCCCCCAGCATTTCTAGTTTAAACTCTCCCTAATAGCCTTAGCAAACCTCTCCACCAGGATATTGGTCTCCCTGGCATTCAAGTGCAAACCATCCTTTTTGAACAGGTCACTTCTGCCCTAAAAGAGGTCCCAATGATCCAGAAATCTGAATCCCTGCCCCCTGCTCCAATCCCTCAGCCATGCATTTATCCTCCACCTCACTCTATTCCTATACTCACTATCACGTGGCACAGGCAGTAATCCCAAGATTACTACCTTTGTGGTCCTGCTTCTCAACTTCCTTCCTAACTCTCTGTAATCGGCTTTCAGGACCTCCTCCCTTTTCCTGCCTATGTTGTTGGTACCAATACGTACCACGACCTCTGGCTGTTCTCCTTCCCACTTCAGGATATCTTGGATGCGATCAGAAACATCCCAGACCCTGGCACCTGGGAGGCAAACTACTATCTGTGCTTCGTTCCTGCATCCACAGAATCGCCTGTTTGACCCCCTAACTATAGAGTCCCCTATCACTGCTGCCATCCTCTTCCTTTCCCTACCCTTCTGAACCACAGGGCCAGACTCTGTGCCAGAGGTGCGGCCACTGTTGCTTCCCCCAGGTAGGCTGATCCCAACAGTACTCAAGCAAGAGTACTTATTGTCAAGGGGTACAGCCACAGGGGTGCTCTCTAGCCTCTGATCCCTGCCCTTCCCTCTCCTGACTGTTATCCACTTATCTGTCTCCCGAGTCCCCGGTGTGACCACCTGCCTATAGCTCCTCTCTTTCACCTCCTCACTCTCCCTGATCAGACAAAGGTCATCAAGCTGCATCTCCAGTTCCCTAACACGGTTCCTAAAAAACTGCAGCTTGATGGACCTGGCAGCTGGTGCAGATGTGGCCGTCCGGGAGGCTGGGAGTCTCCCGGACCTCTCACATTTGACATCGAGCAGAGAAAACCAGCCTCACACACATACTTCCTGTCTGTATTCTAAATTGGCAACCTACCTCGCCTCGACCCATTATCGCCAAAGCCCCGTTGAGCCAAAGCCTTCCTACTCTGCCTCCCGCTCTATAAGGTGTCTCCTTTTAAACTCTTCTCACTGTTCTCACTGGCTGACGTGCACGCGTTTGTGCAGTCGTGCCCCAATCAAACCACTGAAGAAATAACCTGTTATTTCTGGATGTTGCCTGGATTGGAGGACGTACCTTATGAGAACAGGTTGAGTGAAGTTGGCCTTTTCTCTTTGGAGCAACAGAGGATGAGAGGTGACCTGGTAGAGGTGTATTAAATGATGAGGGACATTGATAGTGTGGATAGCCAGGGGCTTTTTTCCAGGGCTGAAATTGCTAACACGAGGAGGCATAGTTTTAAGGTGCTTGGAAATAGGTACCCAGGGGATGTCAGAGGTAAGTTTTTCCACACAGAGAGTGGTGGGTCCGTGGAATGCACTGTCAGCAGCAGTGGTGGAGGCAGATACAATAGGGTCTTTTAAGAGACTCCTGGATAGGTACATGGAGCTTAGAAAAATAGAGGGCTTCGCGGTTGGGTAGTCCTAGGCAGTTTCTAGAGTAGGTTACATGGATGGCACAACATTGTGGGCTGAAGGGCCTGTAATGTGCTGTAGACTTCTATGTTCTATGTATGGCTCTTCAGCACAATTGGTCCATGCTGACTAAGATGCTTATCCAGCTTAGTCCCATTTGCCATAATCTCATTTAATATGGGCAAGCATTTGGCCCATAATCTCCTAAACTCTTCCTGTAGAAAGAAAGTCTAACTGTAGTATAGAAAAGCTTTGGTAAGATCATATCATGGCAATAGGTGAATATGTGTGTTAAAGTGCCACTGTGTAGGTGTAGCCCAGGACAATTTTGTCCCAGGCCCTTGATGGTGTGCTGAGATGAAGATAGACAAAGTACCCAATGCCATAAGCCTCCACATTGAGCAAAGAAGTCTGTGGCATTTGATATCATACTCATTGTTCCGTTGCAGAGAATCTTTAGGAGAGGGAAGGATAGAAGGGGATAGAAGTTGAGAAAGTGGAATCTTGGAGACTGGCAACACATACAAAATGCTGGAGGAATTTAGCAGGCCAGGCAGCATCAATGGAAAAGAGTACAGCTGATGTTTCGGGCCAAGACCCTTCAACATGATTGGGTCTGATTTAGAGTAGGTTTGCAATGAGCTACTGGTACAAGATGAATTAAGCCTTAAGGAATCTAGGTACATTCTTTGTTGTTGGTACCAAACACAAGGTCAAGTCAGGTCCTCTTTGAGTCTCAAACACGAGGAAATCTGCAGATGCTGGAAATTCAAGCAACACACACAAAATGCTGGTGGAATGCAGCAGGCCAGACAGCATCCAAAGGAAGAAGCACAGCTGATGTTTCGAGACCCTTCGTCAGGACAGGCCCGAAACGTCAACTGTGCTTCTTCCTACGGTTGCTGTCTGGCCTGCTGCGTTCCACCAGCATTTTATGTGTGTTGCCTCTTTGAGTCTATTCAAATTAAATGATTCTTGGCTGTGGAGTTGCCTATATTCTAAAAAATATTTGGAATACATTCAAACAGGTAGATTGATAGGAAAGATTTAGAGCGGGGTTCTAAACCTGGGGTTCACAGATGTCTCGGTTACTGGTAAGAGTCCATGGCATAAAAACGGTCGGGAACCCCTGAATTAGAGGGATATGGGTGAAACACGGGCCAAAAGGATTTGCTCTGGAAAGCATGAAAGAGTTGTTGTATTATTCTATGGCAAAGAGTACAGTTGGTGCTTCCAAGAAGGTCCTCTGGATGGTGGAATTAATAGCTTTATACAGTTTAATTGTTCTACTTTAAGGTTGTGGCTTTTTCTTTGAATCCTGGCCAAATAAATGAAAACCCATGCTATCACAAAAGTTGTGATTTAAAAGATAAGTAACAACATTATTTGATAAAAAGTCAGGCCACCTACCCAAGGTCATTGTCTTGCTCAGTCCTCAGCATAGCAAACCACTGCTGCTTGTATACGGCGGCAAGCCAGTCTGAGAAGCAGAACTCGTTGTTAGATTCATGGAAAGACTTCACAGCTCAGCAATATTAGGAGAGGCAGGATTGAAAAAAAGAGGAATGTTACACTCACTCCACAGCAGTTCTGAAAACCGGTTCTTGTTGCACTGAAGCACCAACATGCATTCAGTTGACATGTGGTGAGATATTAATGCAGGACCGCTCAGCAAAAATCATACATAATACTTTCTCTGGCAGTTCAGCAATTGGTAAATTTGTCTCATGTTTAACATTAAAAAAAAGATTAAGTTGGCAACAATTCCATAGGGAATCATGTTTTGGATACTGTTTGAATGTGTCTGGCAGCTCTTACAGTAAGAAGACTTTTTTTTTTAAGTACCCCAAAATAAAAACTGTATTTACAATTCCCCTCGGTCATTGTCAAATGGATTCACATACAGTGGCTATAAAAAGTATTCAACCCCCTTGCAAGTTTTCCTGTTTTATTATTTTACAACATTGAATCAGTGGATTTAATTTGGCTTTTTTGACACTAATTAACAGGAAAAGACTCTTTCGTGTCAAAGTGAAAACAGATCTCTACAAAGTGATCTAAATTAATTACAAATATAAAACACAAAATGGTTGATTGCATAAGTATTCACCCCCTTTAATATGACACACCAAATCATCACTGGTGCAGCCAGTTGGCTTTAGAAGTCATATAATTAGTTAAATGGAGATTGGCTGTGAGATCAAGGTGTTTCAATTGATTGTAGTAAAAATAAACCTGTATCTGGAGGTTCCAACTGCTGGTGGGTCAGTATCCTAGCAAAAACTGTACCATGAAGACAAAAGGACACTCCAAGCAACTCCACAAAAAGTTTATTGAAAAGTACAAATCAGGAGGTGCATACAAGTAAATTTCCAAGTCACTGAATATACCTTGGAGTACAGTTAAGGCAATCTTCAAGAAAAGGAAAGAATTTGGCACAGCTGTAAATCTACCTAGATCAGGCCTTCCTCAAAAACTGAGCGACTGTGTAAAAAGGGAACTAGTGAGGGAGGTCAGCAAGGGACCTATCATAACTCTGGAGAAGATACAAATTTCAGTGGCTAAGATGGGAGAGACTTTGCATACAACAACTGTTGCTCGGGTGCTTCACCAGTCACAGCTTTATGGGAGAACTAGGCAATGGGGTGACCTGTTGGGGCACCCTTTAAGAGAAGGGTAGTGCAGTCTGATGTGACCAGAATGAACATTAAATGTTCCTGAATGCTATTGGTATTGCTTTGCTTTGGAAACTGAAGTGGAAAATCTCAGTTTATTAAAGAAGAACGATGCATAGCAAAGCAAATATAGCTCCTCCTCTTTTAACGAAGGACACTTTTGATGGCATCATTTCTGGTTTATCTGCCACCCTTGTGCCTCTCATTGTCATCCTGGAGATGTGGTGCAGTCCTTCCATCTCCTGTCTCTTCATCTCTTCTGCTATTTGTTGTTTGTCTCTGATCTTGGAGACGTGCATGCCTCTTCTCCTCTGTCTCTTCTTCTCTCATCTTTTTCTGTCCTGACTCTTTGATCCTGGAGTCGTGCGGTCCTGGCCTCATCCGATTCTTGTTCTCTCCTTCTCCTTGCCGCTTCCCAACGATGTTTGGCATCATCTCGTGACCATAATGTCCCCCTTCCCTTTCCATGTGGCATAATTAGGCTGACCTTTTTGTTTTTACCCTAATGCTGGATAGAAGATACGAAGCAGTAACACCAAAGGATGCTGATTATTCTTGTTGATGTGGTTAGCACTCTCCTAAATGGACGTGATATAGTCACTGCTGTCCTTTGACTGCAGCAAAGGGTTTTATGGGTGTCTCGAAGTACGTCATTACAATAAGATTTAAGTTTCTCTTATTGATGGGTGGCAGTTAGATCCATCCTAACCCTGCACATGCTGATGGTAATTAACAGAATGTGACCCCTCGAAATAGAGCTGCTCTGACCTTTTGCTCCAGTAGGTGTCGCTGCTGAGGCTGGACGTGAGCATGCATTGGGCTGTCGCGTCCCGATTTCCATGATGGCGGATCGGCTCTCGGGTTAAAAGGGAGCCAGTTGATTTTTGCGGATGAGCAATTTTATACGAATACATAACCCTGAGCTTTGCCTGTATTCTGTAAGTTAGCGCATTTTAATTCAATTTAGCCAAAAAAAAGTGCCGCTGTAATGCACCGTTTGCGCTAATTGGAGATCACAAACAGACAAACAGAGCATGAAAGTTTTAGTAGTATATAGATGGCAAAGAAAAAGCCACTGTTGGGGGGAAAAAACCTCACATGAAATCTTGGACAGGGTTTGCAAGAATGCATGTGGGAGACACTAAGTTCAACTGGAAGAAGGCTCTATGGTCTGATGAAACCAAAATTGAGCTTTTTAGCCATCAGACTAAACACTGCACATCATCAAAAACACACTATTTCCTCTGTGAAACATGGTGGTGGCTGCATCATGTTGTGGGGATGCTTCATTGCAGGAGGCCCTGGAAGGCCTGTGAAGGTAGAAGGTAAAATGAATGCAGCAAAATACAGGAAAATCCTGGAGGAAAACCTGATGCAGTCTGCAAGAAAACTGCAACTTGGGAGAACATTTGTTTTCCAGCAAGACAATGACCTCAAGCATAAAGCCAAAGCAACACAGGAATGGCTTAAAAACAACAAACTTAATGTCCGGGAGTGGCCAAGTCAGCATCCAGATCTCAATCCAATTGAGAAATGGTAGCCGGGCTTGAAAAGAGCTGTTCACTCACAATCCCCATGCAATCTGACAGAGCTTGAGAAGTTTTGTAAAGAAGAATGGAGAAAAATTGCAGTGTCCAGATGTGAAAAGCTGATAGAGACCTATCTACACAAACTGAAGGCTGTAATTGCTGCCAAAGGTGAATACTGACTTGAGGGGGGTTAATAATTATGCAATCAATTATTTTGTGTTTAACAATTGTAATAAATTTTGACCAAATTATTGAAATTTGTTTTTATTCTGACACAAGAGTCTTTTCTGTTGGTCAGTGTCATAAAAGCCAAATTAAGTCCACTGGGATTCAATGTTGTAAAACAATAAAACATGAAGACTTGTGAGTACTTTTTATAGGCACTGTACCTCTGGAGTATTGTTACTTCTGTTTGTCGGGTAGACATCCAGCAATATTTTTACTTTGGATTTATCATGGCTAACCAAACCACAACTTTCAAGTGTTATTTCTATCTACACTTCAGTAATCCATACTAATTACTGTAATAATGATTTATTTAAATGTCTAACATGCACGTGACAAACACCTGGAAAATTGACTCCAACAGCTCAACCAGCAGCAGGAACAGGCCACGACAACGGGTTTTCTTGCAGGTTGTTGAAGCTTGTTTAAAGAGAGAGTTTTGCAGGCATTCAGACTCATTCCAACGGCCTAATCAGCAGTAGGAGCAGGCCACAGCAACAAGGTTTCTCATAGGTCAAAGTGGTTTAAAAGTACAGAAGGGACAAGTGGGGCAGCCATTGTTGGGAGTAAGCCACTGGTGAGAGTAGGAGAGTTGGCTCAAAGGAAACTTCGGCTTGAAAGAGGTGCTGACTCTGGGCAAGTATTCGTTAAGGTTCCCTTTTTCTCTTGCTGTACCTAATGTAGTAAATGGTAACTGTGTGATCTTCATGCCAGATGTTGGAGTCCTGGAAGACCCAGAGTCTCCAAGGGAACTAGATATGCGTGAAGGGCATCTGGCTACAGCTCATTGAAGACAGTGTTAGGGATCTGGAGGAGCAGCTGGATGACCTTCAGCTTGTACGGGAGAGTGAGGAGATAATCGATCCGAGTTACAGAGAAGTAGTCACCCGAAGCTGCAAGAGAAGAGTAGCAGGGTGACTGTCAGGAGAAATGGAAATGTGAATGGGCAGCTAGCACAGAGCACTCCTGTGGCCATTCCCCTCAATAATAAGTGTATCATTTTGGATACTGTTGCGGGGGATGAGCTCCCAGGGGAATGCCACAGAGACCAGGTTACTCACACTGAGTATGGGTCCGTGGTGCAGAAAGGAAACAGGGAGAAGAGGGGAGCGGTTGTGATGGGGGGCTCAATAGTTAGGGGAACAGACAGGAGATTTTGTGGATATGAATGGGACACCTGAAAGGTATGTTGCCTCCCAGGTGCCAGAATCAAGGATGTCTCTGATCGCGTCCACAACATTTTGGAGAGCGAAGGAGAGCAGCCGAATGTCTTGGTACATAATGGTACCAATGACATTGGCAGGAAAAACAAAGAGGTCCTGAAAAGAGAATTTAGAGTTAGGTAGAAAAAGGAGAAGCAGGACCAGGTAGAAAGAGGAGAAGCAAGACCTCCCAGATAGTAATTTCTGGATTGCTGCCTGTGCCACGTGCCAATGAAGGTAAAAACAGAATGATTTGGCAAATCAATGCGTGGCTGGGAAACTGGTGCCGGGGCAGGGCTTCAGGTCCTTGGATCATTGAGATCTCTTCTGTGGGAGGTATGACCTGTTAAAAATGTGACAGGTACCTGAACCCAAGGGGAACCAATATTCTTGCGCGCAGGTGTATTAGAGCTGTTGAGGAGGATTTAAACTAATTTGGTGGGGGGTAAAAACTGGAGTAGAGAGACTCAGGATAGTATGGATGGTAAAAAAGCAAAAATGGGTTGCAGTCAGACTGTCAGGAAGGGCAGGCAGATGATAGGACATAATTGCAGCCAGCAGGGTGAGTATCAGTCAATAGGGATGCAGAATCAAAAATGGTAGCAAATGCAGCACTCAAAGTATTATATCTCAATGCATGGAGCACTAGAAATAAGGTGGATGATCTTGTTGCACTATTACAGATAGTCAGGTATGATGTTGTGGCCATCACTGAATCGTGGCTGAAGGATGGTTGTAGTTGAGAGCTGAATGTCCAAGGTTACATATTGTATTGGAGGGATAGGAAGGTCAGCAGTGTGGCTCTGCTGGTAAAGAATGGCATCAAATCAGTAGAAAGTTGTGACATAGGATTGGAAGATGTTGAATCCTTAAGGGTTAGGTTAAGAAACTAAGGGTAAAAGGACCCTGATGGCAGTTATATACAGGCTTTCCAACAGTAGCTCGGACATGGACTACAGATTAGAATAGGAAATTGAAAAGGCATGTCAAAAGGGCAATGTTACGATAGTCATGGGAGATTTCAACATGCATTTCGATTGGGGAAAATCAGGTTGGAAATGGATCTCTAGGGAGCGAGTTTGTTAAATGCCTACGAGATGGCTTTTTAGAGCAGTTCGTCATTGAGCCTACTAGGGAATCAGTTATACTGGATTGGGTGTTATGTAATTAACCGATGGTGATTAGGAAGCTTAAGGTAAAAGAACCCTTAGCAGACCACAACATGATTGAGTTTGACTTGAAATTTGATAGGGAGAAATACAGTCTGACGTAGCATTATTTCAGTGGAGTGAAGGAAATTACACCGGTATGACAGAGGAGTTGGCCACGGTAAACTGGAAGTAGATGCCCAAAGGGATGACAGCAGAGCAGCAATAGCGTGAGTGGGAAAAAAAATGCTCAAATGGTAAAATAGAGTAACTGTGGCTGACAAAGGAAGTCAAAGCTGATGTAAAAGCCATACAGAGGGCATACAACAAAGTAAAAATTAGCG
This sequence comes from Mobula birostris, assembly GCF_030028105.1. Classification (NCBI taxonomy): domain Eukaryota; kingdom Metazoa; phylum Chordata; class Chondrichthyes; order Myliobatiformes; family Myliobatidae; genus Mobula; species Mobula birostris. The sequence continues at coordinate 170,448,857 of NC_092377.1, read as the reverse complement.
GGAAGACAGAGAATTGGGAAGCTTTTAAAAGCCTACGGAGAGCAACTAGAAGATTCATTAGGAGGGAAAAGATCAAATATGAAAGCAGGCTAGCAAACAATATCAAAGTGAACAGTAAAAGCTTTTTCAAGTATGTTTGGCAGATGAACCACTTAGCAGTGTGCCAGCAGTTGAAGGGTGTGAGGGAAGAAAAGTAAGTGCAGTCATTATTACAAGAGAGAAGGTGCTCAAAAAACTTAAAGACTTCAGGATACATAAGACATCCAGACCAGATGAACTTCACCCTAGGGTTCTGAAAGAGGTAGCAGTAGAGATTGTGAAAGCATTAGTAATGGTCTTTCAAAAATCATTGGACTCCAGCACGGTGCTAGAGAACTGGAAAATTGCAAACGTCACTCCATTCTTTAAGAAAGGAGGAAGACAGTATAAAGGAAATTATAGACCAGTTAGTCTGACCTCTGTAGTTGGTAACATGTTGGAGACAGTTAAGGATGAGGTTATGAAGTGCTTGGTGAGACAGGACAAGATGGGACAAGGTCAGCATGGTTTCCTTTCCTTAAGGGAAAATCTTGCCTGATGAACTTGTTGGGATTCCTTGATTACTCATAGGATAGCTGAAGTGTATGCAGTGGATGTTGTATATTTGGACTTTCAGAACACCTCTGTCAAGGTGCCACACATGAGGCTGCTTACCAAGTTAAGAGTCCATGGTATTACAGGAAAGCTACTAACATGGTAAGTGCATTGACTGATTAGTAGGGGGCAGCAAGTGGGAATAAAAGGATCCTTTTCTGGTTGGCTGCTAGTGACCACTTCTTTAATGCTGTCTATGGTTTAGAGTGGAATAAATGGCTTTGTTACCAAGTTTGCAAATTATATGAAGACTGGTAGAGGAGCAGATAATTTTGAAGAAAAAAGTAGACTGCAGAAGGACTTAGATTAGGAGAATAGGCAAGAGGGTGGCAAGTGAAATACAAAGTTGGAAAATACATAGTCATGCACCGGTAGTAGAAATAGATGTGCAGACTATTTTCTAAACTGGGAGAAAATCTGAAAATCTGAAATGTAAAGGGACTTGGGAGTCCTCGTCCAGAACATCCTAAAGGTTAACTTGCAGATAGAGTTGGTGGTGAGGAAGGCAAATGCAATGTTAGCATTCATTTCAAGAGGTTTAGAACACAAGAGTAGGGATGTGATGCTGAGGCTTTTTAAGGCATTGGTGAGGTCTTACCTTGAGTACTGTGAACAGTTTTGAGCTCCTCATCTAAGAAAAGATGTGCTGGCATTGGAGAGAGTTCAGAGGGGGTTCATAAGGATGATTCCAGGAATGAAAGGGTTATCCTATGAGGAACATTTGATGGCTTTGTATCTGTACTCACTGGAATTTAGAAGGGTGAGGGGAGATCTCATTGAAACCTTTCGAATGCCTAGACAGAGTAGATGTGGAAAGGATGTTTCCCATGGTGGGGGAGTCTAGGACAAGAGGGCACAGCCTCAGGATAGAGGGGCGTCCATTTAAAACAGAGATGTGGAGAAATTTCTTTAGCCAGAGGGTGGTGAATTTGTGGAATTTGTTACCACAGACAGCTGTGGAGGGCAGGTCGTTGGGTACATTTAAGACAGAGATTGGTAGGTTCTTAATTGGACACAGCTCAAAGGTTACAGGGAGAAGGCTGGGAGGTTGGGCTGAGAAGGGGAAAAAAAGGATCAGCCATGATTGAATGGCAGAGCAGACTCAATGGGCCAAATGCCTAATTCTGTTCCTATGTCTTATGAAAACTCTTTTCTTTGGGTAAGCTACTTTAAATGAGTGATAGACAACAGGGCAATACATTTTACATAACTGGCTGCAGCTGCAACATTTCATGAGGCTCAAGGCCTTTCCTCTGTTTGTTCCAGGGTTCTAGAAGTTAGATGTCATATTGGACAGGAATCCAAGGTCAGGTTGTGGGAGTTTGGGGACGGAAGTGGGAGGAGATCACAATCAGCTCTGTGGGTATACAGTATGATCAAATGGCAGTGGGTACAGGTCAAGACTTGGTTATGGGCTGGCTAAAGAGTTTTATTAATTGTTATTTTTAATGAGGGTGTTATGACATTGCTATGCAATCGAGACAGTTAAGCGATTTCAGGACAAACACATCAGACTCAAATTGTGCAGTCTACCACATCTAGCCATGAACACCGAACAAGGAGGAACCAGCGGCACCAGGAACATCCCACCCACATCAGCAGAGTGAGTGTTAAGGAAAATGCTAAATATTCATTCAGTAGTACTGAATAGATGGGACACATCTTGTCAATTTTATCACCTTTGCCATCAACTTCCACCCATCCCTTGAATTCACCTGGACTACAGCTGACAACCTACAAAAGGCAGCATTTAGACCGTCACATGAACTTGCAGAGAATAGAGGAATATTGATCATGTGCATGTAGACGAGTTTAGTCTAAATTGATATTATGGTTGATATGGTCTAAGACTGCTCCTGTGTTGTACTGATCTATGTTCTTCGAAGTTCACATCTTTCTGGAAATGAAAGCCCCTGGAGAACAGGGATACAACAGCCTTCAAAAACATATTGTATGGGCCAACAAACAAGCACCGAAAATCTCTGAAGCGTGCAGGCCTCTTTAGGAAAAATCCCAGCAAGAAACACTGAGTACAAGCTTTAAGTCAATTCAACAAGAAATAAAAATAGCCTGGGCAAGTATATCTCTTTCATTAACTTCCAATCCAATGGCAGCTATCTTTTGTATTATTAAAAAAAGAAAAGAAACATACATGAGGAAAACTGCAGATGCTGGAAATTCAAGCAACACACGTAAAAGTTGCTGGTGGACACAGCAGGCCAGGCAGCATCTCAAGGAAGAAGTACAGTCGACATTTCATGCCGAGACCCTTCGTCAGGACTAACTGAAAGAACAGCTAGTAAGAGATTTGAAAGTGGGAAGGAGAGGGGGAGATCCGAAATGATAGGAGAAGACAGGAGGTGGAGGGATAGAACCAAGAGCTGGACAGTTGATTGGCAAAGGAGATATGAGAGAATGATGGGACAGGATGCCAAGGGAGAAAGAAAAAGGGGGGGGGAGCCCAGAGGATGGGCAAGGGGTAAATGGTGAGAGGGACAGAGGGAGAAAAAGGAGAGAGAGGAAACAACATATAATTGTCCGTAACTTCCACCACCTCCAACGGGATCCCACTACTAAGCACATCTTTCCCTCCCACCCTCTCTCTACTTTCTACAGGGATCACTCCCTACGCGACTTCCTTGTCCATTTGTACCCCCCATTCCTCCCAGCACTTATCCTTGCAAGTGGAACAAGTGCTACACATGCCCTTACACTTCCTCCCTCACTACCATTCAGGGCCCCAGACAGTCCTTCCAGGTGAGGCGACACTTCACCTGTGAGTCGGCTGGGGTGATATACTGCGTCCGGTGCTCCCAATGCGGCCTTCTATATATTGGTGAGACCCGATGCAGACTGGGAGACTGTTTCGCTGAACACCTACACTCTGTCCGCCAGAGAAAGCAGTGGCCACACATTTTAATTCCACATCCCATTCCCATTCTGCTATGTCTATCCACAGCTTCCTCTACTGTACAGATGAAGCCACACTCAGGTTGGAGGAACAACACCTTATATTCCGTCTGGGTAGCCTCCAACCTGATGGCATGAACATTGACTTCTCAAACTTCCGCTAATGCCCCACCTACCCCTTGTACTCCATCCGTTATTTATTTATATACACACATTCTTTTTCGCTCTCTCCTTTTTCTCCCTCTGTCCTTCTCACTATACTCCTTGCCCATCCTCTGGGCTTCCCCTCCTCCCACTTTTCTTTCTCCCTCGGCCTCCTGTCCCATGATTCTCTCATATCCCTTTTGCCAATCAACTGTCCAGCTCTTGGCTCCATCCCCCGTCTTCTCCTATCATTTTGGATCTCCCCCTCCCCCTCTCAAATCTCTTACTAGCTCTTCCTTCAGTTAGTCCTGACGAAGGGACTTGGCCCAAAACATCATCTGCACCTCTTGCTAGAGATGCTGCCTGGCCTGCTGCATTCACCAGCAATTTTTATGTGTGTTGAAAGAAACATACAAGAGGTTTTATTCACTCATCAGCACCAGGATGTTACTAGTGTACAAAGCCATGTGAGAACAATTTACAGACAGAGCATTTACACCATTGTTCTTGGCAGTATTTTGACAGAAGAACTAGATTTATAGTGGTGTCCACTTCAATAGCACTACAGTACAGAGTCAGTGCACTGATCTAACAAACCATCAGAAAGTTTCTGGGTAAAAGTTGGCTTGTTTCTCTAGCTAGATACATTCAATGGAGTACAGATACAGAACATAAATCATTCGTACAAAACCAACTGCAGTCATTAATAGTCATTTCTATAAACATAAACATATTAACATTTTCTAAATGTAAACTCCAGGCATACCGGTTGAGAAAACTACTTAAATGTTTCTATTCTGGTCAGTGCTAAGGTGACAAATGTCTTCAGATAGAAACTAAGAGGATCATGTTATGTAAACAACACTACTCACCTGAAGAGATAATCATGTCCCGCTCAATAATTTTAGCAGATGTCAGGTCGTTGATGATGTATTGCAGCCGGATGTGAGAAAACACTTTTGCAAACTTTTGTCCTTGTTCTGTGTCCAGGAAGCTGTTGTAATTGCAGTTTTCTTTGTGAAAGAATAAATCAATCTGTTATTTCATACAAAATGTTAAATCACAGTTACAACATATTCCTCATTTGGTCCAAGCCTCTGTTAATTTTGGATCAGAATGTGAGTGTAAATCTAGAGAATATTTTTATTTATTTACAGATATAGTGCCTTCCACCTTACTCAGCCGTGCCGCCCAGCAACTCACCTATTTAACCTCAGCCTAATCACAGGACAATTTACAATGACCAATTAACCTACTGAACAGTACGTCTTTGGATTGCGGACGTTGGAATTGAACTCCGAACTTTGACGCCCCAAGCTATATCGTCATTTCTGTGATGATATTATATTTTCTACCATGTTACCATATATCCATTTATATTAAACCTTTAATATAACTAACATTTTCCAAGTGCTTCACAGCAGTACTTTCATATAAAAATACCACATATATGCATAGATGCAGGCAAATAACAAAAACTGGTCAAAAGAAGAGAATCTTAAAGAAGAGGGAGGTATAGGGGCAAAGAAACTTAAGACGGGGATGTAAGAGCCTTGGGCTCAGGCATCTGAAGGAATGGACCCACCCCCACTCCCGCAGTGGAGGAGCAATTAAATTTCGACATGGGCAAGAAACACAAATGGAGGAATATGAATATCTTGGAGGTTAATGGAGTTTGTGAAAAAGGAGTGGGGTGGAATAAATGTAACTTGAGAATCAATGAACTTCAGCATAGCTTCCCCACGTATGGAGCTACTCTACTATTAGACACGTATAGCCTCTCTTTAGGCTACAGGTGATAGGTAGTATGAGGAGAATTAACTCATATCATAAAAATGTAGCTTAAGTAAAATAAAATTAGGTGCAATCAGTGCTTGTGTTGAAGTCACTATCTATAGGGATACCACCTCTTTCTATGTGATTTCCATTCAATTATATTGGTAGTAATTTTCATTATTTTCAGCTGTGACTCATTGGGTAATGCTCTTGTTTCTAAATCAAAGGATTATGGATCCATAGCCCATTACAGATTTTCAAATATAAAGCACCAGACTGACATTTCCCAAATGGGTACTGATGCAGCACTACATTATTTAAGCTGCCAAATTTCACCTGTTTTTTTTTACTGAATGTCAAAACTTAAATGGCTCTGACACATCACTCTTTGGTGGATGGGAAAGGAAAAGGAAGTTTGGTAATTAAAGATGGTTACCAGTAAATGGGGAAGAGTTAAGTAAATTCAGTGGGATGCAACGATTGAGTAAATTCCAGTGTATGAGAAAGTGTATGAGAGTTGGCACTGTGAATTTACTAACACAAGAGATTCTACAGATGCTAGATCACCATATAATTCTAGTGAGTCCATTTCATACTCTTTCTCTTGCACAGAAGAACAACATATAGTTACCTTCCCTCTTGCTTGCTTTACCTATGGTTACCTGTGAATAACTTCCAATCATTCAGCGCTCTTTGGCGTTGACACAGCCGTTGGCCTATGGATTTTCAGCACGATTATTAAAAATGCCAACAGGACCAGTTAGGTTATTTGGTGCTCTTGAGATCATTGGGTAATTAGACACTTGGCAAAGGCCAATAAAAAGAGGCTCGGTTTAAGCAGAGCAGCCATTATGGGAGTGGCCATTGTGGTAATAGTACAGAATTAGAATGGCTTGAAACTTTGGCAAGGGGAGTCAGAAGTTAAAGAAGCTTTCTGGTAAGTTTCCTTTCATCTTTGCATGGTAGTATAGTGAGTATGGGTCTTGGATTAATAGTGTGTTCTTCATGTCAGATGTGGGAACATTGGGAGATCTCCAGTCTCCCTGATAACTAATCCTCACAAACAGAAACTGCAGCTGGATGACTTTTGGCTCATATGGGAGAATGAGGAGATGATAGATAGGAGCCACAGGAAGTCATTCACCCCTAAGTTGCAGGAGGCGGCTAGCTGGGGAATTGTCAGGAGAGCAAAGGAGAATCAACAGATAGTGCAGAGTACCCCTGTGGCTGTTGCCCTCAATAACAGGTATGTCACTTTGGATACTTTTGGGGGGAGGGAACCAACCTGTCAGGGAAAAGCCAGAGTGACCAGGTCTTTGGCACTGACTCTGGCTCTGTGGCTCAGAAGGGAAAGGGGGAGATTGAAGAGAAGTGCAGTAGTGATAGGGGATTCAATAGCTAGGGGAGAAGACAGGAGATTCTGTGAACATGAATGAGACACTCAGGTGGCATACTGACTCTCAAGTACCATGGTTAAGGGCATCTCAGATCATATCCACAGCATTCTAAAAAGAAGGGCCAGCTAGAAGCCATGGTATATATTGTATCCAATGACATTGGTAGGAAAAGGGATGAGGATCTGAATACAGAATAGAGGGAGCTAGGGAGGAAGCTGAAAAACAGGACCTCAACAGGTAGTAATCTCTGGATTGCTGCCTGTGCCAAGTTGCAGTGAAGGTAAGAATAACAGGATTTGGCACATGAATGTGTAGTTGAAAAATTGCTGCAGAGGGCAAGGGTTCTGATTTGTGGATAATTAGGGTCTCTTCTGGGAAGGGTATGGCCTGTACAAAAATAGGACGGGTTGCACCTGAACTCAAGGGGGACCAATATCCTTGTCCTTGTGGGCAGGTTTGCTGGAACTGCTGGGGAAGGGTTTAAACTAGTTTGGCAGGGAGATGAGAACCTGAGTGACAGGTCAGAAATTGGGGCAGTTGGTTTACAAGTAGATGTAATGTGTGGTGAGACTGAGGAAGTAAGGATCAGACAATCTCTATAGAGGATACAAGGAAGCCAGGAAGGAGCTGAAGAATGGAGTTAGGAGAGCTAGATGGGGGCATAAGGCAGCCTTGGTGAGTAGGATTAATGAAAACCCAAGACTTTCTACATGAACAGTATGTGAGGAACAAGAGAATGACTACAGTGAGAGTAGGACTGATCAAGGATAGAAGAGGAAATGTGTCTGGAGTCAGAAGAGGTGGGGGGAGGGTGCTCTTAATGAATACCTTCCTTCAGCAGTGAGAGAGACCTTGACATTTGTAAGGTCAGGATAAAACAGGTTCATATACTAGAACATGTTGATAGAACATTTGAAAAACATCAGTCCCCAGTGCCGTACAGGTACACCCCAGGAAGTGAGGGCAGAGACTGCTGTGCCTTTGGGATGATCTTCAGAACTAGAATCAGGTTTATCATCACCGGCATGTGACGTGAAATTTGTTCACTTAGCAGCAGCAGTTCAATGCAATACATAATCTAGCAGAGAAAAAAATAATAATAATAAATTTTTAAAATAATAATAAATAAGCAAATCAATTATGGTATATGTATATTGAATAGAATTAGAAAAAATGTGCAAAAACAGAAACACTATATATTTTTAAAAAAAAAAAAATAAAAATAATTGAGATGGTGTCTAAAGATTCAATGTCCATTTAGGAATTGGATGGCAGAGGGGAAGAAGCTGTTCCTGAATCGCTGAGTGTGCGCCTTCAGGCTTCTGTATCTCCTGCCTGATGGTGAGAGTGAGAAAAGGGCATGCCCTGGGTGCTGGAGGTCCTTAATAACGGATGCTGCCTTTCTGAGACACTGCCCCCTGAAGATGTCCTGGGTACTTTGTAAGCTAGTACCCAAGATGGAGCTGATTAGATTTACAACCTTCTGCAGCTTCTTTCGCTCCTGGACAGCAGTCTCTCCATACCAGACAGTGAGGCAGCCTGTCAGAATGCTCTCCACGGTACAACTATAGAAGTTTCTGAGGGTTATTTGTTGACATACTAAATCTCTTCAAGCTCCTAATGAAGTATAGCTGCTGTCCTGCCTTCTTTATAACTACATCGATATGTTGGGACCAGGTTAGATCCTCAGAGATCTTGATCACCCAGGAACTTGAAGCTGCTCACTCTCTCCACTTCTGATCCCCCTATGAGGATTGGTATGTGTTCCTTCGTCTTACCCTTCCTGAAGTTCACAATCAGCTCTCTCCTCTTACTGACATTGAGAGCCAGGTTGCTGCTGCGGCATCACTCCGATAGTAGGCATATCTCACTCCTGTACGCCCTTATCGTCACCACCTGAGATTCTACCAACAATGGTTGTATCGTCAGCAAATTTATAGATGGTATTTGAGCTATGCCTAGTCACACAGTCATCTGTATAGAGAGAGTAGAGCAGTGGGCTAAGCACACACCCCTGAGGTGTGCCAGTGTTGATTTTCAGCGAGGAGGATATGCTAACACCAATCCTCACAGATTGTGGTCTTCTGGTTAGAAAGTTGAGGATCCAATTGCAAAGGGAGGTACAGAGGCCCAGGTTCTGCAACTTCTCAATCAGAATTGTGGGAATGATGGTATTAAATGCTGAGTTTTAGTCGATGAACAGCAACATGACGTAGGTGTTTGTGTTGTCCAGGTGGTCTAAAGCCGTGTGGAGAGTGATATTGACCTATTGTGGTGATAGGCAAATTGCAATGGGTCCAAGTCCTTGCTGAGGCAGGAATTCCGTCTAGTCATGACCAACCTCTCAAAGCATTTCATCACTGTCAATATGAGTGCTACCAGGCGATAGTCATTAAGGTAGCCCACATTATTCTTCTTAGGCACTGGTATTATTGTTGCCTTTTTGAATGAAGTGGGAACTTCCACCCGAAGCAGTAAGAGGTTGAAAATATCCTTGAGTACTTCCGCTAGTTGGTTGATACAGATTTTCAGAGTCTTACCAGATACTCCATCAGGACCTAAACCTTGAGAGGGTTCACTCTCTTTAAAGACAGCCTAACATTGACCTCTGTGACAGAGGTCACAGGGTCATTCGGTGCAGCAGTGATCTTCACACCTGTAGTTGTGTTCTCCCTTTCAAAGTGTGCATAGAAGGTGTTGAGTTCATCTGGTAGTGAAGCATCGCTGCCATTCATGCTACTGGGTTTTGCTTTGTAGGAAGTAATGTCTTGCAGACTCTGCCAGAGTTGCTGTGCATCCAATGTCACCTTCAACCTTGTTCGGAATTGTCTCTTCGCCCTTGAAGTAGCCCTCTGCAAATCATACCTGGTTTTCTGGTATAAGCCTCATCACTGGCCACAGGTGTGGTGCTAGAAGACTGGAGGGTGGTGAATACTATTCCGTTAAGAAAGTATAGGGATAACACTGGGAAATAAAGACCAGCGAGTCTTTCTTCAGTCGTGGGCAAGTTATTGGAGAAAATTTTTAGAGATAGGATTTACGAGCATTTGGAAAAACAGTCTGATTAAGGATAGTCAGCATAGCTTTGTAAGGGGCAAATCATGCCTCACGAGTCTGAATGAATTCTTTGAGGATGTGGCAAAATGCATTTAAAGGTAGAGCACTGGATATGGCGTACATGGATTTTAGTTAGACGCATGATAAGGTTCCATGGTAGACACATTCAGAAAGCTATGAGGCATAGGATCCAGGCAAACTTGGCTGTTTGAATTCATAATTGACTTGAGAGGGTAATAGCAAATGGAGAGCATTCTACCTGGAGGTCAATGAGCAGTGTAACTGCAGGGATCTTTTCTGGGACCCCTGCTCTTTGTGATATTTTTTTTTTATAAATGACTTTGATTAGGAAATGGATTAATTAGTTTGCAAATGACATGAAGATTGGTGGAGTTGTGGATACCGTTGAAGATTGTCGTAGATTATAATGGGGCATTGAAAGAATGCAGAACTGGTCTGAGAAGAGACAGTTGGATTTGAACCTGGAAAAGTATGAAGTGCAAGGTCCAATTTGAAGGCAGACTACAGGGTTAATGGTATGATTTTTGGCAGTGTGAAAGAACAGGGGGATCTTGGGATCCACATCCATAGATCCCTCAAAGCTGCAAACAAGTTGATTGGGTTGTTAAGAATTCACATGTTGTGTTGGCTTTCATTAGTTGAGGGATTGAGTTCAAGAGCCACGAGTCATGGAGATGAACAACAAAGAAACAGACCCTTCAGCCAAACTAGTCCATGCTAAAACTATTTAATCTGCCTACTCCCATTGACCTGCACCGGGATCATACCCCTCCATATCCCTATCCATGTACCTACCAAAACTTCTCTTAAATGTTCAAATTGATCCCACATGGACCACTTGTGCTGGTAGCTCATTCCACACTCTCATGACCTTTGAGTGAAGAGGTTTCCTATCGTGTTCCCCTTAAACATCTCACCTTTCACCCTTAACCCATGACCTATGGTTGTAGTCCCACTCAACCTCACTGCAAAATACCTGTGTGCATTTACCCTATCTATACTCCTCATAATTTTGTATATCTCTATCAATTCTCCTCTCAATTTTCTATATTTTAAAGAATACAGTCACAACCTATTAAATCTTTCCTTATAACTCAGGTCTTCCAGACCCAACAATATTCTTGTAAATTTTTTTCTGCAATCAACCTTGTTTAATTCTTTCCTATAGGAAGCTGACCAAAACTGTACACAATACTCCAAATTAACACCTTATTCAATTTCAACACATCTCATTTTCTATACTCAGTACAATGATTTATGAAGGCCAATGTGCCAAAAGCTTTCTTTACAATGCTACCTACCTGTGACACCACTTTCAACAAATTTTACACCTGTATTCCTAGATCCCTTTGTTCTACTACACCCCACTTGTTTGCATTAAGTTTCATCTGGCATTTTTCAGCCAATTTTTCCAGCTGATGCAGATCCCTCTGCAAGTCATGATAGCCTTCCTTATTGTCCACTGCACCTCCAATCTTGGTGATATCTGCAAATTTGCTGATCCAGTTAACCACATTACCATCTAGATCATTGATATAGATGACAAACAACAATGGACCCAGCACTGACCCCAGCGGCACACCATTGGCCTCCAGAGAAACAACCATCTACTACCATTCTCTTGCTTCTCCCATGAAGCCAACGTCTAATCCAATTTACCACCTCCCATGCGAGACTTTGTCAAATGCCTTAAAGTCCACGTAGAGAACCTATACTGCCTTGCTTTCCGTCGCGTCCGAGGGAACACCTTGTTAGGCCCTGGGGATTTACTCACTCTGATTTGCCTCAGGGTAGCAAACACCACCTCCTCTGTAATCTGTACAGGGTCCATGAATTTGATTCCACTTTGCCTCACTTCTACAAACTCTGTATCCATTTCCTGAGCAAACACAGATGCAGAGAATGCATTTAAGATCTCCCCATCTGTTTTGACTCCACACATGGATTACCATTTTGGCTTTCCAGAGAACCAGTTTTGCTCCTTGCAATCCTTTTGCTCTTAACATATCTGTAGAATCCCTTAGGATTCTCCTTCACCTTGACAGCTAGGGCAACTTCATGCCTTCTATTAGCCCTCTTGATTTCTTTCTTAACTGTTCTCTGGCATTTCATATACTTCATAAGCACCTTATTTGTTCTCACCTGTCTATACCTGCTATACACCTCCCTTTTTCTCTTAACCAGGGCTTCAATATATCTTGAAAATCAAGATTCCCTACACTTTTTATCTTTATTTTTTTTATTCTGACAGGTACATAGAAGCATTGTACTCTCAAAATTTCATTTCTGAAGGCTTCCCACTTTCCAAGTACACCTTTGCCATAAAACAGCTTATCCCAATCTACACTTGCCAGATCATTTCTGATAGAATCCAAATTGGCTTTTCTGCAGTTTAAAATCTCAACCCGTGAACCAGACCTATCTCTTTACATATTTACTCTGAACTAATGGCATTGTGATCACTGGATGCAATGTGTTCTCCTACACAAACACTGTCACCTGCTCTGTCTCATTTCCTAACAGCAGATCCAGTATCACACGCTCTCTCATTGGGACTTCTACGTACTGATGAAGGAAACTTTCCTGAACACGTTCGACAAACTCTATCCCATCTAGTCCTTTTACAGTATGGGATTCCCAGTCAATATGTGGAAAGTTAAAATCACCTGCTACAATAACTTTATATTTCTTACAACAGTGGGTGATCCCTTTACAAATTTGATCCTTTAAATCCCTCACACTGTTGGGTGATCTGTAATACAGCCCCATTAATGTGGTCATAGTTTTCTTATTTCTCAGATCCACCCAACTTGCTTCGAGTTAAATTCTCCAGTCTGTCCTGATGGAGCAGTGCCTTGACATTTAACGACTAGTAATGCCACCCTTCTTCCTTTATTTACTCCCACTCTGTCATATCTAACCCCAGAATATTGAGATGCCAATCCCGTACCTCCTGCAGCCAAGTCTCACTAATGGCTACAATATCATAATTCCAGATGTTGATTCATACCTTGAGCTAATCTGCCTTTTCTGATACTTCTTGCATTGAAATGTACACAGTTCGGACACCTGTCACGCCATGCTCTCTCTTTTGATTTCTGACTTTATATGAGGACTTACCAACATCTGCCTCCACAACCTCTCCACTAACTGTTCTGGCACTCTGGTTGCCATCCCCCTCCAGCTCTAGTTTAAACCCTACCGTGCAGTATTAAGACCAGAAGACACAGGAGCAGAATTAGGCCATCCCTCTCCCGCATTGGAAAAGAAAGAAGGGAGTGGATGGAGAAAACACCAGAAGCTGGAGAAATCAAGGTTCAAGCCATCAGGTTGGAGGCTACACAGATGGAATATGAGGTGTTGCTCCTCCAATCTGATTGTGTCCTTTTAAGTGGCAGTAGAGGAAGCCATGGACCAACATGTTGGAATGGGAATAGGCAGTGGAAATAAAATGGTTGGCCAATGGGAAATTCTGTCTGTTGCAGGTGGAGCAAAAGTTCTCAGGGCCAGGTAATTGAAATGTTGCAGATATCGTTGAGAAGGGACTGAACCGAGGGGGATAAAATGGAGTCGAGGTATGGAGGCAGAGGCTCAGTGGGGCAGGAGCAGGCAGAAACAATGGATAAGAGGTAGAACCAAACAGTGCAGGGTAAGGGAACTATCAGTGGAGGGGAGATCTCCAGTCGATGAGGTTGGTGACAGGGCTGGAGACAATGGCCTGATGCTGCTGTGTGCTGTCTTTTTCAAAGGGTAAGTGAGAGGAGGTATCCGAGTTGCTGCCTGGCCTCAGCAAGGTAAAGGTCAGTCTGCAAGACTTCAAAAGTACCCCCTTTGTCTGCCAGCTTGATGGTGAAGTAGGGATTAGTGCAGGATTTACTGACTCGACAGGCTTTCATATATACTTAGTGGCCACTTTATTTAGAACCTCCTGTATCTACTAAAGTGGTCACTTCCTGTGCGTTCATGGTACAGGTATTCTATTGCTGTAGCCCATCCACTTCAAGGTTTGTTCAGAGATGTTCTTCTGCACTCCACTGTAATGCGTGGTTATTTGAGTTACTGTCACCTTCATGTCATTTTCAACTAGTCTTACCATTCTCCTGACCTCTCTCATTAACAAAGATTCTTGTCCACAGAACTGCTGCTCACTGGACATGTTTTGTTTCTCACATCATTCTCTAAACTCTAGAGTCTGTTGTGTGTGAAAATGCTAGATGATCAGCAGTTTCTGAGATACTGAAACAACCCTGCCTGGCACCAACAATCATTCCATGATGAAAGTCACTCAGATCATATTTCATGCTCATTCTGATGTTTCACCTTATCAATAATTAAACCTCTTGACCATGTTTGCATGCTTTTCTGCATTGAGTTGCTGCCACATGATTGCCTGATTAGATACTTGCATTAACAAGCAGGTGTACAGGTGTATCTAATAGTTTGGCCACTAAATGTACTTTTCATTTTACAATGGGCAAGTAGTTCTTTCAGCCATCAGAAAATAAGGTATTCAAATTATATACAGACAGGAAGAATGTGACAGTGTACATAGTTTCTGGGCTCTCTGGAGGTTAAAACCTGAGGACATCGTAGCATCCATTATTAAGGACCTCCAGCATCCAGGGCATGCTCTTTTCTCACTGTTACCATCAGGCTGGAGATACAGAAGCCTGAAGGCACACACTCAGCGATTCAGGACAGCTTCTTCCCCACTGCCATCCAATTCCTAAATGGACATCGAACCTTTGGACACTACCTCACTTTTTAAAAAAATATACAGTATTTCTGTTTTTGCACATTTTTAAAAAATCTACTCTATATGTAACACACATCAAAGTTGCTGGTGAACGCAGCAGGCCAGGCAGCATCTGTAGGAAGAGGTGCAGTCGACGTTTCAGTCAGGACGAAGGGTCTCGGCCTGAAACATCGACTGCACCTCTTCCTACAGATGCTGCCTGGCCTGCTGAGTTCACCAGCAACTTTGATGTGTGTTGCTTGAATTTCCAGCATCTGCAGAATTCCTGTTGTTTGCGTACTCAATATATGTAATTGATTTACTTGTTTATTATGTTTTATTTTATTTATTATTTCTTTCTCTCTCTGCTAGCCATCTGGACACAAGCTGGGGTCTGATCAGCCCCGGCTGGGTCACCTGGAGGAGGTTGTGTGATGTTGAAAGACCCGAAACACCCGATGATTCCAGGAACATCACTGAAGATGTGTCCAGAAGCATCAATAGATGTATGTACACAGTCTCTCTCTGCTAGATTACGTATTGCATTGAACTGCTGCTGCTAAGTTAACAAACTTCACATCACATGTCAGTGATAATAAACCTGATTCTGATCCTGATTCCAAATAGGTAATTCAAATGTCAAAGGAAAACAAATGGTCTGCCTGCTGTTGTAAGAAGTCTGCTTACCTTCAACGGGCTTGAGCAGCAATAAAAACACCTTTCCCATATGGCAAGTACATTAGCTTCTGCTGCATGTTCCTGTCTTCATTGCACAGAAATAGCAAGACCATTTAATGATGAATGCATCTTTTCCAAATCACAAAATGATATAAAGTCCTTTTTTTTTTCCATAAGTATTTTAAAACAAACAGAATTATGGTCATTGCTCCCCCACTGACACACTACCCACTTGCACAGCCTCACAAAGAGGAGGTCAAGCAAAGCCCTTCCTTTAGTAGTGCCATTGGTATATTGCTTCAGAAAACATAACAGCTTCTGCCCAATATAATCCATTAGCATTATAGCAGTTCCTGTCAATAAAGGACAGATAAAAAGCAGCTACCATTTCTGCTTCTACCTGATGTACAGGGACATCTTAGAATCAGAATCAGGTTTATTATCACCAGCATGTGTCGTGAAATTTGTGAACTTAGCAGCAGCAGAACAATGCAATACATGATAATATAGAAAGAAGGAATAAATAAATAAGTATACTCAGACTCCACTTAATGCTTGAGGATGCTTCCTTGGAGATAGTGTTACGCAGGGTAAATCAGCGCTATGTGGGGTCATTATAATATTACATAAATGTACGTGTGCCTGATTTTAAAAAAAATACGATATACTATTTTATGTATACACTGTAATTTGTGGAGTAACAAATACACAAATAGGCCTAACCTAGGCAGCAGCAGCGGAGGGAAGCAGGTGGTTGGTACATTTTAGAGGAGGGACCAGTCCTCCTCTGACTTTGGCTTCTCCTTCAAGTAAGCATTGACTGCCTTTTAAGTTTCCTCTCATGAAGCAGTTCTCCGTAGCAGGAGATCATGTTGAGAACACCTCTCTTTGCCTTTCTACTTCACTCCCAGTCAGGGTCATTATTGATGAACTGGTCCATGATCTATGCGATCATGGTGATGCTAGCGCTGAGGATTTTTGTGGTGAGGTTTCTTACAGGTGTTTCCTCTTCCCTATCTGTGTCCTCAGATTCTCCTGGGGTGCATTGCTCTATCAATTCTGGAAGCTCTTTGTTATTAATGCACTCACCATGAGAATGTTCAACACTGCCATCATTAACATCCTCTAATCCCACTTCACTGACTAGTTCAACGATGCCTTGGATGGCTGATTCTGCCTGAAGTCCTTGGAGTTTCAAATCCATGCTAATGCTTTTCCTAGACATCATACATATACTACACTCACAGGCTGTTTTCCAGACATATTGGGTGGAAAAAAAAATGCAATAAATTGGGGAGGGAGCAAGAATGTTTACACACACAGGGAGGCAGAGTGTGAACTAATACATGATTGGCTGTGTGTGGCTCAGAGTCTATGTAAAGCACTCCCATTGGTCGATTGAATGTTTACTCTAATGGCATTGTAACGAATCAGTGCTATGCAGGGTAGCATTTTGTGTCCTCAGTGCAAATCATACATACATATAAATGTGTATGTGTATATATACAAACATATATTCTCTATCTTTTATGAAAGACCTACATTAGTACCTGTTTTCGCTAACCGAAAGAAATCCGACGAGGATTTTTGCTCTTATGAGAAAAAGGCAAAAGGCGAAAATAGCGTTCAGTGTTTGTTTTGCAGTGAGCCATTATCAAGGCAGTGCACACCCCGAGCAGCGAGAGTGGCGCCGCCAAGCGCCTTCCCCGGGAACTACACTCAGCATCAAGCCGCCATAGCTTAGAAACATGTCTGTGAGCCTCTGTGTTTTATCTCGATTTATTTTGTGCATCCGTTAGCAAGATATGTCCTAAGGTGTCAGAAAAGCCTAAGACAGCTCGTAAGGGTGTTACATCTAGTGTAAAACTGGACATAATTAAGTGTTTCGATCGTGGTGAACGAAATAAAGACATTATGCATCCAGTAATGGCTGAAAATGCTTGTTCATATCTGTACGTCGTTCCAAAACAACAGATATAACTCTGGGCAAATTTTCTTAGTACTGGATATAACGACAGATGTAACTCTGGAAAATCCTTTTCCAGCAGATTCCTGTCCCTTAGACACTGTGCCTCATTCCCTTCCGCCATTAGTGCCTATCTCTGTGAAGTAAGGACCGAGAAACGGCGGCAGGGCCTGCTTTAAACTTGTGCACACAGGCGGCCCAGGGCATAGGGTCGCTCTCTACTGGACCAAAGCAGCAGTTGAGTTCGGCAGCCCCCTGGGTGTCTGAGCAGCCCTCTTTAGGATCGCCCTGCTCACCTCCATGAAGGAAGGGGCTGGAAAAGGTACCTCAAACATAGTCTGCTTCACTTCACCCTGGCCAGCTTACCGCGGCTGGTGGGGATCCCTCACAGCGGTCGACCTACAACAGTGAAGAAGAAAGTGATGGTGCTCAACCTTGGCACATGGAACGTGAGAACTCTGCAAGATAACATCAAGGCAGACAGACCAGAGAGAAGAACTGCACTGGTTGCAAAAGAGCTAGCTCGCTACAACGTGGACATAGCAGCTCTCAGCGAAACGCGCCTGGCTGACAAGGGCCAGCTGACAGAACGTAGTGGTGGATACACGTTCTTCTGGAGCGGTCGCAGCAGCGCTGAACGACGAGAAGCAGGCGTAGGATTTGCCATCAATTCTAACCTCGCCCGTAAACTCACCAAGCACCCAGAGAGCATCAACGACCGCCTGATGACACTTCAGCTCCCACTTGCAAACAAGAAGAGTGCTACGCTGATTAGTGCCTACGCTCCCACCATGACCAACCCAGATGACATTAAAGACAGGTTCTATGAAGAACTCGATGCCCTCATTTCAGCAATCCCACAGTCAGGGAAGCTCATTGTTCTCGGGGACTTCAATGCCAGAGTAGGGACAGACTACCAAACCTGGGAAGGGATCATTGGAAGACACGGCACTGGCAAGTGTAACAGCAATGGCCTTCTGCTCCTCCTCAAGACATGTGCCACACACGACCTTGTCATCACCAACACCCTGTTCCGCTTACCCACCAGTAAGAAGACATCATGGATGCACCCACGCTCGAAGCACTGGCATCTGATTGACTACATCATCACCAGGAAGAGGGACAGGATGGATGTCAGAGTGACAAGAGCCATGTGTGGTGCTGACTGCTGGACCGACCACTGCCTCATTGTGTCAAGGTCCAGGCTTCGCATTCTGCCCATGAGAAGACCCCAAGGGTAGAAGACTGCAAAGAGGCTGAATGTCTCCAAGCTGAAAAGCAGCTGGGTTGCAGAAGAATTCGTCAATGACCTTGAAGGCAGACTGCCAGACACACCACAGGATGACGGGACCAGCATTGAGGAACAGTGGACGGCCTTCAGAGACGCTGTCTACACTACTGCCCTCGAACATCTCGGACCAGCAACCCAAAGAAACCAAGACTGGTTCGATGAGAATGATGAAGAAATACAGGCACTACTAATGGAGAAACATCAACATCACAGAGCGCATCAGAACGACCCCACGTTGCTAGCCAAGAAAGATGCCTTTACCAACGCAAGAAGAAAGGTGCAGAAAAAACTTTGCAAGATGCAGGACAGCTGGTTCAGCAAGAAGGCGGATGAAATCCAGGGCTATGCAGACAGCCACGACATAGAAGCGCTTCTAAGATGCACTTAAGGCTGTATACGGACCCCAGTCCTCCGGCTCTTCACACCACCTCAACGCAAATGAGACTTAGCTGCTGACAGAGAAGAAGCAGATTCTGGATCGGTGGGCTGAGCACTTTAACAATGTCCTTAACTGCCCTGCCGACAACAACGACGATGAGGCCATTGTCTGCCTGCCCCAGGTAGAGATCAACAAGAACCTCGACACCCTCCCCACAGTAGATGAAGTCAGGAAGGCAGTGAAGCAACTCTCCTGTGGCAAAGCGCCAGGACCTGATGCAATCCCTGCTGAGATATATAAAGCAGGAGGCCCTGCCATGATGCAAAAGCTGACTGTACTCTTCCAGTCCATGTGGAAAGAGAGACAGGTCCCGCAACAGCTGAAAGATGCCAGCATAGTCCACATCTACAAGAGGAAAGGCAACCGCCAGTCTTGCGACAACCACCGAGGCATCTCCCGCTTGTCCATTGCGGGGAAGATTCTGGCCCGTGTCCTGCTCAACTGCCTTCTCCAACATCTTGAGCAAGGTCTGCTCCCAGAAAGAAAGTGCGGCTTCCGTGCTGAATGTGGGACCGCAGACATGATTTTTGCTGCGCGCCAACTCCAGGAAGAATGCCAGGAGCAACACAGCGACCTCTTCGTGACCTTTGTCGATCTAACCAAGGCTTTCGATACGGTCAGCAGAGAAGGCTTGTGGAAGATCATGGAGAAGTTTGGCTGCCCCAGCAAGTTCATCACAATCGTCCGGCAGTTCCACGACGGTATGATGGTGAAAGTTCTGGATGACGGCGACGAGTCGGAGGCCTTCCCAGTGACAAATGGCGTCAAACAAGGCTGCGTTCTTGCCCCGACTCTGTTCAGTATGGTATTCTCTGCCATGCTGACAGATGCCTTCCGTAACTACGAAGGAGGAATCCACGTCAGGTACAGGACTGACAGCAGGTTGTTCAACCTTAGGCGCCTGCAGGCAGTTACAAAGGTGCGAGAGACTGTTATCAGAGACTTCTTGTTTGCTGATGACTGCGCACTCAACGCCAGCACAGAGCAGGAGATGCAGCGTGAAATGGACTGCTTCTCACAAGCCTGCGACAACTTCGGTCTCACTATCAGCACCAAAAAGACTGAAGTTATGTACCAGCCTGCCCCAGGAAAGCCATACCAGGAGCCGCACATCACGGTGAAGGGCCAGAACCTCCAGGCAGTCCACAACTTCACCTACCTGGGCAGCATACTCTCTCGTACAGTGAACATAGACGCTGAGGTCAACAACAGGATTGCCAAAGCCAGCGCCGCCTTTGGGAGACTCCGTGAGAACGTCTGGGAGCGGAGAGGACTCAGCCTTACCACCAAGCTGAAGGTCTACTGTGCAGTGGTCCTTACCACCCTCCTTTACGCCAGCGAGACCTGGACTGTCTACAGCAGACACGCCAAACAGCTCAACCACTTTCACCTGAGCTATCTCCGCAGACTCCTCCACATCAGGTGGCAGGAGAAAGTCCCCGACACGGAAATCCTGGAATGAGCTGGGCTCTGCAGCGTCTACACCCTCCTGCTGAAAGCCCAAGCCAGGTGGGCTGGACATGTGGTCAGAATGCCAGACAGCCGATTGCCTAAGCAGCTGCTGTACGAAGAACTGTGTCAGGGCAAGCGCTCAGTCGGGGGGGGCGGAAGAAACGTTACAAAGACTGCCTCAAAGCGTCCCTCAAAGGCCTGGGTGTCGACATCAACACATGGGAGACGCTTGCCCTTGACCGTCCAGCTTGGCGCAGCAAGATCACCACAGGAGCCCGTGCAGCTGAAGTCAGGCGCATCATCGAGGCACAACGAAAGCATGCTGTGCGCAAGGCCTGAGCAGCATCCACTGCCACGACAGCACCCAGCCACTTGTGTCCCACATGTGGGCGAGCCTTCAGGGCCCAGATTGGCCTCATCAGTCACCTCCGGACCCACAGCCACCAGTCTCCCATTTGACTTTGAAGCCATGGTCATCTTCAACTACGAAGGACTAACAACAACAACAACAACCCCGAGAAAGACAACCATGACAGTGAAGCCTTGCGTGGGCAGGTGTGTGCGCGAGCCAACTTTTTTTCTACAAATCAGTTTTTGGCTAAGTCTTCCCAATTCTGGTAAGTGAAATTACACTGTACATATTTATTTCTACTTTATATAGGCTGTGTATTTATCATATCATTCCTGCTTTTACTATATGTTAGTGTTATTTTAGGTTTTATGTGCTATTTGGTATAAATTGGTAGGTTATGTTTTGGGTCTGGGAACGCTCAAAACATTTTTCCCTTATAAATTAATGGTAATTGTTTCTTCGCTTTACGCCATTTCAGCTTACGAAAAGTTTCATAGGAACGCTCTACTTTTGGATTATAATATAATTATTATATATATTAATTAGTTAGGTTAAAAATAGTGGAAAACAGATATAATTTATAAAAAAAAGCTCCCTGAAACAGGCAACACAAGTGGACAGAATGGTAAAGAAGGCATGTGACATTCATGGTTCAGCAGCTGAAAGCTGTACTGTACTTTGTTCAGGATACATTGGAGTTCCTGTGCGATCTGATCACTGTATTATGTGGAGGCTTTGGAGAGAATGAAGAAAAGTTTCAGCTAATTGCTGTCTGGATTCAAAAATATTAGCTATAACGAGAGGTTAGACAAACTAATTCTTCTGTCTAGAGCATCACAAACTCAAGGGAGACCCTATAGAAGTTTCAAAAATTGAGAGGCATAGATAGAGCAGATAGTCAGTTATTTTTCCCCAATGTAGAAATGCCAATAGTAGGGAACATAGCTTTAAGGTGAGAGGAGAAATTTTGAAGATGTGCAGGGCTCAGATGTTCTGATTTAAGGTGGTGCTGGTGAAGCCTAGCGAATACTTGATGGTGTCCAATGAAACATAGAAAACAAATAAATACTTCATTATTCACATTTTTGTCATACACTATCGCTGCAAACAGTGGCCTGTGGATTCCCTGTTGGAGTAGAGCTGAATTGCCCGTATGACCTAGCATTATTGCAGTGTGGGCTGGGGTCTCAA
The DNA here is from genome assembly GCF_030028105.1 of Mobula birostris. Classification (NCBI taxonomy): domain Eukaryota; kingdom Metazoa; phylum Chordata; class Chondrichthyes; order Myliobatiformes; family Myliobatidae; genus Mobula; species Mobula birostris. The sequence goes on along the minus strand of NC_092377.1, from coordinate 170,426,815 downwards.
TGGGGCAGAATGTCCAGTCCGGACTTGCTGGAGCGGACTTGGAGGCAATTTGACGCGGCAGAGCCAAGGCGAGGAAAGATCCGAGGTTTGATTGATTTTAGAGGGGAGCTGAATCGGAAAGGTCAGATACCAGCCGAATCAAGATGGCAGAGCCCAAGCCCAAGGGTGTATTGAAATGGCAGAGCCGATTCCGAGAGCGAAGAACAATCTGAGGTTTGGATAATTTAAGCACTGGGCCAGATTAAAATGGTCAGGCTGTCACAGTCAGAAGCAAGAGACTGGCCAGTTCGGTTCACTGCTCCACAGGGTTTGCTTGTCTCTGCGATAGACTGAGCCTGTGGCCTGCAACTAGTGGATTTCTGGATTGGCATCACAGTGATGCCGGACGTTGTGAACTTCAGTTCTGAATGTTGTTTGCTTGTTTCATTGTCTGCACATTTTTTTTTTTTTTTTGTTATGCACACTGGGTGTTTGACAGTCTTTTATTTTTAATGGGTTCTATTGGGGTTCTTTGTTTCATGGCTGCCTGTAAGGAGATGAATCTCAAGGTTCAAAGTACATTTACTATCAAAATAATACGTTATGTAACCTTGAGATTTGTCTCCTCACAGGCACCCACAAAACAAAAGAACATAAGGAATAGGAGCAAGAGTAGGCCACTGGCCCATCATGCCTGCTCCACTATTCAATAAGATCATGGCTGATCTGGCCATGGATTCATCTCCACCTACCTGCCTTTTCCCCATAACCCTTAATTCCCCCTACTATGCAAAGATCTATCCAACCACATCTTAAACATATTTACTGGGGTAGCCTCCACTGCTTCATTGGACAGAGAATTCCACAGATTCACCACTCTCTGGGAAAAGCAGTTCCTCCTCATCTCTGTCCTAAATCTACTCCCCCGAATTTTCAGTCTATGTCGCCTGGTTCTAATCTCACCTACCAGCGGAAACAACTTTCCTGCCTCTATCTTATCTATCCCTTTCATAATTTTATATGTTTCTAAAAGATCTCCTCTCATTCCTCTGAATTCCAGCAAGTACTGTCCCGGGCAACTCAATTTCTCCTCATAGTCTAACCCCCTCATCTCTGGAATCAACCTGGTTAATCTCCTCTGCACAGCCTCTGAATCCAGAATATCCTTCCTCAAGTAAGGAGACCAGAACTGTACACAGTACTCCAGGTGCGGCCTCACCAGTGCCCTGTACAGTTGCAGCATAACCTGCCTTCTCTTAAATTCAACCCCTCCAGCAATGAAGGCCAACATACCATTTGCCGCCTTGATAGCCTGCTGCACCTGCAAACTAACCTTTTGTGATTCATGAACAAGCACTCCCAAGTCTCTCTGCACAAAAGCATGCTGCAATTTTTTAAACTATGTAAATAATGATCTGCTCTTTCATTTTTCCTTCCAAAGTGGATGACCCCGCATTTACAAACATTCGATTTCATCTGCCAGACCCTTGCCCACTCACATAACCTATCTACATCTCTCTGCAGACTCTCCGTATCTTCTGCACAATTTGCTTTTCCACTCAATTTACTATCATCAGCAAACTTAGATACACTACACTCGGTCCCCTCTTCCAGATCGTTAATGTATATCGTGAACAGTTGCGGGCCCAGCACCGACCCCTGCGGCACACGGCTCACCACTGATTGCCAACCAGAGTAACACCCATGCGTCTCACTCTCTGCTTTCTATCAGTTAGCCAATCCTCTGTCCATGCTAATACATCACCCCCAACTCTATGGATCATTATATTATGGATAAGTCTTTTACGTGGCATTTTATCGAACGCCTTATGGAAATCTAAGTAAATAACGTCCATCTGTTCCCCTCTATCCACTGCACTCGTTATATCCTCAAAGAATCCTCAAAAGAAACCATTAAAAAAAGACTGTCAATCACCTAATGAGCAGAGACAGAAGAAAACATATCATACAAACAATAAAAGTATGCAAACAGCTTCGGAACTGAAGTTTTATGAAAGGCACAAAGCCATGCATCACTGCAGCTGGAGCATGCCACAGCCTCTGCTCAGTGTGCAACTGAGTAAATGTTGCAGAGCAGCGACCGGCCCAGCCTCTGGTCATGACACCCTGACCTTTTATATCTGCCCCAGCTTTTAAATTGTTCAAACACTGGGGTTATTCCTCACTCAGACCACTCTAGGGCTGGAACCCTGCTGCCTAATCTGACCCTTCCAATTCTTAAATCAATCAGACATCGAGACTTTCTTCGTTGTATAAAGTACACATACTTTGACAACAAAATGTACTTTGAACTTTTTTTTAAAAAAACAGAATCTTGGGTGCCTTGAATATAAGACCATAAGACATAGGAGCAGAATTAGGCCATCTGGCCTATTGAGTCTGCTCCGTTATTCAATCTTGGCTGATCCTTTTTTTTCCCCTCCCACCTCAGCCCCAGTTCCGGGCCATCTCCCCCCCCCCCCATAACCTTTGACGCCATGTCCAATCAAGAACCTATCAATCTCTGCCTTAAATACACCCAACGACCTAGCCTCCACAGCTGCACGTGGCAACAAATTCCACAAATTTACCACCCTTTGGCTAAAGAAAATTCTCCGTTTTGAAAGGGACCCCTCTATCCAGAGGCTGTGCCCTCTTGTCCAAGGCTCTCCCACCATGAGAAACATCCTTTCCACATCTACTCTGTCTAGCCCTTTCAATATTCGAAGGGTTTCAAGGAGATCCCCCCCCCCTCATCCTTCCGATTCCAGTGAGTACAGACCCAGAACCATCAAATGTTCCTCGTATAATAACCCTTTCATCACTGGAATCAGCCTAGTGAACCTCCTGTGGACCCTCTCCAATGCCAAAACATCTTTTCTAATATGAGGGGCCCAAAACTGTTCACAGTACTCAAGGTGAGGACTCACCAGTGCCTTAAAGCCTCAGCATCACATCCCTGCTCTTGTATTCTAGACCTCTTGAAATGAATGCTAACATGGCATTTGCCTTTCTCGCCATCGACTCCACCTGCAAGTTAACCTTCAGATTGTCCTGCACAAGGACTTCCAAGTCCCTTTGCATCTCAGATTTTTGGATTCTCTCCCAGTTTAGAAAATAGTCCACACATTTATTTCTACTACCAAAGTGCGTGACCATGCATTTTCCAACGTTGTATTTCATTTGCCACTTTGTTGCCTATTCTCCTAATGTGTCTAAGTCCTTCTCATCCTGTCTGTTTCCTCAACACTACCAGCTCCTCCACCAATCTTCGTATCATCTGCAAAGTTGGCAACAAAGTCATCTATTCCATCATCTAAATCATTTATATACAGCATAAAAAGTGGTCCAAACACCGACCCCTGTGGATCACAGTGAAATATGAATAATGGTGGAAGCAGACACAACAATGACATTTAGGAAGCATTTACATGGGCATGTCAATATGCATGCAATGGAAGGATATGGATTATGTGCTGGCAGATAAGTTTAATTTAATTTGTAATCATGGTCAGCACAGATATTGCAGGCTGAAGGTTCTATTGCAAACCAATTATGCCTACATATTTCTGATCTTCATAATCATTTGCTCCTCTAATTCATGACCCTGTACCCTAGAATACTGAGCTGCCAGTCCCGTTTCTGAAATACTTCATGTACCTATCCATACCCTGAGTTCATCTGCCTTACCTGACAAACTTGTTGCATTAAAATAACTGCACTTTATTCTATTAGCCCTTCCTTATTCCTTGTTCTGTGCCTACTTGTTCTACCTACCGAATTTGTTTATTGTAATTTCTACATTTGCTTCAACTTTCTCATTTGCGTCACTACTACTTTGGATCCCACCCTCCTGTCAGATAAGTTTAAGTCCTTCAGAGTAGTTGTAGAGTCATTGAGCAATTAGGCACGGTTACAGGTGCATTGGCCCAACAGGTCCATGCTCAGCACAGTGCTCACCTAACTAGTCCCAAGTTCCTGTATTTAGCCCATATCCCTCAAAGCCCCTCCCCTCCATGTATCATGTAAATAATTCTAAAAATTATTCTATCTATGTGCCTCAACCACTTCCTGTGGCAGCTCATTCCAGCAACTCACTACCCTCTGTGTGTAAACGTTGCCTCTCAGGTCCTTCTTAAATCATTCGCCTCTCACCCTAAACATAGCCCCCTAGCCTGGAGAAAAGGTTATTACCATAAACCATATTTATGCCTCTCATAATTTTAAAGATTTATATAAGGTCACACCTTATTCTCATACATTCCAAGGAATGAAGAGCTAGTCTGGAGAACCTATCCCTCTAGACCTGGCATATCCTTGTAAATCTTTTTTGTATTACTTCCACTATAACCACACCTTTCCTGAAACAGGGTGACCAAAACTGTACACAGAACCCCAAGTACGAGCCACACCAGTGACTTAAGCAACTGCAATATAATCAGAGTTCAAAGTAAACTTATAATCAAGGTAGATGCACCTTATGGCTGTTAGCATAAACTATCTTAAAATTCATTTTCTTAAAGGCATTTACAGTAAAAAAAAATATAATAGAACTTACAAAAAATTATATAAACGAGGGCTGACAAACAACCAATGACCATAACACCAAATGTGCAAATAACACGACTTTTAAAAGTCCTTGGAAGTGAGTGTATAGAACCTACAATCAATTCAGAGCAGTGGTGATTGAAGCTATCCACGCTGGTTCAAGAGCCTGATGGTTATAGGGTGATACCTGTTCCCGAACCTGGTGGTGTGGGACCTGATGGTTGTAGGGTGATACCTGTTCCTGAACCTGGTCGTGTGGTACTTAAGGCTTTTACTCCTCCTGTCCAACGGAACAAGCAAATCCCTTCATCAGGATATTAATTCTCGTCCAATTCAGCTGCAATTTGTTCTTATACAGGTGACCTTTGCCCTACAAGAGGCCCTAATGATTCAAGAATAGGAGCCCTCATACATGCACCAGTTCTTCAGCCACAAATCTGCCTTTTACTCCCATTCCTAACCTCAAAAGTGTAAGGCACTAGACCATAAAACACAAGAGCAGAATTAGGCCATTTGGCCCATTGGGTCTGCTCCGCCATTGAATTGAATTAACTTTATTACTTACATCCTTCACCTACATGAGTAAAAATCTCTATGTTACGTCTCCGTCTACATGTGCAATTTATAGTAATTTATAATAAATAGTATGTACAACAGGACAGTCAATATAACATAGAAATAAAGTTGTATCAGCATGAATTAATCGGTCTGATGGCCTGGTGGAAGAAGCTGTCCCGGAGCCTGATGGTCCTGGCTTTTATGCTGCAGTACCATTTCCCGAATGGTAGCAACTGGAGCAGTTTGTAGTTGGGGTGACTCGGGTCCCCAATGATCCTTTGGACACTTTTTACACACCTGTCTTTGTAAATGTCCTAAATAGTGGGAAGTTCACATCTACAGAGGCGCTAGGATGTCTGCACCACTCTCTGCAGAGTCCTGCGATTGAGGGAAATCAGTTTCCTTACCAGTCAGTGATGCAGCCAGTCAGGAGGCTCTCAATTGTGCCCCTGTAGAAAGCTCTTAGGATTTGGGGTCCCATACCAAACTTCTTCAACTGTCTGAGGTGAAAGGGGAGCTGTTGTGCCTTTTTCACAACACAGCCGGTATGTACAGACCATGTGAGATCCTTGGTGATGTTTATGCTAAGGAACTTAAAGCTGTTCACCCTCTCAACCCCCAGATCCACTGATGTCAATAGGGGTTAGTCTGTCTCCATTCCTCCTGTAGTCCACACCAGCTCCTGTTTTTGCAATATTAAGGGAGAGGTTGTTTTCTTGACACCACTGTGTCAGGATGATGACTTCTCTGTAGGCTGCCTCAATATTATTTGAGATCAGTGTACAGCTGTCAGCAAATTTAATTAGTAGATTAGAGCTGTGGGTGGCTACACAGTTATAGGCGCACAGAGAATAAAGGAGGGGGCTTAGTACACAGCCCTGGGGGGCACCTGTGTTGAGGGTCAGAGGTGAGGGAGCCCACTCTTGCCAAAAGCCAATAATCTGACAAAGTCCAGGATCCATCTATACAAGCCAAGGTGAAGGCTGAGGTCCCTGAGCTTCTTGTCGAGCCTGGAGGGAATTATGATGTTGAATGCTGAACTGTAGTCCAACAACAGCATTCTCACAGAAGCATCCTCCTTCTCCAGATGTGTAAGGACAGTGTGTAGAGCTGTGGCTACTGCGACATCTGTAGATCAGCTGTGTCAGTTGGCGAATTGTAGGGGGTCCAGACTGGCTGGTAGCATGCTGCAGATGTAGTCCTTGACCAGCCTCTCAAAGTATTTGCTTATTATGGAGGTGAGTGTGACGGGACACCAGTCGTCCAGCCATGTTACTTTGGTCTTTTTGGATACAGGAACAATGGTGGATGTTTTGAAGCAGGAGGGCACTCTGCACTGGGAGAGGGAGAGATTAAAAATGTCTGTAAACACACCTGCCAGTTGTGCCGTGCACACTCTGAGAACCCACCCTGGGATGCAGTTTGGTCCCACAGCCTTGTGCTGTCCACTCGTTGGAAACACTTGCGTACTTCGGCCTCAGCTCTCGGTCGCATCAGTGGCTCTCTTCAGGGGCTCAGTATTGGCAACATCAAATTGAGCATAAAAAAGATTTAGCTCATCTGGCAGAGGCAGCGACGTTGAAAACTCCACTGCATTAACTCTGAAGACTACGATGGTGTGCAGACCTTGCCATTATCAAGGCTGATCCTTTTCCCCTCCTCAGCCCCGATCCCCAGCCTTCTCCCCCATAACCATTGATGCCATGTCCAATCAAGAACCTCTCAAACTCTGCCTTAAGTACAACCAATGACCTGGGTTCCACGGCTGCCTGTGGAAATAAATTCCACAAATTCACCACCCTCTGGCTAAAGAAATTTCTCTGCGTTAGGGAGATTCAACCAAGAAATCCTTGAAAAGATCAAGAGCGTGTGAGGCGTCACGGATGTAGGTGGGAAGGAACTGAACTAGGAGGATGAAACAGAGTTGAAGTATGCAGATATGAATTCAGTGGGACAGGGACAAGCTGAAACAATGGGTCTACCTGGACAAGCAAGTTTGTGGATTTTGGATAGGAGGTAGAAATGGGTGGTGTGGGGTGCGGGAACTGAGGTTGGTGGCACTAGATGGGAGATCCCCAGAGTCAACATGGTTGGTGATGGTGTGGGAGACTGCATTGGTGCTGCTTCCGGTACCCATGCTGTACCCGCCCGTCGATTTCATCCACTTTGCCTCCAACCCTGCCCTCAAATTCTCCTGGTCTATTTCCGACACTTCCCTCCCCTTTCTCGAGCTCACTGTCTCTATCTCCGGAGAAAGTTTATCCACCGATGTCTATTATAAACCAATGGACTCTCACAGCTCCACACATCAAAGTTGCTGGTGAACACAGCAGGCCAGGCAGCGTCTCTAGGAAGAGGTACAGTTGACGTTTCAGGCCGAGACCCTTCATCAGTCCTGACGAAGGGTCTCGGCCTGAAACATCGACTGTACCTCTTCCTAGAGACGCTGCCTGGCCTGCTGCGTTCACCAGCAACTTTGATGCATGTTGCTTGAATTTCCAGCATCTGCAGAAATCCTGTCCTTTGCGACTCTGACAGCTACCTAGACTATACCTCGTCCCACCCTGCTACTTGTAAAAACACCACCCCTTTCTTTCCTCTGACTTCTACCTTGCCAAGGCACAGCGACAACTCCCGGATACCTCCTCTTATTTACCCCTCGATCGTGACCCCACTAAAGAGCACCAGGCCATTGTCTCCCACACCATCACCGACTTTATCCGCTCAGGGGATCTCCCATCCACTGCTACCAACCTTATAGTTCCCACACCTCGCACTTCCCGTTTCTACCTCCTACCCAAGATCCACAAACCCACCCGTCCTGGCAGACCTATTGTCTCAGCTTGCTCCTGCCCCACCGAACTCGTTTCTGCATACCTCGACACTGTTTTATCCCCCCTTATTGAATCACTTCCTACCTATGTTCGTGACACTTCTCACGCTCTTAAACTTTTCGATGATTTTAAGTTCCCTGGCCCCCACCGCTTTATTTTCACCATGGATGTCCAGTCCCTATATACTTCCATCCCCCATCAGGAAGGTCTCAAAGCTCTCCGCTTCTTTTTGGATTCCAGACTTAATCAGTTCCCCTCTACCACCACTCTGCTCCGTCTAGCGGAATTAATCCTTACTCTTAATAATTTCTCCTTTGGCTCCTCCCACTTCCTCCAAACTAAAGGTGTAGCTATGGGCATCCGTATGGGTCCTAGGATGCCTGTCTTTTTATTGGCTTTGTGGAACAATCTATTTTCCGTGCCTATTCTGGTATCTGTCCCCCACTTTTCCTTTGCTACATCGACGACTGCATTGGCGCTGCTTCCTGCACGCATGCTGAGCTCGTTGACTCCATTAACTTTGCCTCCAACTTTCACCCTCCCCTCAAGTTTACCTGGTCCATTTCCGACACCTCCCTCCTCTTTCTAGATCTTTCTGTCTCTGTCTCTGGAGACAGCTTATCCACTGATGTCTACTATAAGTCTACTGACTCTCACAGTTATCTGGACTATTCTTCTTCTCACCCTGTCTCTTGCAAAAATGCCATCCCCTTCTCGCAATTCCTCCGTCTCCGCCGCATCTGCTCTCAGGATGAGGCTTTTCATTCCAGGACGAGGGAGATGTCCTCCTTTTTTAAAGAAAGGAGCTTCCCTTCCTCCACTATCATGTCTGCTCTCAACCGCATCTCCCCTATTTCACGTACATCTGCTCTCACTCCATCCTCCCGGCACCCCACTAGGAATAGGGTTCCCCTGGTCCTCACCTACCACCCCACCAGCCTCCAGGTCCAACATATTATTCTCTGTAACTTCTGCCACCTCCAACAGGATCCCACCACTAAGCACATCTTTCCCTCCCCCCCCCCCCACCCACTTTCCGCAGGGATCGCTGCCTACGTGACTCCCTTGTTCATTTGTCCCTCCCCATCCCTCCCCACTGATCTCCCTCCTGGCACTTATCCTTGTAAGCGGAACAAGTGCTACACGTGCCCTTACACTTCCTCCCTTACCACCATTCAGGGCCCCAGACAGACCTTCCAGATGAGGCGACACTTCACCTGTGAGTCGGCTGGGGTGATATACTGCGTCCGGTGCTCCCGATGTGGCCTTCTATATATTGGCGAGACCCGACGCAGACTGGGAGATCGCTTTGCTGAACGTCTATGCTCTGTCCACCAGAGAAAGCAGGATCTCCCAGTGGCCACACATTTTAATTCCACATCCCATTCCCATTCTGACATGTCTATCCACAGCCTCCTCTACTATAAAGATGAAGCCACACTCAGGTTGGAGGAACAACACCTTATATTCCATCTGGGTAGCGTCCAACCTGATGGCATGAACATAGACTTCTCTAACTTCCGCTAATGCCCCACCTCCCCCTCGTACCTCATCCGTTATTTTTTTTTTATATACACACATTCTTTCTCTCACTCTCCTTTTTCTCCCTCTGTCCCTCTGACTATACCCCTTGCTCATCCTCTGGTTCCCCCCCCACCCCGTCTTTCTCCCCGGACCTCCTGTCCCATGATCCTCTCATATCCCCTTTGCCAATCACCTGTCCAGCTCTTGGCTCCATCCCTCCCCCTCCTATCTTCTCCTATCATTTTGGATCTCCCCCTCCCTCTTTCAAATCACTTACTAACTCTTCCTTCGGTTAGTCTTGATGAAGGGTCTCAGCCTGGAACGTCGACTGTACCTCCTCCTAGAGATGCTGCCTGGCCTGCTGCGTTCACCAGCAACTTTGATGTGTGTTACCCTCCTTTCAATTCCTTTGTCTCTGCTGCATCTGTTCTCAGGATGAGGCTTTTCATTCAAGAACGAAGATGTCCTCCTTTTTCTAAGGAAGGGGCTTCCCTTCCTCCACCATTAATGCTGCTCTCAACGGCATCTCTTCCATTTCACACGTCTGCTCTTACCTTATCCTCCCGCCACGCTACCAGGGATAGGGTTCCTCTTGTCCTCACCTACCACCCCACCAGCCTCCACATCCAGCAGATAATTCCCTGAAACCTCTGCCACCTCCAACTGGATCACACCACCAAACACATCTTTCCCTCCCCTCCAACTTTCTGCTTTCCGCAGGGATCGCTCCCTACGCGACTCCATTGTCCATTCGTCCCTCTACACTGATCTCCCTCCTGGCACTTATCCTTGCAAGTGGAACAAGTGCTTCATATGCCCCTACACATCTGTCCTCACTACCATTCGGGGCCTCAAACAGTCCTTCCAGGTGAGACAGCACTTCACCTGTGAGCCTGTTGGGGTCATGTACTGTGTTTGGTGAGCCTGGTGTGGCCTCTTGTACATCGCCGAGACCCAACATAGATTGGGAGACTGCTTCACCGAGCATCTACACTCCATCCATCAGAACAAGCGGGATCTCCCAGTGGCCACCCATTTTAATTCCACTTCCCATTCCCTATGTCCATTCATGGCCTCCTTCACTGTCAGGAAAAAAGTCACACCTAAGTTGGAGGAACAACACCTTATATTCCATTTCAGTAGCCTCCAACCTGATGGCATGAACATCGATTTCTCAAACTTTCAGTAGGCCTCCACCTACCCCCCACCCTCACCATTTCCCATCCCCTTGTCCCTCTCTCATGGCAGACCACAGTACATGTGCTTGCAACACTGTGTGTCTGACAGAGTGATCAGCAGCACTGGGGCTCCACAGGGGACTGTCTTGTCTCCCTTTCTCTACACCATTTACACCTCAGACTTCAACTACTGCACAGAGTCTTGTCATCTTCAGAAGTTTTCTGATGACTCTGCCTTAGTTGGATGCATCAGCAAGGGAGATGAGGCTGAGTACAGGGCTACGGTAGGAAACTTTGTCACATGGTGTGAGCAGAATTATCTGCAGCTTAATGTGAAAAAGAATAAGGAGCTGGTGGGAGACCTGAGGAGAGCTAAGGTACCGGTGACCCCTGTTTCCATCCAGGGGGTCAGGGTGGACATGGTGGAGGATTACAAATACCTGGGGATACAAATTGACAATAAACTGGACTGGTCAAAGAACACTGAGGCTGTCTACAAGAAGGGTCAGAGCCGTCTCTATTTCCTGAGGAGACTGAGGTCCTTTAACATCTGCCGTACGATGCTGAGGATGTTCTACGAGTCTGTGGTGGCCAGTGCGATCATGTTTGCTGTTGTGTGCTGGGGCAGCAGGCTGAGGGTAGCAGACACCAACAGAATCAACAAACTCATTCGTAAGGCCAGTGATGTTGTGGGGATGGAACTGGACTCTCTGACGGTGGTGTCTAAAAAGAGGATGCTGTCCAAGTTGCATGCCATCTTGGACAATGTCTCCCATCCACTACTGGTTGGGCACAGGAGTACATTCAGCCAGAGACTCATTCCACTGAGATGCAACACAGAGTGTCATAGGAAGTCATTCCTGCCTGTGACCATCAAACTTTACAACTCCTCCCTTGGAGGGTCAGACACCCTGAGCCAATAGGCTGGTCCTGGACTTATTTCACAATTTACTGGCATAATTTTACATATTACTATTTAACTATTTATGGTTTTATTACTACTTATTATTTATGGTGCAACTGTAATGAAAACCAATTTCCCCCGGGATCAATAAAGTATGACTATGACTCTGTTATCTATTTGCCCACCCATCGCCTCCCTTTGGTGCTCCTTCCACCCCTGCCACTTTCTTCTATCTTCCATGGCCTTCTGTCCTCTCCTATCAGTTTCCCCTTTTCCAAACCCGTAACTCTTTCAGCTTCCCAGATCTGTTTCATCCCTCCGTCTCCAAGTTTCACCTATCACCTGGTGTTTTTCTCTCCCTTCCCCCACCTTTCAAATCTACTCCTCAGCTTTTTATCTCCAGTCCTGCTGAAGGATTTCAACCCGAAACGTCCACTGTACTTTTTTCCATAGATGCTGCCTAGCCTGCTGAGTTCCTCCAGTATTTTGTGTGTGTTTCCCAATACAGTATAACTGATCCCCTAGTAGGCTCAACGACAAACTGCTCTAAAAATCCATTTCGTAGGTATTCAAACTCACTCTCTTGAGATCCACTTCCAACCCAATTTTCCCAATCGACGTGCATGTTTAAATCTCCCATCACTATCATAACATTGCCCTTTTGACACACCTTTTCTATTTCCTGTTGTAGTCTGTGGTCCACATCCCAGCTACTGCTGGGGGGCAGGTATATATCTGCTATCAGGGTCTTTCCACCCTTGCATTTTCTTAACTCAACCCAAAAGGATTCGACACCATCCGATCCTATGTAAAATGTTTCAACTGATTTGACGGCATTCTTTACCAGCAGAGCCACGCCATCCACTCTGCCGACCTTCCTATCCCTCCGGTACAACATATCACTTGAGATAGATTATAAATATTGCCATCTTCGAGGAATGCATTTTAACTTTCTGCCTAGCTCTCTATATTCATTCTGTAGGGCCTCATCCATGTTGTTGGTATTAATTGGAAGAATGGGCAAAAAAAGTGACAGATGGAATACAGTTTTGGGAAATGTATAATGCATTTTGGTAATAGAAACAATAGTGCAGACTATTATCTAAATGGGGAAAACGTTTAAACATCAGACGTGCAGAGGGACTTAGGAGTCCTCACGCAAGACTCCCTGAAGGTTAATTTACAGGTTGAGTCTGTGGTAAAGAAGACAAATACAATGTTGGTATTTATTTCAAGGGGAATAGAATATAAAAGCAAGGAGATAATGCTGAGCCTTTATAAGACACTGGTCAGGCTACATTTGCAGTATTGTCAACAGTCTTGGGCTCCATATCTCAGAAAGGATGTGTTGTCATTCAACAAACACCAGAGGCAGTTCACGAGGATAATTCCAGGAATGAAGGGATTAACATACGAGGAGCATTTGGCAGTTCTGGGCCTGAACTCACTCGAATTTAGAAGAATGCGGGGGGGAATCTCAATGAAATCTACCGAATGTTTTTTTTTAAATATAATTTTTATTGAGTTTTCAAAAAGAATACATGAAAAGATAAAATCTACCCTCCCCCCCCCCCCCCCCATATATATAGTCCTACCTAAAAAGAAAGAAAGAGAGAAAAAAGAAAAGAACCGCCTGGGTGTTGGAAGGTTTCCACATGCTCCATGGGATTCAAAATAAATTTGGTATAATTATTCGTTACTTTCCCCAAGGGACCAAGGTCTTTATTGGAGCACTTAAATATGCCATCCTATCTTTTGTAAATAAGGGCGCCAAATATTCAAAAATGTCACATATTTATCTCTTAAATTATAAGTAATTTTTTTGAGTGGAATAGAACTAGCCATTTCATTATTCCAACCATCCATACTTTAAATACGAATCAGATTTCCAAGTAACTGCTATAGTCTTCTTAGCTACTGCCAATGCAATTTTTATAAATTCTTTCTGATATTTATTCAACTTAAGTTTCGGTTTTATCCCTTCAATATCACCTAATAGAAATAATACAGGGTTATGTGGAAGTTGAGTTCCAGTAATTTGTTCCAATAAGACTCTTAAATTTATCCAAAAGGGTTGAATTTTAAAACAAGACCAAGTAGAATGTAAAAAAGTACCAATTTCTTGATTACACCGAAAGCATTTATCAGATAGATTTGAATTTAATCTATTTATTTTTTGTGGTGTAATATATAATTGGTGTAAAAAATTATATTGTACTAATCTAAGTCGAACATTTATTGTACTTGTCATACTGTCAAGACAGAGTTTTGACCAATTTGTTTCATCAATATTAATATTCAAATCTGTTTCCCATTTTTGCTTTGACTTATGGGTTCCTTGTTTAATTGTCTGTTCTTGAATCAAATTATACATACAAGAAATAAATTTTTTAATTTTCCCTTTTTGAATTAAAATTTCAATTTCATTAGGTTTTGGCAAAAACATTGTTTGACCCAGCTTACCTTTTAAGTAAGCCCTTAATTGAAAGTAACAAAAGAAAGTATTATTAGATATTTTATATTTATCCTTTAATTGTTCAAATGACATCAATATACCTCGTTCAAAACAATCTCCTATAAATTTAATCCCTTTTTGGTACCAATTATATAAAAGTTGATTGTCCATTGTAAAAGGAATAAGTGTTTTGAAACAAAGGTCTCCTTGCTAATAGAGATTTCTGTGTTTCATTATCATTTATCTTATTCCATAAATCAATCAAATGTGTTAATATAGGAGATTCTTTCTTTTCCCGTATCCATTTAGATTCCTATTTATATATAAAATCTTCAGGTCTATTTTCTCCTATCTTATCTAGTTCTGTTTTAATCCATGCTGGTTTTTGATCATCAAAGAAAGATGCAATAAATCTAAGTTGATTTGCTTTATAATAGTTTTTAAAGTTTGGAAGTTGTAACCCTCCTAACCTAAATTTACGTGTCAATTTTTCCAATGATATTCTTGACATTTTACCTTTCCAAAGAAATTTTCTCACACATTTATTTAACTCTTGAAAAAATTTCTGTTGCAATTGTATTGGTAATGTTTGAAACAAATACTGTAATCTAGGAAATATATTCATTTTTACAACATTGACTCTACCTACTAATGTTATTGGTAGTATCATCCATCTGTCAAAAAATTCTTTACATCATTATCAAGTCTTATACCTAAATACTTTATACCATTTACCGGCCATCTAAATTGGATTACTAATCGACATTGACTATAGTCTCCTTTAGTAAGAGGTAAAATTTCACTTTTATCCCAATTTATTTTGTAACCTGATACCTTCCCATATTCATCCAATCTAGAAAATAGTTTATGTAACGAATGTTGTGGGTTTGTTAAATAGATCAAAACATCATCGGCAAAAAGATTAATTTTAAATTCCTCCTGATTAACTCTAAAACCCATAATATCTGGATCAATTCTGATTAGTTCTGCTAATGGCTCTATCGCCAGTACAAATAAAGCAGGTGATAATGGACAACCTTGTCTAGTTGACCTTTTTAACTGGAATGCTGTTGAAATTTGAGAATTTGTCACTACTTTAGCTTTAGGGTTAGAATTTAAAGTTTTAATCCAATTTATAAAAGATGTTCCTAACCCATATTTTTCTAATACTTTAAAT
This sequence comes from Mobula birostris, assembly GCF_030028105.1. Classification (NCBI taxonomy): domain Eukaryota; kingdom Metazoa; phylum Chordata; class Chondrichthyes; order Myliobatiformes; family Myliobatidae; genus Mobula; species Mobula birostris. The sequence continues at coordinate 170,411,658 of NC_092377.1, read as the reverse complement.
AAAAAATCCCATTCTAATCTATCAAATGCTTTTTCTGCATCCAAAGCTACTACTATACTCTTCTCATCCCTTTTTTGTGCCAAATGAATTATACTGAGTAGCCGGGTTACATTATCTGCCAATTGTCTATTTTTAATAAATCCTGTTTGATCCATATGTATTAATTTTGGTAAATATTTAGATAATCTATTTGATAAAATTTTTGCTATTATTTTATAATCCGTATTCAATAAAGAAATAGGCCTGTATGATGTTGGTTTCATAGGGTCTCTGTCTTTTTTTGGCAATATTATTACAATCGCTGTTGAAAAAGATTCTGGAAGTTATGTATTTTTTCTGCTTGACGTATTAGTTCCATAAAAAGAGGAAGTAATAAATCTTTAAATTTTTTTATAAAATTCAGGTGGAAAACCATCTTCTCCTGGAGATTTATTACTTTGGAGTGATCTTAAAGCTTCTTCAACTTCTTTTAATGTAAAAGGCATATCTAATCCCTTCTGTTCTTCCAAATTCAATTTTGGAAGAGAAATTTGTGATAAAAACCTTTCTATCTCATTAACATCATTTTGGGATTCTGATTGATATAATTCAGAATAGAAATTTTTAAAAGTTTCTTTTATTTCAAGAGGCTTATAAGATATTTTATTTGCCCTTGTTCTAATTGCATTTATTGTTTTGGAAGCTTGTTCTGTTTTCAACTGCCAGGCAAGAATTTTATGTGCTCTCTCACCTAACTCATAATACCTTTCTTTAGTTCTTATAATTGCTTTTTCCGTTCTATATGTCTGAAGCGTATTATATTGTAACTTATTAACAAGTTGTCTTCGTTTTTCTTCTGACATATATCTTTGAGATTCTTTTTCTATTTTTGTAATCTCTTTTTCCAATTGATCTAGTTCTGCCATATTCTTTCTTAATTTTAGACGTATAACTTATTATCTGGGCCCTAAGATATGCTTTCATCGCATCCCATAATATAAATTTATCATCCACTGAATGAAAATTTGTATCCAAAAAAAATTGAATCTGCTTTTTCATTAAATCACAGAAATCTTGACGTTTTAATAATGTTGAATTAAATCTCCATCTATAAGCCACTTCTTCCTTATCAGCCATTATTATTGTCATTAATAAAGGGGAATGATCTGATAATATTCTTGCTTTATATTCCATATTTTTCACTCTGTGTTGAATATGCATTGATAATAGAAACAAATCTATCCTTGAGTAAGTTTTATGTCTACGGGAGTAGAACGAATAGTCTCTTTCTTTAGGATTGATTCTTCTCCATATATCAATCAAATTTAGATCCTTCATTAATGATAAAGTTAAATTTACTACCTTCGATTTTATAACAGCCTTGGTTGATCTATCTAAGACTGGGTCTAAGCAAAAATTAAAGTCTCCTCCAATTAATATTTTTTCATGTGCATCCGCCAAATTCAGAAAAGCTTCTTGTATGAATTTTGCATCATTTTCGTTTGGTGCATAAATATTCATAAAAGTCCATAATTCAGAAAAAAGTTGACAATGTACAATCACATATCTCCCCGCAGAATCAGTTATTACATTTTGTATTCTAATTGGTAACGTTTTATTGATCAAAATTGCTACTCCCCTCGCTTTTGAATTAAATGAAGCCGCAACAACACTTCCCACCCAATCTCTCTTTAGTTTCTGATGTTCTGTTTCTGTTAGGTGCGTTTCCTGTAAAAAAGCTAAATCTATCTTCATTTTTTTAATATGTGTTAAGATTCTTTTTCTTTTCACTGGTCCATTAAGCCCATTAACATTAAAACTCAAAAAATTCAATAAATTAGTCATTATTCTTAACAAAGTTACTCCAATCTAAAACATTACTTATCTTCTCAACTCTCATAGTTCCTTGGGGAATCTCTTTAAACTTCACCATGTTGCTATGTGTTTCCCTCCCAACCTTCCAGGCAAAAAGAAAAGAAAAGATAGAAGAATATAAAAGAAGAAAAAACAAAATACCCCCCCACTAATGTTGTGAATGAAAAGATACACAACGCTACCCCCTCCATTTTACGGGTCGTGGCAAAAGCCACGCTTGCACACATGGTTAGCGTAGCAATCGATCAGTGCTTCTTCCAGCTCCCCCGCAATAAAAAAAAATATATATAGGCAAAATTAATGTTACTATTCCCAACTAATATTCCTCCAGTTTTAACCTTTCTTACCCCCCTCGTATAATTAATGATATATTTATACATTCATCCAGCTTCAAAAATCCAACAAGTCCATTCTTTAACCCAATCTTCATCTTCAATCTATCTCGCTCCCCTGGATTTGTTCTTGTATCTGGTGAATATTCAGAGAATCTCGCACAAACTGCTCTGCTTTCTGGTAGTCATCAAAAAATCTTTTTTCTCCACCAGGCAAAAAAATCTTCAAGGTTGCAGGATAACGCAGTATAAATTGATAACCATGATCCCATAGGGTTTTTTTCACTGGATTAAATTTCTTCCTTCTCTTCAAAAGTTCATAACTTATACCAGGGTAGAAAAAAACTTTGTTCCCTTTAATTATCAATGGCCCTTTTCTATCCTTGGCAGCTTGAGCAGCTGCCTGTAGAATCCTTTCCTTGTCTTGAAATCTTAAGAATTTTATTAAAATCGATCGTGGATATTGGTCACCTTTTGGTTTTGGTCTTAGAGCTCTATGTGCCCACTCAATTTCAATTGGTCGAACCTCCTCTTCCATTTGCAAAACATCCGGGATCCATTTTTGAAAAAATTCTATTGGTTTTTCTCCCTCCGTACCTTCTTTAAGACCAACAATTTCAATATTATTACGTCTACTGAAATTTTCCAACATGTCCACTTTCTCCAAGAGTCGATTTCTTTCCGAGTTCCAGACAAGCAAATCATTTTCTGTTTTTTCCACTCTATCATTCATATGCCCCATTGCTCTTTCCATCTTTTGAAGCTTCTTATCCACTTTGTCCTATCTTTCCATAACTTTATTATAGCACATCTTCGTATCTCTAAGCTCTTCTCTTACTTTTCTTAGTTCAGCCATTAATTGCAATATAGCCTCTCTTATGTCTCTATCATCTCCTTTACTTCCAATCGCTTCCAATTCTTCCTCCTCTTCTTCATCTGTGTTCTCTGCAGAATCCAATTCTGACTCTGAGTCATTTTCAATTGCAGTGGCTGTCGGTTCTTGTAGTTTGCGTTGTGTCGATTTGCGCATGCGCATTTCCGGTGCCTTCTTCGAAGAACCCGTTACCACCGCCATTGCTCCCTGTTCTACCAAAGGAGATCCAACCTGAGTCCGAGGCTCCATCGTTGCAGTAGGCCCTTTTTTCTTCCCCTCTCGCGGCTGCTTCGCAACAGCAGACTTCTTTTGTTGCGGTTTAGGAGGCATATCGTAAAGTAGTCTTACAAAGTTTATAAATAGTTTTCAGAAAATATTTATTAACTTTGTTTTGTTTAAACGGTACTTTACTGATTTGTTGCGGAAGAGCTGGATTTACACGTCTCAATCCCATGTCATCACGTGACGCCCCCTACCGAATGTTGAAAGGACAAGACAGGGTGGATGTGGAGAGGATGTTTCCTATGGTGGAGGCTATATAGATCTGAGGGCACAGCCTCAAAATTGAGGAGCAATCTTTTAGAACAGAGATAAGGAATTTTTTAGCCAGAGAGTAGTGAACCCGTGGAATGCTATGCCACAGATTGTGGAGGAGGCCAAGTCCGTGGGTACATTTAAGGCGGAAATTGATCATTTCCTGCTCCATCAGGGCATCAAAGGATATCGCGAGAAGGCAGGTGTATGGGGTTGAGTGTGATCTGGGATCAGCCATGATGGAATTGTGGAACAAACTCAATGGGCTGAATGGCCTAAATCTGCTCCCATGTCTTATGATCTTAATGACCTCTGGCTGGGCATGCTCCCTCCTAGGGAATTCTCGGGACACATGCTTGATTCTCAATCACCTGCTTTAACACCTCAGTTGTTATTGGTTCCATGTAACTGCAGAAGTTACCACTTACCTTCTCTGTGCTTTGTAAACCAGGCATCTGCATCAGTTAATAACTGTTTCAGGGATCCATTCCAGGAGGGCACTAGCTGCAGGAACATCCACTGCAAAAAAAAATTACAGGTTCAATTAATACAGAATCAGAAGTGCTGAGGTGCTAATATAGCAGGTTTCGCTCTGCACTCCATACAAGCTACTTGCACACTTACTCTGCCAACTATACCTCATAGTTACAATAACAAAGACTGTCATGGAGGGAGAATGGCTGATATTGAATGCTGAAAATTGTTTACACTTTAGCTGAAGCAACATATGAACTGGAAGGTTAAGCATATGTAGATCGTTGCGCAAAGTTGTGCTTGTGTCAGTTTTATAAAGTATAAATTTTATAATGAACGTAGCCTGAAACTTGACAGATGGCCATTTTCCTCATTGCTGTACCATGTATTCTTTGCAGCCTCCTTGTAGATAAACTCCAGAAGCTCAGTTTGATTTCTGTTTGGGTACTAGTCTTCATTGGAACCCTACAATCTACCCCACACCAACAAACTACCATTGTCCTGGGAGTAGAAACAAGGTAGACTGCTACCATTATGAATACGTTTCCACAGGTACATGCAATACCTCAAGTTGAGAAATGTGCATAGGAAAAGGGTGAAACAGCTGTTCAGCAGTTATTAATATTTTATAGAAGTTTCCAGAATTAAAATCAATATTCTGATTGGGGGAGATGATCATTACACAGAAGTGTTTGAGATACACTGTCCTAAACAATTTCGTAAAAATTAATCTCTCACCCATTAAAAGCCACACCTCACGGTGTGCAAGCAGGTGAACGGATATCAGTAACTTAATTTTTGAACCGCAGTCACCAAACATTTTGATTTATCTTCTCATCCCGGCAATGGAGCAGTCTAATAACTGAACCCTAGCAGTATAGATATGAATCGGATCCAGAATAGTTAGTAACTATCAGTAAAATACAGTACCTGCCTTCCCGTTGGGCCATTCTTGTCATTGCTATTAAAACTATCATAAAAAGATGTAAAAAATCTCTCTAAACTCTGGATTGTTCCCCAAGGGAGCACCAATTTTAGGAACTACGGATCAGGAAAGGCCAGTCCTCAGTGCAGTATGTTTGGTGAAGAGTTCTGGGCTTGTCTCGTGTATTTGTAATGTCAATGTTTATCCATAGTTCTTTCAGCCGGCATTTTAACTGACTCCAAATCCTATTTCCTCATTGCCTTATGACCTGCTCCTCTGTAATGGTCAGGTGCAGTTACAATCATCAAAGAGTAACAGAGCATGGGAACAGGTTCTTCTCCCAATTCGTCCATGCCAACCAACCTGTCCAACTCGAAATGCATCTGCCAGTTCTCAGACCAGCTGTGCATTCTGTCAAAGCCACGGTGCACTCCACAACTTTCTCCATTATCCACAACACCGCCACACTTATGCCATCTGCAAACTTACTAACCCACCCTGCCACTTCCTTATCCAAGTCATTTATCCAACTGTTAAATTTTAATTGCCACTTTTACAGTTTAACAATCAATTATCTGTTTGTATTTTAAGAAGTCTTTATATACATAACAGTCTAATAAGCCTCTAGTAGCTATACAAAGTATAATTCTAAAGCTTCTTTGTTCATTCATTAAGAGGCTGGTATTTTCTCATTGGTTGATTTTATGGCAATATTGAATAAGTATTTTCTAATCAGTTGTCTCTTCTCTATGGAATTTTCTAATCTTTTGGGTATAAAAGTAGTTGTTTCATGCTAGATGTCATCTTTAGTTTGTCTCTTCTTCCAATAGTAAGACCCCAGTCACTGTTCAGTTCCTCTTCTCTTGTTTTATCAACTCTTGATAAAATAATCGTGAAGCAACAAGTTTTATGCTTTCTAAAAGAACCTTGGATTTAAATATTGAAATCTGTCAATCACAAAGAGCAGGGTTGCAAATGATTTCTAAAAGAACCTTGGATTTAAATATTGAAATCTGTCAATCACAAAGAGCAGGGTTGCAAATGATCCCTGTGGAACACCACTTGTCACTGACCTTCAGGCAGAAGATGCTCTATCTACTACCACCTTTTGTCTTCTGTGGCCAAGCAAATTTCTACACTTCTACACAGTCAGGATTCTTTCACAGATTAATTCTGAAGCAAAATATTCATTAAGAACCTCCCCAACCTCCTCTGACTCTAGATCTATGTTTTCTCTTCTATCCCCGAGTGGTTCTACCCTCACTTTAATCATACTCCTGTTCTTCACAAATGTGTACAATGCCTTGAGAATTTCCTTAATCCTTCTCACCAAGGCCTTCTCATGTCATCCTCTCACTCACTTAAGTCATTTCTGAAGTTCCTTCCTGGCTATTTTATACCTCTGAAGAGCCCTGTTTGATCCTTGCTTCCTAAACCTTAAGTACGCTTACTCCTTCCTTTGGACGAGATGTTCCACTTCTCTTGTCAACCATGGATCCTTCACCCTACCATCCATTCCCTGCCTCAATGGGAGAAAACCATCCAGAACTCCATGCAAATGCTCTCTAAACTCCTGTATTTTCACTGCACATTTCCCTGAGTATATTTGTTCTCAATTTATGCTCCTAAATTCCTAATAAAATTATAATTTGCCATCACCCAATTAAGTACTTTTCTATACCACAAGACATACGAACAGAATTAGACCACTTAGCCCAGTGAGTCTGTTCTGCCATTTCATCATAGCTGATAACATTCTCTCTCTGTCTCAACCTCCTGCCTTCTCCATGTATCCCTTCATACCCTGACTAATCAAGAATCTATCAACATCTGCCTTAAATATACCCAATGACTTGGCCTCCATAGCTGCCTGTGTCAATGAATTCCACAGATTCACCACTCTCTGGCTAAAGAAATTCCACCTAATCTCCATTGTAAAAGGACGCCCCTCTATTCATAGGCTGTGTCTTTTGATGTTAGACTCTCCCAGTATAGGAAACATCTTCTCCACATTCACTTTATCAAGGCTTTTCAACATTCAATAGGTACGTTCTATTCCTGTCCCTGTCCAAGGCTAAGCTAAAGTTCAGGGAGTTGTGGTCACTGTCTCTAAAATGCTCACCTACTGAGAGATCTGTCACCTAACCTGGTTCATTGCCTAGCATTAGTTAAAGACATAATATAAAGGATGAAAAGCATGTACCTTCTTTAGTGCAGTATACACATCCATCTCCACCTGCATTACAAACAGGTCTGGAGAGCTCACCAGCTTCCCCATCAGATCTATGCTGGATGAGGAAAGAAAAATATATCATTATCTGAGCTAATGGTCCACCAACAGCAATATTAATAATAAGAGGCTTGGTTATTTTCTGATTGTATAGTAAACATCGAGAAATTGACTTCATCCTCTACTGGACTAAAAGCTGTACTGAATGAAGGACAGCTTTAGTTGGAACTCCTGAAATACAAACAGGATAATGGTTAGTTCTTGTGTCAGCTCCATGGTAATGGTTTAGGGATAAGACCATGGAACATCACAGTCCTATGGTAACCACTGAAGGACCAGGGAACATCACCCGGTCCTATGGTAACCACTGTAGGACCAGGAACATGACAGTCCCATGATAACCACTGTACATTAGAATTTCAAAGCCTGTGGTAAAGGGGGAAGCCTCTCAGTCATATTTGTTGGTAATAAGAGGGATATTTTCATACATTTTGGTATCTGTTTTGAGCAATCTATCAGCAATATTTTTATGGAATTTTATTTCACAATTGGAAATTGGCTCAAATTGCCATTTCTTAAAGAAGCACTTCAACTCATCCCAGTCCTTTGCTCTTTTCACTGTGATCCTGAAAATGTTACCTTTGCAAATATTTGAAAAAGTGGGATTGGTAAAGATAGGCATGGTGGTTGGCACAGATGCAGTGGGCCCAACATGCTGTCCCTATGCTATGACTCTCTATAACTTTATTTATTCAATTTCCTTTTGTAGGTTGCTGTCCAACAGCCTTTCACTCAATGTAAACTGAATTGCTATGTGCAAAAAATTTTCATCTTCTCCTTGTACTTCTGCGGTTAGCTTAAACCTACGTACCTAGATTAAAGACTTTACTGTGGAAACAATTTCTCCATGTTTAGTTGATAGTAATTGTAAATAACTACATTAAAATTCCTTGCAAGTTGCTCTGCTCCAGTCATTCCAGCCATTTCAGTGTTACATTAACTGAGACACAAGATGGCAAATACTATAATCATAAGTGAAAAACAAACCGCTGGAGGAACTGAGTGGATCTGGCAGTTGCAGTGGAGGCAGACTCGGTGCCAGATAGTCAACACTGAGCTTTAGTCATAGTCATACTTTATTGATCACGGGGGAAATTGGTTTTCGTTACAGTTGCACCATAAATAATTAAATAGTAATAATAAAACCATAAATAGTTAAATAGTAATATGTAAATTATGCCAGTAAATTATGAAATAAGTCCAGGACCAGCCTATTGGCTCAGGGTGTTTGACGCTCTGTGCTGCATCTCGGAGGAATGAGTCTCTGGCTGAATGTACTCCTGTGCCCAACCAGTACATTATGTAGTGGATGGGAGACATTGTCCAAGATGGCATGCAACTTAGACAGCATCCTCTTTTCAGACACCACCATGAGAGAGTCCAGTTCCATCCCCACAACATCACTGGCCTTACGAATGAGTTTGTTGATTCTGTTGGTGTCTGTCACCCTCAGCCTGCTGCCCCAGCACACTACAGCAAACATGATAGCACTGGCCACCACAGACTCGTAGAACATCTTCAGCATCGTCCAGCAGATGTTAAAGGACCTCAGTCTCCTCAGGAAATAGAGACGGCTCTGACCCTTCTTGTAGACAGCCTCAGTGTTCTTTGACCAGTCCAGTTTATTGTCAATTCATATCCCCAGGTATTTGTAATCCTCCACCATGTCCACCCTGACCCCCTGGATGGAAACAGGGGTCACCAATACCTTAGCTCTCCTCAGGTCTCCCACCAGCTCCTTAGTCTTTTTCACATTAAGGTGCAGATAATTCTGCTCACACCATGTGACAAAGTTTCCTACTGTAGCCCTGTACTCAGCCTCATCTCCCTTGCTGATGCATCCAACTATGGCAGAGTCATCAGAAAACTTCTGAAGATGACAAGACTCTATGCGACTCAAAGAGTCAAAGACCCTTTGTCATAGTCATACTTTATTGATCCCAGGGGAAATTGGTTTTCGTTACAGTTGCACCATAAATAATAAACAGTAATAGAAATAGTAATAGTAATATTACTATTAGTAAATAGTAATAGTCATAGAAATAATAAATAGTAATAGAATAGTAATAGAAAATAGTATAAGTAGTTAAATAGCAATATGTTAGTTATGCCAGTAAATTATGAAATAAGTCCAGCACCAACCTATCGGCTCAGGGTGTCTGACCCTCCAAGGGAGGAGTCTGACTCCCCACGACCAAACATCAGAAGTTTGAGAGAGGGGGATTTCACTCAGGTCCACTACCTGAGTAGAAAAAGGCAGCAGTGGATCGCTGCAGTGTAATTGAGTTCAGTCCAGTGACCAATCTGGACATCAGAAGTTTGAGAGAGGGGGATTTCACTCAGGTCCACTACCTGAGTAGAAAAAGGCAGCAGTGGATTGCTGCAGTGTAATTGAGTTCAGTCCAGTGACCAATCTGGATATCCGAAGTTTGAGTGCAGGGGATTTCACTTAGGTCCCTACCTGAGTAGAAAAAGGCAGCAGTGGATTGCGACACCATAACTGAGCTTTGACCAGCGACTAATACGCACTTCAGATTGATTTGCAAGAGCAAATTAAAGGAAGGCAGGGGCAAGTACTGACTTTCTCAGTGGACAAAGTCAGAGTGGTGACCTTGCGGCTTCAGTAAGGAAAGGCTTCAGTCAGAGAAAGCAAAGAAAAGAAAAACTCAGGATTAATTTTTTTTTTCATCCTTTCCTTTTTATATCTGCTCAGTTAGGACAGTAGAGATGCCAGACAGGATAGTTGAATGCGTCTCTTCTGAGAAGTGGGAAGGTAGGGAGATCTCCAGTACCCTTTACGACTACAACTGTGAGAAGTCCATCCAGCTGCAGCTACTAACAATCCGCGTTGACGAGTTGGAACTGGAACTGGATGAACTCTGGATTATTCGGGGGAGTGAGAGAGGTAGTAACACTCAATGTGCAGGACACAGGAAACTGTGTGACAGTCAGGAAGGGGAAAGGGGATAAGGAGTCAATGCAGAGTACCCCCGTGGCCATCCACCTCAACAACAGGTATATCCCTTTGGATACTGTGGTTGGGGGGTGGGGTAAATCTAACAGAGAAAAGTCACAGTGATCAGGTCTCTGGCACTGAGTCTGGCTCTGTGACATAGAAGGGAAGGGGGGTAGAAGTGGCACACACGGTGATAGAGGATTCATTAGTTAGGGGAATGGACTGAGGTTCCCAGATGATATATTACCTCCTGGGTGCCAGGATCCGGGACCTCTTGGATTGAGTTCTTAGCATGCTTAAGTGGCAGGGTGAACAGCCAGAGGTCGTAGTCCGTGTAGGTACAAATAACGTGGGTAGGACGAGTGACGAGGTTCTGCACATGGAGTTCAGGGAGTTAGGTGCTAAGTTAAAGAGCAAGACCTCCAGGGTTGTGATCTCAGGATTGCCACCTGTGTCACGTGTTTGTGAGGCCAGAACTAGAAAGATAATATGGTTTAACACGTGGCTAAGGAGTTGGTGTAGGAGGAAGGGCATAATATTTTTGGATCATTAGGCAGTCTTCCAGGAAAGGTGGCACTGAAATGGTGGGGTACTAATATCCTAACGGGAAGGTTTGTTAATGCTGCCTGGTGGAGTTTAAACTAGAGTTGCAGAGGGATGGGAACCAGAGTGCCAGAACAGTTAGTGGAGAGGCTGTGGAGGCAGATGTTAGTAAGACCGCAGACGAAGTAAGGAATCAGAACGTAGAACATAGAATAGTACAGTACAGTACAGGCCCTTCGGCCCACAATGTTGTCCTGACCCTCAAACCTTGCCTCCCATATAACCCCCCACTTTAAATTCGTCCATATACCTGTCTAGCAGTCTCTTAAATTTCACTAGTGTATCTGCCTCCATCATTGACTCAGGCAGTATATTCCGGGCACCAACCACTCTGAGTAAAAAAAACCTTCCTCTAATATCCCCCTTGGACTTCCCACCCTTTACCTTAAAGCCATGTCCTCTTGTATTGAGCAGTGGTACCCTGGGGAAGAGATGCTGGCTATCCACTCTATCTATTCCTCTTATTATCTTGTACACCTCTATCATGTCTCCTCTCATCCTCCTCCTCTCCAAAGAGTAAAGCCCTAGCTCCCTTAGTCTCTGATCATAATGCATACCCTCTAAACCAGGCAGCATCCTGGTAAATCTCCTCTGTACCCTTCCCAATGCTTCCACATCCTTCCTGTAGTGAGGCGACCAGAACTAGACACAGTACTGCAAGTGAGGCCTAACCAAAGTTTTATACAGCTGCATCATTACCTCGCGACTCTTAAACTCTATTCCTCGACTCATGAAAGCTCACACCCCATAAGCTTTCTTAACTACCCTATCTACTTGTGAGGCAACTTTCAGGGATCTGTGGACATGTACCCTCAGATCCCTCAGCTCCTCCATGCTACCAAGTACCCTGCCATTTACTTTGTACTCTGCCTTGGAGGTTGTCCTTCCAAAGTGTACCACCTCACACTTTTCCAGGTTGAACTCCATCTGCCACTTCTCAGCCCACTTCTGCATCCTATCAATGTCTCTCTGCAATCTTCGATAATCCTCTACACTATCTACAACATCACCAACCTTTGTGTCATCTGTAAACTTGCCAACCCACCCTTCTACCCCCACATCCAGGTCGTTAATAAAAATCACGAAAAGTAGAGGTCCCAGAACCGATCCCTGTAAGACACCACTAGTCACAACCCTCCAAACCGAATGTATTCCCTCCACCACAACCCTCTGCCTTCTGCCTATTCTGAATCCACCTGGCTAAACTTCCCTGAATCCCATGCCTTCTGGCTTTCTGAAAAAGCCTACTGTGTGGAACCTTGTCAAATGCCTTACTAAAATCCATACAGATCACATCCACTGCACTACCTCATCTATATGCCTGGTCACCTCCTCAAAGAACTCTATCAGGCTTGTTACACACGATCTGCCCTTCACAAAGCCATGCTGACTGTCCCTGATCAGACCACGGTTCTCCAAATGCCCATAGATCCTATCTCTAAGAATATTTTCCAACAGCTTTCCCACCACAGACGTAAGGCTCACTGGTCTATAATTACCCGGACTATCCCTACTACCTTTTTTGAACTAGGGGACAACATTTACCTCCTTCCAGTCCTCTGGTACCATTCCTGTGGACAACGAGGACATAAAGATCCTAACCAGAGGCTCAGCAATCTCTTCCCTCGCCTCGTGGAGCAGCCTGGGGAATATTCCGTCAGGCCCCAGGGACTTCTCTGTCCTAATGTATTTTAACAACTCCAACACCTCCTCTCCCTTAATATCAACATGCTCCAGAACATCAATCTCACTCATATTGTCCTCACCGTCATCAAGTTCCCTCACATTAGTGAATATCTAAGAGAAGTATTCATTGAGGACCTCGCTCACTTCCACAGCCTCCAGGCACATCTTCCCACCTTTACTCTAATCGGTCCTACCTTCACTCCTGTCATCCTTTTGTTCTTCACATAATTGAAGAATGCCATGGGGTTTTTCTTTACCCTACCCGCCAAGGCCTTCTCATGCCCCCTTCTTGCTCTTCTCAACCCCTTCTTAAGCTCCTTTCTTGCTACCCTATATTCCTCAATAGACCCATCTGATCCTTGCTTCCTAAACCTCACGTATGCTGCCTTGTTCCACCTGACTAGATTTTCCACCTCACTTGTCACCCATGGTTCCTTCACCCTACCATTCTTTATCTTCCTCACCGGGACAAATTTACCCCTAACATCCTGCAAGAGATCCCTAAACATCGACCACATGTCCATAGTACATTTCCTTGCAAAAACATCATCCCAATTCACACCTGCAAGTTCTAGCCTTATAGCCTCATAATTTGCCCTTCCCCAATTGAAAATTTTCCTGTCCTTTCTGATTCTATCCTTTTCCATGATAATGCTAAAGGCCAGGGAGCAGTGGTCACTGTCCCCCAGATGCTCACCCACTGAGAGATCTGTGACCTGACCCGGTTCGTTACCTAACACTAGATCTAGTATGGCATTCCCCCTAGTCAGCCTGTCCACATACTGTGACAGGAATCCGTCCTGAACACACTTAACAAACTCTGCCCCATCTAAACCCTTGGAACTAATCAGGTGCCAATCAATATTAGGGAAGTTAAAGTCACCCATGATAACAGCCCTCTTATTTTTGCATCTTTCCAAAACCTGCCTCCCAATCCGCTCCTCGGTATCTCTGCTGCTACCAGGGGGCCTATAGAATACTCCCAATAGAATAACTGTTCCCCTCCTGTTCCTGACTTCCACCCATACTGACTCAATACTGCCACATTACCCACCCTTTCTGTAGCTGTAATAGTATCCCTGACCAGTAGTGCCACCACTCCTCTCCTTCCCCCCTCTCCATCCCTTTTAAAGCACTGAAATCCAGGAATAGAATCCATTCCTGCCCTGGTGCCAGCCAAGTCTCTGTAATGGCCACTACATCATAATTCCATGTATGTATCCAAGCTCTCAGTTCATCACCTTTGTTCCTGATGCTTCTTGCATTGAAGTACACACACTTCAGCCCTTCTACCTTACTACCTTTATACCCTTTATTCTGCTTCTCTTTCCTCAAAGCCTCTCTATATGTTAGATCTGGCTTTACTCCATGTACTTCTTTCACTGCTCTATCGCTGTGGGTCCCATCCCCCTTGCATATTATTTTAAACCCTCCCGAACCATGCTAGCAAACCTACCTGCAAGGATATTGCTCCCCCTCGAGATCAGGTGCAACCCATCCAATCTGTACAGATCCCATCTTCCCCAGAAGAGATCCCAATGATCCAAAAATCTTAAATCCTGCTCCCTGCACCAACTCCTCAGCCACACATTCAACTGCCATCTCCTCCAATTCTTACCATCACTGCCACGTAGCACTGGTAGCAATCCTGAGAACGCCACCCTTGAGGTCCTGTTCTTCAGCCTTCTGCCTAGTTCCCGAAACTTACACTTCAAGACCTCATTCCTCTTCCTGCCTATGTCGTTGGTACCAACATATATCACGATTTCTGGTTGCTTTCCCTCTCGTACCAGGATGTCGTGCACCCGGTCAGAGACATTCCGGACCCTGGCACCTGGGAGGCAACAAACCATGCGGGTGTCCTTCTCACGTCCACAAAATCTCCTGTCTGCTCCCCTGACTGTAGAGTCTTCAATGACGACAGCTCTCCTCTTCTCCGTCCCACCCTTCTGCACCACTGGGTCAGACTCAGTGTCAGGGGCCCTGCCACCGTGGCTCACACCTGGTCAGTCGTCCCCGCCAACAGTATTCAGGGGAATGGCTACAAGGGGACTCTGCACTACCTGTCTACACACCTTCGCTTTCTCCCCTCTGACTGTCACCCAATGACCTGCTTCCGGCAGCCTAGGTGTGACTACCTCCCTGTAGCTTGCATCTATGACCGCGTTATGAGTTGAAGGTCATCCAGCTGCTGCTCCAGATTCCTTACATGGTCTTCCAGATCACCCAGCCGCATGCACGTCTGGCAGATGTGACTCTGCGGGAGAGGGGAGTCCCCCCAAGACTGCCACATCTCACATGAGAGGCACATCACCGTCTCAGGAGGCACTGTAAAGTCCTCTGCCTCTTCTCGTCAAAGCCTCTCGAGTCAAAGCCTCAAAGCTCCACTCCTTCACTGGCCCACTCACTCACTGGCCGCTCTGCTTGAGCTACCCCTCTATTTATTTGCTTGAACTTTTCAGACTGCTTGGTCATCTGACCTCGATTGCCCAATCAGCTGCTTTCTGCTGAGTCTGAGCTATTCTGAATCTTGATTGACTTGATTGCACAGTCCAACTGCCAAAACTGCCAGAATCTCTCGAGCCAAAGCCTCAAAGCTCCACTCCTTCACTGGCCCACTCACTCACTGAAGTTTGAGCATAGCGTGACTTGTGTCCTGAGCTGCATATACTTCAATGCAAGGAGTATCACAGGAAAGGTGGATGAGTTTAGGGCATAGCTCAGCACCTGGAATTATGACATTGTGCCTTTAGTGAGACTTTATTGCAGAAGGGACAGGACTGACACCTCAATATTCTGAGGTTCCATTGTTTTAGATGTGAGAGCAGGAGGGGTGGCGTCACTAGTCAGGGAAAACATCATGGCAGTGCTCTATCAGGACAGACTAAAGAACTAGACTAGGTGTTATGGGTGGAAGTGGGAAATAAGGAAAGTATAACCATGTTGATGGGGCTATATTACAGACCACCCAACAGTCCTAGGGGTTTAGAGGAATAAATTTGTAATGAGATTGCAGACTATTGCAAGAAACATAAGGTTGTTATAGTAGGTGATATTGACCGGGAATCCCATACTGTAAAAGGACTAGATGGAATAGAGTTGGCAAATACGTTCAGTATCTTCAACCTGGTATGGAAGTTGTCCTGTCCAAGACCGGAAGCTGCAGAAGATCGTGAACATGGCGAAGCACATCACACAAACCAATCTTCTGTCCTTGGACTCACTTTACACCGCCCGCTGTCGGAGCAGTGCTGCCAGGATAATCAAGGACACGACCCACCCAGCCAAAACACTTTTTGTCCCTCTTCCCTCCGGGAGAAGGCTCAGGAGCTTGAAGACTCATACGGCCAGATTTGGGAACAGCTTCTTTCCAACTGTGATAAGACTGCTGAACGGATCCTGATCCGGATCTGGGCCGTACCCTCTAACTATCCGGACCTGCATCTCGGTTTTTTTGCACTACCTTACTTCCCATTTTTCTATTTTCTATTTATGATCTATAACCTAAATTTTTAATATTTACTATCGATTTGTAATCCAGGGAGCGGGAAGCGCAGAATCAAATATCGCTATGATGATTGTACGTTCTAGTATCAATTGTTTGGTGACAATAATGTATAAATAAATAAAGTTTTCTTCATCAGTACGTTTAAGTCGCGATGAGAGATCATGCGATACTGGATCTGCTATTAGGGAATGAGACAGGGCAGGTGACAGATTGTGTAGGGGGAACACTTTGCTTCCAGTGGCCACAATCCCATGAATTTCAAAATAAGTATGCAAAATGATAAGCCTGGTCCAAGGGTTGAAATTCTAAACTGAAGGAGGGCCAATTTTGATGGTATCAGAAACAACCTGGCAAGTGTGGATTGGGACAGGCCGTTTTCTGGCATAGATGTACCTGGAAAGCGGGAGGACTTTCAAACTAAATTTTGAGAGTACAAAGCTTGTCAGAATAAAAGGCAAAGATAACAAGAGTAGAGAACCTTGGTTTTCAAGAGATATTGAGAGAAAAAAGGAGGTACATAGCAGGTGTTAGCAAACAGGAAGAAATGAGGTGCTTATGGAGTATAAGAAATGCAAGCGAACACTTGAGAAAAAAAGTCAGGAAGGCTAAAAGAAGGCATGACATTACTCCAGCAGAGAAGATGAAGGCGTATCTTAAGTGATTCTGAAGGTATGTTAAGAGCAAAAGGATTGCAAGGGGCAAAATTGGTCCTGTGGAAGATCAGGATGGTAATTGATGTGTGGAGACAAAACAGGCAGGGGGGGATCTTAAACACGTTATTTGCATCTATATTTACTCAGGAGATGGATACAGAGTCTTTAGAAATGAGGCAAAGTGCATCTACTGCATGGACCCTGTACAGATTACAGAGGAGGTGGTGTTTGCTACCCTAAGGCAAATTAAGGTGGATAAATCCCCAGGGCCTGACAAAGTATTCCCTTGAACCTTATGGGAGGCAAGTGCAGAAATTGCTGGGGCCCTAGTAGAGATATTTAAAACACCCTTAGTTACAGGAGAAGTACTAGAGGATTGGAGGATAGCCAATGTTGTTTCGCTGTCCAAAGAATTCTCTAAACATAAACAAGTAAAGTACAGGCCAGTGAGTCTGACATTAGTTGTGGGAAAGTATTCGAAGGTATTGAAAGGGACTGCATAGATAAGTATTTCGATAGACAAGGACTGATTAAGGATAGTCAGCACGGCTTTGAGCATGGTAGGTCAAGTCTAACCAATCCTAGAGATTTGAGGAAGTTACCAGGAAAGTGGATGAAGGCAAAGCAGTGGATGCTGTCTACATGGACATTAGTAAGGCATTTGACAAGGTCCCACATAGGAGTCTGGTCCAGAAGGTTCAGTTGTCTGGTATTCAGGGTGAGTTAAGTAAACTGGATTAGACATTGGCTTCCTGGGAGAAGCCAGTGTAGTAGTAGAGGGTTGCCTCTCCGACTGGAGGCCTGTTACTAGTGGTGTGCCACAGGGACTGGTGCTGGATCCCTTGTTGTTTGTCATCTATATCTGCATCAGCTGGAAAAATGGGCTGAAAAATAGCAGACTGAATTTAATGCACACAAATGCAAGATTTGCACTTCAGTAGGACGAGTCGGGATAGGTCTTACACAGTGAACAGTAAGACAATGAGGAGTGTGGTAGAACAAAGGGACCTGCTTATACAAGTATATAATTTGTTCAAAGTGGTGTCACAGGAGATGTGGTCGTAAAGGAAGCATTTTGCACATTGGCCTTCATAAATCAATGTATTGTGTACAGAAGATGGAATGTTACGTTGAAGTTGCATAAGACACTGGTGAGGCCTAATTTGGAGGTTTGTATGCAGTTTTGTTCACCTACTTACAGGAAAGATGTTAACAAAGTTGAAAGAGTGCAGAGAAAAATTACAAGGGTGCTGCCGGGTCTGGAGGACTCGAGTTATGAGGAAAGATTGAATAGGTTAGGGCTGTATTCTTTAGAACGTAGAAGATTGAGAGGGGATTTGCAAGAGGTATACAAAATTATGAGGGGTATCAATAGGGTAAATACAAGACTCATATGTCAATGATAATAAATCTGATTTTGACTTCAATGACCAGCAATGCTTTACAGTTCTTTGTCCATAAAAAGGGTTGGATCTTCAAAAAAAAAATAAAAAAATCTGAATTACCTCAGTTCTCGCAGGAGTTCAACACTTTGGTGAGTCATGAGATTGTTCAAAAGCCACTCAAGACACCTGTAATTAAAACAATTCAATAATTTAGCAAAAACCAGATAGGCTTTGGGGCTCCAGCACCTTTATGCTTTGTAGTCTATTCTAATTACTAAAAATAACATAGAACATAGAAATCTACAGCACATTACAGGCCCCTCAGCCCACAATGTTGTGCCAACCATGTAAACTACTCCTGAGTCTGTCTAGAATTTCCCTAGGACATCGACCTCTATTTTTCTAAGCTCCATGTACCTACCTAAGAGGCTCTTAAAAGGCCCTATTGTATCCAGATTTCTACTGAGATCAACAATTTGTAAAAAGATTCAGGTATCGACACAGATCCTCTTGTTCAAAGACAGTCCAAGATTTCTCTTGTACCTGAGGTCTTTCTGCGAATAGGCACTCACCATCAGGGAAATTTTGAGGGTTAGCACTTCACAGTTGCTACCTGCCCTGATTAATTGTTCACTTTTATTACGAGCCAACACATTTGAATCTTCACTTTTTTTTAAGGCATCCGTTAGTCTTGCGAGACCATGGATCTGCACCTGGAAAGTCTTCACTCTCCAGGGCACAGGCCTGGGCAAGGTTGTATGGAAGACCAGCAGTTGCCCATGCTGTAAGTCTCCCCTCTCCACGACACCAATGTTGTCCAAGGGAAGGGCATTAGGACCCATACAGCTTGGCACCAGTGTCATCACAGAGCACTGTGTGATTAAGTGCCTTGCTCAAAGACACAACATGTTCCCTCGGCTGGGGCTCGAACTCACAACCTTCAGGTAGCTTGTCCAATGCCTTAACCCACTTGGCCACGCGCCCACACAATCTTCACTGATTCATCAGTTATCAGAATGGGAGATGATTTCATTGAGGAATGAGAAGAAGGAATTCTCCTCCCACAAGGTGGTAACTCTTTAGAATTCTCTTTCCTGGAAGGTTATGGAACCTCAGTCTAAGTTCTTTCAAAATAGTGATTCAAAATAGTGATCCAAAACGCTCAGAAAACTGAGATGTGGGAAAACTAGAAGAAAATGGTGCTAAGGTGCTAGATCAACTTTGAACTTGATGAAAGGCAGAACAAACTTGAAGCAACAAATAATCTACATAATTTTATGTCCTTATGAAATACAGGATAGAAGGCTATCAAACTGCTATGTAAATACTTTGGAACAAAAATAAACCCACAGACTAATGATGGAAGGGGGAGTGAGGGAAAGGATGAAGGATGAATAGCAACTGTGTCAGGAAATATTTAGGAGATTATGGGCATCAGATTATGATCTGAAAATTCATAATTCAGAAATAGTATCATGTTCCCTAAAAAGCTTTCATACGAGTCTGAATTTCAAAACATTCATTTGTTGGAACCATGCTGCATTGTTGAGCGTGATACAAAATCTGAAGTACATCTTCTGTATTCAATCCAACACCTTGCACACAATGGAAGCAGTAAGTGTGCTGAGCAAAGACAGGCCAGAGGATCAGCCAGGGTCATGAGCATATTCTTACTGCAAGAGAAGAAGCTGCTCAAAGTTCAAAGTAAATTTATTATCCAGGTACCTATATGTCACCACATACTACTCTGACATTCATTTGGTTGCAGGTACTTACAGTAGAATAAAGAAATACGATAGATTTATTGAAACACTACACACAAGGACTGACAAACAACCAACGTGCAAAGAATACAGATTGTGCAAATACAGAATAAATAAATAAGTAAATAATACTGAGAACACGAGTTGTAGAGTCCTTGAATGTGACTCTGTAGCTTGTGGAATCAGTTCAGTGTTGAGGTGAATGAAGTTATCCACAATGGTTCAGGAGCCTGATGGTTGAGGGGTAATAACTCAAGTTAGAGGGAAGTCTGAAATCAGAGCAAGTCCATCCCTGGCACTGACTTGAGAGCAAAATATATACAAGAGAGAAATCTGCTGTTAGAGCTCATGCTGACACAACTGAATGTATGGAGATAAGTAGAATCACTAGCTGATACCCCTTGCAAGTGGAACAAGTGCTAGACCTGCCCCTACACTTCCTCCCTCACTACCATTAAGGGCCCCAACCGTCCTTCCATTTGAGGCGACACGCTAACTGTGAGTCTGTTGGGATCGTCCGGTGCTTCCTGTGTGGCCTCCTGTATATCAGTGAGACCCAATGTACATTACGAGATTATGCTCCATCCACCAGAAAAAATGGGATCTCCCGGTGGCCACCCATTTTAATTCTACTTCCCATTCTGACATGTCTCTCCATGGCCTCTACTGTCAGGATGAGGCCACACTCAGGTTGGAGGAGCAGCACCTTATATTGCGTTTGGGTAGCCTCCAATCTGGTGGCATGAACATGGATTTCTCGAACTTCCAGTAATTGCTCCACCCCCTTCCTTCACCATTCCCTATTCCCGTTTCCCCCTCTCAGCTTATCTCCTTACCTACCCCTCACTTCCCTATGGTGCTCCTCCCCCTTTCTCTTTCTTCCATGGCATTCTGTCCTCTCCCATCACATTCGCCTTTTCCAGCCCTTTATCTTTTTCACCAATCGACTTCCCAGCTCTTTACTTCACCCCTCCCCTTTTCCCAGTTTCACCTATCAACTACTACCTTGTATTTCTTCCTTCCCTCTCCCCACCTTCTTACGCTGAATTCATTATTTTTCCCTCCAGTCTTGATGAAGGGTCTCGGCCCGAAACGTCAACTGTTTACTCTTTTCCATAGATGCTGCCTGGCCTGGTGAGTTCCTCCAGCGTTTTGTGTGTGTTGTTGAGCTGATACTCTGACAGAACCAAAAGGCAGATTTCTCAACCATGATGTGGAAACAATGTGACATAATTATAAAGCAAATATCAGAATATTTTCCAGTACTCACTTCTGCATTACTGAGTCCAAGCCATAAGTCTCAGCTGCTGCATAGAAGCCACAAACAGTTTTGGAACTGATTGTTTCCTTCATAGTTTCACCACACTGTTGAATCAAACTGTCCTTCAGCAAACAAAGAGAGTAAAAGCAATGTAAACACAGCAGCAATAACGTGTTCGGAGCTATAATACAGCATGATCGAAGTCACCCAACACAACCAGAGGTGTCCTCCAAAGAATCTGCCCATGTGTTCTCATTACCATTTAATGAGAACATACTTAACTCCTGACTCTTTCGCCAAACCCTCTAAACCCTTTGATTAACAAAAGTATCTTCAACACCAACTCCCCTTCATTTAGGAAAAATAAATTCTAACTGATTAGGAATCCTTTCCAAAAGTTTGGCCGCCACTGGTCTATAATCCCAAGATTATTCTTAATATCTTTCTTGAACAACAGAACACTTATCATCCTCTAATCCTCAGGTATCACTCCTGTAGCCAGCAAGAATGAAAATATAATTGTCAATGGCCCAGCATCTCCTCTCGCTTCCTGATATAATCTGTGGTATATATTGTCCTGCCCTAGTAACCTTCCTATCCTTATAGAAACATAGACATCTACAGCACATCACAGGCCCTTTGGCTCACAACGTTGTGCCGACTATGTAACCCAGGGGTCACCAACCTTTTTTGCACTGCGGACTGGTTTAATATTCACAATATTCTTGCAGACGGGCCGACCGGGGGTGGGCGGGGTGTTCAAGTAGGGTTAAACTCACCTCAACATGTCTTTTACAGTTAGGATTGCCAACTTTCTCACTCCCAAATAAGGGACGAAAGTAGCAGTCAAATCCCAGGACACTTTACCCCAGGAAAGACTACCATGACCGTGAAGCCTTGCACGGGCACCTGTCTGCGCATGCGTGACGTGCGTATGCGATGTGCACATGCGCCTACGTGCTGATTTTTCTCCTCACACAAATTGATTTTGCCTTCATCTTCCCGACTATACTGTATATACATTATTTCTACTTTATATAGGCTGTGTATTTATCATATCATTCCTGCTTTACTATATATTAGTGTTATTTATTTTCGGTTTTATGTGTTATTTGGTATGATTTGTTAGGTTATTTTTTGGGTCTGGGAACGCTCAAAAATTTTTCCCATATAAATTAATGGTAATTGCTTCTTCGCTTCACGCCATTTCGGCACGAAAGGTTTCATAGGAACGCTCTACCTTAGCGGGGGAAATACGGGACAAACCAATTTAACCCAATATACGGGATGTCCCGGCAAATATGGGACAGTTGGCAACCCTATGTTCAAGTTCAACGTGCGTGACAGGGAATGAGGAAAGGTGCAGCTGACTCATATCGTTTCCTCACGGCCCGGTAGCATATGCTTTGTGGCCCGGTGGTTGGGGACTGCTGATGTAACCTACTCTAGAAACTGCCCAGAATTTCCCTACTGCATAGCCCTCTATTTTTCTAAGTTCCATGTACCTATCTAAGAGTCTTTTAAAAGACCCTATTGTATCTGCCTCTACCATCTTTGCTGGCAGTGCATCCCACACACCCACCACTCTCTGTGTGAAAATTTACCTCTGACATCCCCCTTGTACCTACTTCCAAGCTCCTTAAAACTATGCCCCCTTGTGATAGCCTCTGGCTATCCACACGATCAACGCTCCTCATCATCTCATACACCTCTATCAGGTCATCTCTAATCCTCTGTCGCTCCAAGGAGGAAAGGTCAAGTTTACTCAACCTATTCTCATAAGGTATGCTCCCCAATCCAGGCAACATCCTTGAAAATCTCCTCTGCAATGTCTCTATAGTACCCACATCCTTCCTGCAATGAGGTGACCACAAATGAACACAGTACTCCAAGTAGGGTCCAACTAAGGTCTTGTATAGCTGTAGCATTACCTCACGGCTCTTGAACTCATTCCCATTGTTGATGAAACCAACACACCATACATCTTCTATGGACCGGACCCCAAGATCTCGCTGATCCTCCGTACTGCCAAGAGTCTTATCATTAATATTATATCCTGTCTTCAAATTTGACCTACCAAATGAACCACTTGACACTTAGCGGTGTTGAACTCCATCAGCCACTTCTCAGCCAGGTTTTGCATCCTATTGATGTCCCACTGTCACCTCCGATAACCCTCCAGACTATCCACAACACCCCCAGCCTTTGTGTCATCAGCAAACTTATGAACCCACCCTTCTACTTTCTCATCGAGGTCATTTATAAAACTCACAAAGTGGAGGGGTCCCAGAACAGATCACTGTGGAACACCACTGTCCACTGACCCTGAAGGTTAAAATGCACATTGAGACAGTGGTGAGGAAGGCACATGCCATGTTAGCATTCATTTCAAGGAGTCTAGAATACAAAAGCAAGGATGTGATGCTGAGAATTTATAAGGCACTGGTGAGGCCTCACCTTGAGTACTGTGAATAGTTTTGGGCCCCTCATCTTAGAAAAGATGTGCTGGCATTGGAGAGGGTTCAGAGGAGGTTGTCAAGGATGATACCAGGAATGAAAGAGTTATCATATAAGGAATATTTGATGGCTCTGGGTCTGTACTTGCTGCAATTCAGAAGGATAAGGGGGGATCTCATTGAAACCTTTCAAATGTTGAAAGGCCTAGACACAGTAGATGTGGAAACGATGTTTCCCTAGGTGGGAGAGTCTAGGACAAGAGGGCACAGCCTCTGCATAGAAGGACGCCCTTTCAAAACTGATGTGGAGAAATTTCTTTGGTAAAAGGGTGGTGAATTTGTGGAATTTGTTGCCACATGCAGCTGTGAAGGCCAGGTCACTGGGTGTATTTAAGGCAGAGATTGCTAGGTTCTTGATCGGACATGACATCAAAGATTACGGGGAGAAGGCTGCGAACTGGGGTTGAGGAAGAGATAGAAAAAAAGATCAGCCATGATTGAATGGTAGAGCAGACTCAATGGGCCAAATGCCTAATCCTGCTCCTATGTCTTATGACCTCCATGCAGAATTCGAACCTTCTACAACCACCCTTTGCCTTCCTTGCAAACCAAGGTCTCCTTGGATCTCATGCCTCACTTTCTGAATGAGCCTTGCATGGGGAACCTTATCAAATGCCTTACTGAAATGCACTGCTCTACCTTCATCAATGTGTTTTGTTACATCCTCAAAGAATTCAATCAGGCTCATAAGGCACGACCTGCCCTTGACAAAGCCATGTTGACTATCCCTAATCAGATTGTCTCTCCAAATGCTCATAAATATTGCCTCTCAGGATCTTCTCCAACAACTTTCCCACTACTGAAGTAAAACTCGCTGGTCTATAATTTCCTAGGTTATCTCTACACCCTTTCTTGAACAAGGGAACTAATATTTGCAACCTTCTAATCCTCCAGTACTTCTCCCATCCCTACTGATGATGCAACAATCATCCCAAGAGGCTCAGCGATCTCCTCCCTTGCTTCCCACAGTAGCCTGGGGTACATCTCGTCCAGTCCCGGTGACTTATCTAACTTAATGCTTTTCAAGAGGTGCAGCGCATCCTCTTACTTACTGCCTATATGCTCGAGCGTTTCAGTCTGATGCAAGTCATCCCCACAATTGCCAAGGCCCTTGTCCCGTGGGAATACTGAAGCAAAATATTAAGTTACCCTCACTACCTCCTCCAACTCAATGCAACCATTTCCACTATAATACCTGATTGGACCTTTTCTCACAAGGTTCATCCTCTTGCTATTCACATACTTGTAGGATGCCTTGGGTTCTCCTTAATCCTGCTTGCCAAGACCATCTCATGGCCCCTTCTAGCTCTCCTAATTTCATTCTTAAGCTCCTTCCTGGCAACTTTGTAATTCTCCAGAACTCTACCAGTACCTAGTTTCTTGAAACTTACGTAAGCTTTTCTTGTTAATTAGATTTTCCACAGCCTTTGTACACCATCACACGAGGAAATCTGCAGATGCTGGAAATGCAAGCAACACACACAAAAAAGTGCTGGTGAACACAGCAGGCCAGGCAGCTTCTATAGGAACAGGTACAGTCGACGTTTCGGGCTGAGACCCTTTGTCAGGACTAACTGAAAGAAGGGATAGTAAGAGATTTGAAAGTGGAAGGGGGAGGGGGAGATCCAAAATGATAGGAGAAGACAGGAGGGAGAGGGATGGAGCTAAGAGCTGGAAAGTTGATTGGCAAAAGGGATACAAGGCTGGAGAAGGGAGAGGACCATGGGACGGGAGGCCTAGGGAGAAAGAAAGGGGGAGGGAGGAAGCCCAGAGGATGGGCAAGGAGTTATAGTGAGGGGGACAGAGGGAGGAAAAAAAAGAGGAAAAAAAGTGAATAAATAAATAAATAAGGGATGGGGTTCGAAGGGGAGGTGGGGCATTAACGGAAGTTAGAGAAGTCAATGTTCATGCCATCAGGTTGGAGGCTACCCAGATGGAACATAAAGTGTTGTTCCTCCGACCTGAGTGTGGCTTCATCTTGACAATAGAGGAGGCCATGGATAGACATATCAGAATGGGAATGGGACGTGGAATTAAAATGTGTGACCAGTGGGAGATCCTGCTTTCTCTGGCAGACAGTGCGTAGGTGTTCAGCGAAACGGTCCCCCAGCCTGCTTCGAGTCTCGCCAATATATAGAAGACCGCATCGGGAGCACCGGACGCAGTATATCACCCCAGCCGACTCACAGGTGAAGAGTCTGGAAGGACTGTCTGGGGCCCTGAATGGTGGTGAGGGAGGAAGTGTAAGGGCATGTGTAGCACTTGTTCCGCTTACAAGGATAAGTGCCAGGAGGGAGATCGGTGGGAAGGGATGGGGGCGACGAATGGACAAGGGAGTCGCGTAGGCAGCGATCCCTGCAGAAAGCGGGGGGGGGGGGAGGGAAAGATGTGCTTAGTGGTGGGATCCCGTTGAAGGTGGCAGAAGTTAAGGAGAATTATATGTTGGACCCGGAGGCTGGTGGGATGGTAGGTGAGGACAAGGGGAACCCTATTCCTAGTGGGGTGGCGGGAGGATGGGGTGAGAGCAGATGTGCGTGAAATGGGAGAGATGCATTTGAGAGCAGAGATGATGGTGGAGGAAGGGAAGCCCCTTTCTCTAAAAAAGGAGGACATCTCCTTCGTCCTGGAATGAAAAGCCTCATCCTGAGAGCAGACGCGACGGAGACGGAGGAATTGCGAGAAGGGGATGGCATTTTTGCAAGAGACAGGGTGAGAAGAAGAATAGTCCAGATAGCTGTGAGAGTCAGTAGACTTATAGTAGACATCAGTAGATAAGCTGTCTCCAGAGATAAAGACAGAAAGATCAAGAAAGGGGAGGGGAGGTGTCAGAAATGGACCAGGTAAACTTGAGGACAGGGTGAAAGTTGGAGGCAAAGTTAATGGAGTCAACGAGCTCAGCATGCGTGCAGGAAGCAGCGCCAATGCAGTCGTCGATATAGCGAAGGAAAAGTGGGGGGCAGATACCACAATAGGCTTGGAACATGGATTGTTCCACAAAGCCAACAAAAAGGCAGGCATAGCTGGGACCCATACGGGTGCCCATGGCTACACCTTTAGTTTGGAGGAAGTGGGAGGAGCCAAAGGAGAAATTATTAAGAGTAAGGACTAATTCCGCTAGGCGGAGGAGAGTGGTGATAGAGGGGAACTGATTTGGTCTGGAATCCAAAAAGAAGTGGAGAGCTTTGAGACCTTCCTGGTGCAGGATGGAGGTATACAGGGACTGGACATTCATGGTGAAAATAAAGCGGTGGGGGCCAGGGAACTTAAAATCATTGAAAAAATTCACAGCATGAGAGGTGTCATGAACATAGGTGAGAAGCGATTGAACAAGGGGGGATAAAACAGTGTCAAAGTATGCAGAAATGAGTTCGGTGGGGCAGGAGCAAGCTGAGACAATGGGTCTACCTGGACAGGCAGGTTTGTGGATCTTGGGTAGGAGGTAGAAACGGGAAGTGCGGGGTCTGGGAACTATAAGGTTGGTAGCAGTGGATGGGAGATCCCCTGAGCTGATAAAGTTGGTGAAGGTGTGAGAGACAATGGCTTAGTGCTCCTTAGTGGGGTCATGAACGAGGAGTAAATAAGAGGAGGTATCTGCGATTTGTCGCTGTGCCTCGGTAAGGTAGAGGTCAGTACGCCAGATGACAACAGCAACCCCCTTATCGGCGGGGTTTTATAGTAAGGTTAGGATTAGTGCGGAAGAGTGGAGAGCAGAGCATTCAGAAGGAGTGAGGTTGGAATGGGAACAAGGTGTGGTGAAGTCGAGACGGTTGATGTCCTGTCGGCAGTTAGCAATAAAGAGATCCAGAGCAGGCAGAAGACCAGAACGAGGTGTCCATGAAGAGGAGGAGGGTTGAAGACAGGAGAAGGGGACATTGGTGGGGGTGGGAGAGTCCTTGCCGAAGAAGTAGGATTGAAGACGGAGCCGGCAGATGAAGAGCTCAGCGTCATGGTGAACGTGGAACTCGCTGAGGTGTGGGCGAATGGGGACAAAGGTAAGGCCCTTACTGAGGACAGAGCGTTCTGCCTCAGACAGTTGAAGGTTGGAGGGAATGGTAAAGACCCGGCACGGATGAGAGCTGGGATAAGAAGGGGGTGGGGGAGGGAGGCTGGTGGTGTCAGTGGAGTGGGGAGGGTTGGGGGTGAGAGGAAGAAGGAGCCTCCGAGGGCCCAGGAGTAGATGATGGGTGATGAGGAAGACGGGATTGCAGAGTGGTGGTGGGGGAAGGGGAGACGGGAGTCACAATAGCAGCATGTGAAGACCCGGCCTGGAGTTCAAGGCTGGAGTCGCAGTTGGAGGTTGCGCAATCACTGTGAAGGTATCCATGGTCATTGGAACCCGCATTGATGTTGCTGGAGTCCGGGTTTTGTCTTTTCCTTTTTTTTTTCTCTTTCTTTTTTCTCCCTCTGTCCCTCTCACTATAACTCCTTGCCCATCCTCTGGGCTCCCCCCCACCTTTCTTTCTCCCTAGGCCTCCCGTCCCATGATCCTCTCCCTTCTCCAGCCTCGTATCCCTTTGCCAATCAACTTTCCAGTTCTTAGCTCCATCCCTCCCCCTCCTGTCTTCTTGGATCTCCCCCTCCCCCTCCCACTTTCAAATCTCTTACTATCTCCTCTTTCAGTTAGTCCTGACAAATGGTCTCGGCCCCAAACGTCAACTGTACCTGTTCCTATAGAAGCTGCCTGGCCTGCTGCGTTCAACAGCAATTTTTGTGTGTGTTTCTTTGTACACCATGGTTCTTTTACCCTGCCATCCTTTCCCTGCCTCAATGGAATATACCTATGCAGAACACCATGCAAATGTTCCCTGAACGTTTCTGTTGTGCATTTCCCTGAGAACATCTGTTTCCAAATTCCTGCCTAATAGCATCATATTTCCCCTACCCCAATTAAAAGTTTTCCCAAATTGCCTGTTCCTATCCCTCTCCAGCACTATGGTAAAGGAGACAGAGTTGTGATAACTACCTCCAAAATGCTCTCCCACCAAGAGAACTGACATCTGACCAGGTTCATCTCCCAATAACAGATCAAGTACAGCCTCTCCTCTAGTTGGCTTATCTATATATCGCATCAGGAAACCTTCCTGAACATACCTAACAAATTCCACCCCATCTAA
This sequence comes from Mobula birostris, assembly GCF_030028105.1. NCBI lineage: Eukaryota > Metazoa > Chordata > Chondrichthyes > Myliobatiformes > Myliobatidae > Mobula > Mobula birostris. Next base: position 170,382,930 of record NC_092377.1, on the reverse strand, counting down.
TCCCCTTGCTCTAAGGAGATGCCAGTCAATATTAGAAAAGTTAAAATCTCCCATCACAACAACCCTATTATTATTGTACTGTTTCAGAATCTGTCTCCTTATCTGCTCCTCGATGTCCTTGTTATTATTGGGGGGGTCTGTAAAAAAAATACCCAGTAGAGTAATTGCCCCCTTTCTGTTTTTGACTTCCACCCACATTGACTCAGTAGATAATCCCTCCATGACTTCCTCCTTTTCTGCAGCCATGACACTATACCTGATTAGCAATGTCACAGCCCCACCTCTTTTGCCTCCCTCCCTGTTCTTTTTGAAACATCTAAAGCCTGGCACATTCAGCAGCCATCCTGCCCCTGAGACATCCAAGTCTCTGTAATGGCCACAATGTCATAGTTCCATGCATTGACCCACGCTCTAAGTTCATCTGCCTTGTTTATGATACTCCTTGTATTAAAATAGACACATCTTAAACAATCCGGCTGAGTGCATCTTTGCTCTGTCGTCTGCCTATCCTTCCTCAGAAACTCCCTAAAAGCCATCTCTGCTTGTGCGTCAACTGCCCCAACCCCTGCCGCTTCACTTTGGTTACCACCCCCCTACATATCTAGTTTAAACCCTCCCTAATCGCATCAGCAAACCTCCCTGCCAGAATATTGGTCCCCCTCGGATTTAAATTCAACCCGTCCTTTTTGTACAGGTCACACCTGTCCCAGATGAGGTCCCAATGATCCAGAAACCTGAATCCCTGCCCACTGTTCCAATCCTTCAGCTACGCATTTACTCACCACCTCATTTTGTTCCTATACTCACTGTCACGTGGCACAGGCAGCAATCCTGAGATTACTACCCTTAAGGTCCTGCTTCTCAGCTTCCTTCCTAACTCCCTGTTTTCAGGACCTTCTCCCTTTTTCTAACCCATGTCGTTGGTACCAATATATACCACGCTCCCTTTTCAGGATATTGTGGACGTGTTCAGAAACATCATGAACCCTGGCACCTGGGAGGCAAACTACCATCCGTGTTTCTTTTTCGCGCCCACAGAATCACCTATCTGTCCCCCTAACTATAGAGTCCTCTATTACTGCCACCACTCTCTTCCATTCCCTACTCTTCTGAGCCACAGGGCCAGACTCAGTGCCAGACGCACGGCCACTATTGCTCTTGTTTATCAACTCTTCAGCCTCCTGAATGATCCTGATTCATCCATTTCCAGTTCCCTAATGTGGCCCGCAAAGAACTGTAGCCAGTTGCACATCTTGCCAATGTAGTCATCAGACACATGAGTTCTCCCTGACTTCTCATATCCTACAAAAGGGGAATACTGCTGCTCTGCCTGCCATTTCACTGGTGTAACTTTGCAAAAGGAGAAAAACAAGGAGACCCTGCTTTAGCCTCGGCTCCATTTCATTTGCCATCATCGCGAACCTGTGCCTTTTTGTTACTGCCTTTCAGAATAATTTCCCTCTTTCTTTACATTAGATAAATCATTCACAATTTTATACACCTATACCAGGTTACTTCTTGGTCATCTTGCTTGAATGAGAATTAGTATAATTTCTCTGGTTCATACATAGAACATGTAGTCCCTCATTCCTGTCTATTCTAGGAAATAACATAGACTCTCCAAAGCCTTCTCATCATTGTTAAAGCATGATGCTCAGAGACAGATCCAATTCTGCAACTGAGGCCATTTCATAATACTAAAAAATTTCACAAAAGTCAGGGATCAGGGATCAAAAATGTTAACTCTGCATGTTTCAAAGCTGCCATGTAAGCTGATTATGTGTTTACAATCTACATTTTAGTTCAATAAGCAGATCTTCCATAGCAAACTGAACTGCAAACACATCATTCATAAAATTGAATACAAGGTTCAATACAGTTATTATGGTTAAATGGAACATTACTATTAATGCTTCCATATACGAGTAGAATTCATTATACTTTGTGACTGAGAATATATGCAAGGGTTCATTGTATAAGCCATAGCAATAATGCAAATATGTTCTAATTGAGGCAACCTGAATACTTAGAATTGTCGAGAACTTTTTCTAAATTAATTTGAAAGGTGGGGGAGCAAAATGATAATTGTGGTGTCACAAATTGCTTCAATTCCAAATGATTCTCCTAATTTGATTCTTACCAGCTGTAGCATACAGGCTGCTGCCAGAATTGTTACCACTCGACTGGGTTGGATTAACACATCGTCTCTGTACAATGAGCCAAATGTCACTTGTAGTGCTGGAGGAGAGAATAACACAGTAACAATTTTATCAGAAGATAGGCAGACCGTCACAGATTGATAAGTACCTTCCCAGATCCTGGATTCTTTTTCCCTTAGCTGTCAGCTCAATAAGCATGGAGCACTCATTTAAGGTAATGGGCAGAAGGATTGGAGGGGTGCTAGGGAATCAATTTTTCCACTCTAGAGCCTACTGACGACTAGAGACAAAAATACTAATCACAATTCATCTGGATGTGCAAATGACGTAGTGTATTGTGCAAGGTTATGGACTGTGCCAGGAACTGAGAATGGTTTGATTAGCTTTTGCAAATAGAACAGGCACGATGGACAGGATGTCAACCTTCTGCTTCTGCAAATTTCTTCAAATCTATCATTGTAGACACAGTGAAGAACTTAAACTCGTACATATGACAATTATCTCAACTTTGATTTTTGCTACACACACAAAAAGCTGGAGGAACTCAGCAGGTCAGGATGGTATCTATGGAAAGGAATAAGCAGTTGACATTTCGGGGCTCAGACCCTTCAGCTTGTGCTTGTGTCTGACTTTTGCAAGGTGATTTATCTGGTACCAGGAGCAATTAGTTACCCCAGCAACAAGCTCCTGTTATTACAAGATGTGCTAAGTAAATAGCAGCACAAGTAGAAGAGTAAGGAGAGAATAGTGAGAGACAGTTACTCCCTCACAATTGAAAGTATGCTGCACCCTCTTCTGGGCCTGATAAACTATGCAGGGCTGTCGATTTATTAAACTGAAAAGCCAAAACAAGCACTATAATGAAGCAAATCTTCTAAATTAGTTTGAACAAACTAGTGGGCTGAAGTTCTTGAAAGCCATGAAGATTAAATGTGTATAAGGTGACATTGTGTACAGGAAAAGATATTAAACAATCTTGAATCTTGTATTGGCATGTTTGAAAGGCTACAGATAATTATGAATAGTTATCTGGACATGACCTCGTTAACATCAACAGGTCTGATTCGATCTAGAGCACTGTATCAACACCTGGACACCTTACCTCATTAAACATTGGAAAAAGACAACACAAAATAGTACACAGTGATGCAAAGTTAGACCAGGGCAGGACAAAGAAGTGAGTGGCAGGGCCCAAGGGAGTGCTGTAGGAAAGACAGGCAATTGTCTACAAGTACATAGTTCCCTGAAATTGGAAGCATAAGTGTACGGAAATTACAGGAAAGCAAGAGTTAAAAGTGTGTGCTAACTAAACAGGATGCAGAGTCTTTGTACAGCCTTTCCCTGTGTGAAAGCTCACAAAGACAGGAAGTCAAGATGTTAAGCTGACAGAGACTGTGCAGACATAGTGCAGTCAGCAGGCCGAGCCAGACCCCTGAAAGCAGAACTCTCCTTTGTACAGCCTTTCTGTTCAAACCTGGGAACCAAGGTCACTGAACTTACCAAGGCAAGATAAAGCAAACAAAGGATTCTAGGGCAACTCTTACTATTGGACAGTTATTTTACAAACTTTCAAGTATTATTGGCCTTCTATAGATAGGCATAGAGGTCGATATAGATCTGACAGGCCTAAGGGCTGTTTCTTTGCTATACAACTCTATGATCGTTCATTCGTTATGTGCTGTGTTGTATGATGTGGGCAGCTGGTTTTTCCATGACCATGATTGTTCTTGGCAAATTTTTCTATGGAAGTGGTTTGCCATTGCCATCTTTTGGACAGTGTCCTTACAAGATGGTGACCCCAACCATTATTAGTACTCTGCAGAAATTATCTGCCTGGTGTCAGTGGTCATCTAACCAGGACTTGTGATATGCACCAGCTACACATACTACCATCCACCACCTGCTCCCATGGCTTCACGTGACCCTGATTTTTGGGGGTGGGGGCTGGGGGCGGGCTAAGTAGGTGCTACACCTTGCCCAGGGTTGACACGCAGGCTAATGGAGGAAAGGAGTGCCTTACACACCTTTCGTGGAGATGCATCTCCACCCTGCCATCCAAACTCTGATACTGAGATTAAAAGGTATAAGTTGTTAGAAGGGGACATACTCACATTACATTTACAGAAGTTTAAGCTGAGGGATGAGTAGACTGAAATATTTAAAATTATAAAGTGGTCATGGTATCATGAAGGTTATGAAATTACAAACCAGAAATTATGAATGACACTTGGAATCTATTATTCCATGGGTGATTATAATTTTTTATTAGTTATGTAAAGTAATGTGCAGGACCTTTGAAAGCAATAAACAGATATTCCTGCTAATTTCATTTTTCAGCAGCATACACACAGAAGATCTATTTCCTCTGAAAGGGCAATTCTAGAAAAACAGTATAATCTTAAACACCAAGAGAAAATCTGCAGAGGCTGGAAATCCAAGCCACACACACAAAGCTGGAGAATCTCCAGTCCTGTTGGAAGGTCTTGATCCGAAACGTTGACCATACTCTTTTCCATAGATGCTGCCTGGCCTGCTGAGTTCCTCTAGCATTTCATGTTCCATAATCTTAAAAAGTTTAATGTTTAGGATAAAAAAGGGATTTGGAAATAAATTCCCACTCTGAGATAGCTTCTTTAACTCATATGTTTTGGTCATGTCCTTTTTTGAAAAAATACTGGAAAGATATTTTTGATATTATTTCAACTGTTCTGAGTACTGATTTACAACCTAACCCTATTACCGCAATTTTTGGGTTACCAATGATAGAACTAAATCACTTAACCTCTTCAGCTCGTCGGACGATTACATTTCTTACATTAATGGCTAGAAGATCCATTTTGCTGAATTGGAAAGATATCAATCCTCCCACCACATTTCATTGGTTCTCTCAAACTATGTTGTGTTTAAAATTAGAAAACATTAGAAGTGTTATTTATGACCCCTCTATTAAATTCGAAAAGACTTGGAGGGCCATTTATTCAACATTTCCATATGATGTAATTTGACCTTTTCCAAACCAATTCCATTTCTTTTTAGTATATGTTGAGGGGAGCAGAGTCGACGACACTAATGGTTCTTTTTTTTGACATTACACAACAGCCCATGTCTTTTTCTTTCTTCAGTTTCGTTGGTTAGCATTGTTTAGATTAGTTTTTCTTTTGGGGTATTTTTTTTTTCCTTTTTCATGTTATCTTTTTTTGTATATTATATTTGTATCTTGTACGATTGGGAGGTTTAATACCCATGTGCCAACTGGGTTTATATTTAAATATTTTAACTATAACAATGTAATCCCAATAACTTTGTATCAATACGATGTTATGTTTATCATTATGAAACCAATAAAAAGATTGAAAAAGGAAATAAATTGCAGATGCAGATTTGTTACAGATTACAAATGATCTCGATGAATACTGAAACAGTCTCCAGGGAGGTGAACTAGCTGCTGTTGCTTCTTTCTTCTTAAATTAGCGAGGATCTGCATGCATTTCTCAGCAACAATCTGTACCCTGCACAGAAGCAATCATTACAAATCTCAATTGTCCCAGTTTACTGGTGTACAAATGTTCTTGTATTCTAGTTTAAATTTTAGTAAACTTGATGATGCAGCAAGAATGATTCATTTAGTTTACACCAGTATTACAATTGCAGTCAGCTATCTTAAAAGATGAACTTTACCCTCTGATGTGATATGAAGCAAGTTTAATGAGCTGAAGAGCTAATAAAGATTGCAGTGAGTGGGATGATAAAACCCTTTGACAGTTGATTAGTCAATATGTTTCTGTAATCATTATTTTGTTTTTAGTCAGAACAATTTCTAATTAGTTCAAATTTATTGTCATCTGACTGTACATACAGCCAAATGAAAAGAAGTTTCTCTGGACCACGATGCACCTACAAAACATATTACACACAGCACATATTACCAGAAATAAGTAAATAAAACATAATTCAAAAATGCATGCAGTGTGCAGCACTAGTAAAAGGTAAATAATAGCTGTTCTAGTGACGAGACCTCGGTGATGGCAGGATATTCTTTACTGTCACAGCCTGAAGGAACTAGCTGTTACCCAGTCTGGCAGTCCTATACTCCTGTACCACCTTCTTAATGGTAGTGGGTCAAAGAGATTGTGGGATGGGTGGTCAAGATCCTCAACAATGCTTCGGACCCTTTGTCACAAATGAGGGGGGAGGATCTTCTTAGCGGTTTTTACTCGCCTCTGTAGGGTCTGAAGACCATAAGACCATACGAAATAGGAGAAGAATTAGGCTATTCAGCTCACTGAGTCTCCTCCACCATTCCATCATGGCTGATCCCAGATCTCACTCAACCCCATACATCTGCCTTCCCGCCATACCTTTTGATGCCCTGACCGTTCAGGAAACTTTCAACTTTCGCCTTAAATATACCAACAGACTTGGCCTCCACCACAGTCTGTGGCAGAGCATTCCACAAATTCACTACTCTCTGGCTAAAAAAATTCCTCCTTAGCTCTTTTCTAAAAGGTCACCCCTCAATTTTGAAGCTGTGCCCTCTAGCTCTTGATACCCCCCACCACAGGAAACATCCTCTCCACATCCACCCTATCTGGTCCTTTCAACATTCAGTAGGTTTCAAATGAGATCCTCCCACATTCTTCTAAATTCCAGTGAGTACAGGCCCAAAGGTGCCAAACGCTCCTCATATGTTAACCCCTTCATTCCTGGAATCATTCTCATTAACCTCTTCTGGACTCACACCAATGACAACACATTTTCTCTGAGATATGGGGCCCAAAACTGTTGACAATACTCCAAGTTCAGCCTGACAAGTGTTTTATAAACACAATCTGCTCTTGTATTCTTGACCTCTTGAAATGAATGTTAACATTGCATTTGCCTTCCTCACCACCAACTCTGCCTGCAAGTTAACCTTTAGGGTGTTCTGCACAAGGACTCCCAAGTCCTTTTGCATCTCAGATTTTTAGATTTTCTTCTTATTTAGAAAATAGTCCTGCACATTCATTTCTACTACCAAAGTGCATGACCATGCATATTCCAACAGTATATTTCATGTGCCGCTTTCTTGCCCATTCTCCTAATCTGTCTAAATCCTTCTGCACCCTGCCTGTTTCCTCAACACTACCTGCCCCTCCACCAGTCTTCATATGCACTAGTCACTGGCAGCCACCCAGACAAGGATTCTTTTATTCCCACTCGCTGCCTTCTTCCGATCAGCAAATGCTCTAACCATTCCAGTATATTTCTTGTAATATCATGGGCTCTTAACTTGGAAAGCAGCTTCATGTGTAACACCTTTTCAAAGGCCTCTGAAAGTCCAGATATCCAATATCCACCTCATCCCTTTTATCTATCCTACTTGTAAACTCCTCAAAGAATTCCAACAGGTTTGTCAGGCAGGATTTTCCCTTAAGGAAACCATGTTGACTTTGTGCTGTCTAGTCCTGTGTCATCAAGTACTCCATCACCTCACCCTTAACAATTGACTCTAACATCTTTCCAACCACTGAGGTCACGCTAACTGGTCTACAATTTTCTTTCTGCTCCCTTCCTCCTTTCTTAAAAAGTGGTGTGACATTTCCAATTTTGCAGTCCTCTGGCACTATGCCAGAGTCCAATGAATATTTTATTCCCCTTAAAATAAACACCAACATTGCATTTGCCTTCTTAACCACAGGCTCAATCTGTAAGTTAAACTTCTGAGAGTCTGACACAAGGACTCCTAAGTCCCTCTGCACTATGTTTGAACCGAGACCGCATTTAGATAATAGTCTGCACTATTGTTCCTTTTACTAAAATGCATTATCATACATTTCCCAATACTCTATTCTATCTGCCACTTTTTTGCCCATTCTTCCAATCTAAGTCCTGCTGCAAAATGCATTGCTTCCTCAGCACTACCTACTCCTCCACCCATCTTAATATCATAAGCAAACTTTGCCACAAAGCCATCAATTCGATTATCCAAATCACTGACAAACAAGGTGAAAAGTAGCAGTCCCAATACAGACTTGAGGAACACCACTAGTCACTGAGAGCCAACCAGAAAATGCCCCTTTTATTCCCATTTGCTGCTTCCTGTGTGTCAGCCATTTCTCTATCAATGCCAATACCTTTCCTTTAATGCCATAGGACTTTATCTTGTTAAGCAGCCTCATGTGTGGCACCTTATCAAATGCCTTTTGAAAATCCAAGTAAATTACATCTGCTGCCTCTTCTTTGTCCACCCTGCTTGTTACTTCCTCGAAGAACCTCAACAGATTTGTCTAAGATTTCCCTTGACAGAAATCATGCTGACTTTGACTTATTTTATCATTAGTCTCCAAGTACTTCAAAACCTCAGCCCTAATATTGGACCCCAACACTTTCCCAACAACTGAGGTTAGGCCTATAATTTCCTTTCTTTAGCCTTCATTCCTTCTTAGAGTGGAGTGACATTTGCAATCTTCCAATCCTATGGGACTGCCAGAATAAGTGATTCTTGAAAGATCATGACCAATGCACCAGTTATCTCTTCAGCAACCTCTCACAGGACTCTGGGATGTAGTCTATCTGGCCTAGGTAACTAACCCACCTTAAGACTTTTGAGTTTGCCCAGCCCCAGCACTTTTTCCTTTGTAATAGCAATGGCACTCACTCCTGCTTCCTGACGCTCATACACCTCTGGGACACTGCTAGTGTCTTCCACAGTGAAGGCAGATGCAAAGTACTCGTTAAGTTCATCTGCAATTTCTCTGTCCCCCTCATCAGCATCATTTTCCAGTGGTCCAATATCAACTCTCAGCTCCCTTTTACTCTTTATATAACTGTCTTGCAGCTTCCGTACCACACAACGATCCAGCCAATCAGGACACTCTCAATAGTACTCCTGTAGAAAGTCATTAAGAATGGGGACAGGGAACCTTACATGCCTCAATCTTCTAAGAAAGTGTAGACGCTGCTGTGTCTTCTTGATTAATGAGGTGGTGTTTTGGGTCCGGCTTAGATCTGTCAACTTGGATAGACTGTGGTCTTTCCCTCAAGAAGTCAAAGATCAGGTTACAGAGTGGGGTGTTGAGTCCCAAAGGGGACAGTTACTCACCAGCTTCTGAGGGATGATTGTGCTAAATGTCAAACTGAAGTTGATGAACTACATCCTGGCATACGAGTCATCGTTTTCTAGTTGGACAAGATGGCATGGAGGGCTGAGGCTATATCATCATGAGTGTTTGAGCTGTCAGTGAACTGGAAAGGGTCCAATATAGCTGGAAGGTGGGATTTTATGATCCATTACCAGCTGCTCAAAACACTGACTGTTGAAACCAGTGCCACTGGGTATTAATTGTTTCTGTCCCTCTCTTGGGCACTGGGATGATGGAAGCTGCCTTAATGTCTGCAGGGACAGTGGACTGTTTCAAAGAGATACTTAAAATGCGCATTAAGACCTATGTTCGCTGGGCCACACAATGCCTCAGCCCCTGACCAGATTTGTTATTCAGCCCCACAGCTTTGTATGGGTTTACAGTGGCTAGAATCCTCCTCACCTCAGCTGCCGAAAGAGGTGTCTGTTCCTCAGGGGAAAAGGGAACTTTCCTCCATGTTAAATTATTTGTTGCATCAAATCGTGCATAGAAGGCATTCAGCCTGTCAAGATGGGAGGTATCGCTGTCATTCCAGGTGGACTTGTAATCGGTAATGGTTTATATAACTCGCCACATCGTCACGTGTCCCTGCTGTCACAAAGATGTCTGAATTTTCTGTGAGTACTCTCACTTTCCCTTCGCGATGGCATGAGATAATGCAGCTCTTGCTGACCTTATTATTGTCCTGTCTCCCCATCTGAAGGCAGCATCCTGATCCCTAAGCACTGCACAAACCTCTGCAGTCAGCCATGGTTTCTGATTTGCCCTAGCAAGGGCAAAACACAGTAACATGCTCAATGCAATTTCCTATGTAGTCAATCACTGATCCCGCATATTCATCAACATTGACTTGATGATCGTAGGTAGTCGCCTCCCTGAGTATGCTCCAGTCCAAGCCTTCAAAATAGTCTTGCAGTGCTGAGGTGGCACACTGTAGCCTGGTCCTGATCTTCCAGTGAACTGGTTTGACTTGTTTAACCAGTGGTTTGTATGTAGGGATTAGCAAAATGGATATGTGGTCTGTGTATTGGAAGTGAATATTTTCTAGGACAATACAGAAGCCCAGATAATGAAGCTTCCACCATTACTGGCAAGGCAAGCTTTGAATTATTTTATCTAAGACTATTTTGGTTAATATTGTTTAGTTTCAAACTTGGCATCAACTTAGTAGTTTGCAAAAACTACAGGACACTCCAGTACCAGGAGGGGAAAATGCTGAAACTACTGAGAGGCTGCTCATCTCTACGAAACCTGGCTAACCTGCAAACTCAGATAATAAAATAAGGAACAGAAGAGCAGCAATCACAGCTGTTCCAAAGGATCTCTAGTCACTAGTTACACTACACCAGGGGTCCCCAACCTTGTTTGCAGTGTGGACCGGTTTCATATTGACAATATTCTTGCGGACCGGCCGACCGGGGATGGGTGGGGGGTGGGGTGGTTATGGTTGCCAACAGACAAGAGTAGCAGTCAAATACATTGTTTACCCAGAGAAAGACTACAATGACCATGAAGACTTGCGCGGGCACCAGTACGCATGTGTGACTTGCACATGCGTGCACGCGCCAATTATTTTTCTACAAATCGTTTTTGGCAATTCTGTTCGGGGGGGGGGGGGTGTTAATCACGACCGGAATATAGGTGAGAAGTGGCTAATACACTCAATTTCATTTCTAGAAGGGTTTATCTAACGAATAAACCCTTTTAGAAGTCAATAGCATCATAACATTTTAAGTAACGTTTGGATATTAAACACACAGCGCATATTTTCGCCATATGAACATACAAAATCATTGCAACACACCAATATTGCTGAATCAGTGGGAGTCCTGGGCTTGTTTTCCTGCAACAAGACGGTCCTATCGAGGGGTGACGGGAGACAGCAATACTCGAACGGGGTTCCTTATGTTCAGTCTATTCCGCAATTTAGTTTTTGTTACATTCATCGCACAGATATGTTGGAAATGGAAGCAACGTTTTCGGTGCTTCCGTGGCTATCTCAGGATATTGAGCCTTGACTTTGATCCAGAATGCCGGCAGAGATGTTACGTCAAACATACTTTTCAGCCCGCCATCATTTGCAAGCTTGAGGAGTTGATCTCCTTCCCGCGCTGACATGGACGACGCGCACGTAATGGCTCAACAGTGGGCATGACAGGGAATGAGGAAAGGTGCAGCTGACTCCTATCGCCAAATCATATCGTTTCCTCGCGGCCCGGTAGAGCATGCTCTGCGGCCCGGTGGTTGGGGACCGCTGCACTACACTAAGCAACAAGAGGCACATCAAGGAAAGGTAGGAGGAAGATGTACAGCAAGAAGGTAGAATGACAGAGGAATGTAATGAACCTTTGAAAGCCCTTACAGGGCTCAGTTCAAAAGATGCAGAGGTGATGGAAAGCAATCCAGGATTGCAGGTGTGCTAGAGGACAATGAGGGAAAAGGAACACTTGCAACACCGGAAGAGTCAATGGTTAAGAAGGCATAGGCAGTACAAGATGCTCAACAGATAATAATGATGTCTGCTGACAATTAAGTAAATTGCCAAAAAAATACAGCACTGCACTAAATACAACAAAGAGAAGAGTGCATGTCCTGGGTGATTTGGGGATGGAGGGCCTTAATGATGGATGGCACCTTTCAGAAACATCAACTTTTGAAGATGTCCTCGATGCTGAGGACGTTAGAGCCCATGATGGAGCTGGCTGAGTTTACAACTTTATGCAACACTTTCTGATCCCGTGCAGTGGCCCCTCCATAGCAGAAGGTGATCCAACCAGTCAGAATGCTCTCCACAGTATACATGCAAAAATTACTAGATGGGATTTGAGAAACAGAATCTACCTCCATTGGAAAGCAAAGGATAGTCACCATGGCTTTGTGCATTGGAAATCATGTCTCACAAATTTGATAGTTTTGTTTTTATTTGAAGATGTGAACAGGATGTTAAATGTTATCAAAATAGACTTTAGCAAGGCTTAGAAAAGGACCCAAACGGTAGGCTGCTTCGGAAGGTTGGATCAGAATGGATCCAGTTGGAGCTAGCCAACTGTAATTAAAATTGGCTTTGTAGTAAGATTCAGAGGGTGATAGTGGTGAGTTGTTTTTCAGTTTGGAGGTCTGTGACCAGTGGTGCACTGTGCTGCTGGAATCCATGCTGGCTCTAGTCACGTTCAGCGTCTATATTAATGTTTTGAATGAGAATGTACACAGCATGGTTGGTAAGGTGTGGATGGCAGCAACATTGGTGATACAGTGGACAATGAATTAAGGTTACAACAGTATTGAGATCAAATGGGAAAGTGGGCTAAATTAGTAATTTGTAGATGAAACCAATATTGCTAATACAGTGGACAGTGACGAAGGTATCTACATGACTGAGATCAAATAGGAAAGTGGGCCAGGGAATGGCATGTGGACTTTAACCTGGAAGTGCTGCAATTTCGCAGGATATATGTACTAACTTGAACGGAAGAACCCTGGAAGTATTGTAGAACAGATGAACCTCAGGGTACAAGTACATAGCTCTCTGGAAGAGGTGATGCAAGTAGGAGGGTGGTGTAGAAGGTGCTTTCCTTCAATTTGTCAGCACATTGAGCACAAGAGTCGAGATCACTTTAAAACTGTATACATTGTTAATGAGACCATACGTGGAGAATTATTTGTAGTTTTAGTCGCCGAGCTATAGAAATATTAAGTTAGAAAGGTTGCAGAAAGCTTAATAAGGATGCTACTACAGGTGCACATTCCTTTATCCGAAATTCTGAAATCCAAAAAGCTCCAAAAACCAAAGTTTTTTTCACCAACAGCTGACGTCACTCAGGTGTGACGTGGCAGCACTAGCAAGAGGCCGCCAGATGTCAGTTGTGGCTCAGCACTTGTACTGGTTACATGTGCATTTGCTGTTCGCTGATATTTTGTGTTCACTGTTGACTTCGCGTTTAATTTCACTGTGAAAATGTCAAAAAGAGCTGCAGATACCCCTATGGGTAACAATGAGAAAAAGAGAAGGAATCTTCTCTATCAATAACTCAAAAAGTGGAGTTATTGCAGAAGCTTGATCATGGTGTGTCTGTGCTGCATCTTACTGAAGAAAATAGTGTTGGAACTACCACTGTATATGATTTAAATAAACAGAAAGACAAGTTACTGAAGTTTTGTGACAGTGACATTCTACATTTATTCCAATAAGTCATTTACTATGTGTTTGATTCAGTTCGTTTGAAGCTGTATATTTTTATATTTTGTTGAATGCTTTTGTGGGAAATAAAATTTCTTCTTGCCATTATTCCCTAAACAATACAGTATAACAATTATTTACATTGTATTAGGTATTATAAGTAATCTAGAGATGGTTTAAAGTATACAGGAGGATGTGTGTAGGTTTGGTGCGCCGCTGGGTCCTAAAGTCCACCATACTAAGACAGGTTAAATAAAGGACTTGAGCATACATGTTTTCTGGTATGGGGGGGGTGGGGGGTTTGAAATCCGAAAAACTCTGAATTTCGAAATGCAACTGGACCCAAGGATTTCGGATAAGGGATCGTGGACCTGTAATACCAAAGGGCTAGAATTTTAAGGAGAAACTGGTCAGACTGCACATTTTTCCTTCTGGAATGAAGGAGGCTGAGGGGGTGATGTTGTAGAACCCACCAGTGCTGGCATTCATTGTTCAACTCAGAGGAGATTTTCACATTCTCTGTTGCTGGGCAATGTGATAAAGGTCAAAAGTTGAAGGTTCTGGTAGTAGAAGACTCAGATCCTTTGCTGGTGGGGGCTGACAGGGGAAGATGAAAGATAGTTATCCTTACAGTGTTTAAAATGGAAACTACAGTTTCTATGTATTCTGCCACATTCCACCAGAAAGCACATGCTGGCACATGCAAGAGATTTTACTGACACTGGTTAATTCTGCTGATCAGTAACAGCCTGCAGCTTATTGCCTAGGCATAATAGTGATTCATAACCTTAAGCTGGAAAGCTAAGCTTGCTAGATGGAGCTGCTGTCTCCACACAGAGGCCCCATCTGCTGCAGCTGAACTTCCTGACATGAAGTAATGAATCAATATTTACTGAAAGATGAAGACTAAAGTTAAAAAGTCATTTTGACACAATCTCAGAAGCTCTGGCACAAATAAAGGTATCATTTATTTTATGAAGCATCCCTACAGGTTACTTTAAGGTTGTATCAGATGAAGTGGCTCCATAGATATCCCCATTAAATTATTGCACTGGGCGACAATTTTCTGCATTGCTTGTGCATTTGTGCTTGTTAAGTCCTGAACTAACTGGGAAGCCATACTGATTATACTGCTAATTCTATTTTGTATGGCAACACCATGAACAAATGGCACATGTGCAAAGCAACAAGTGTAATTTAAAGCTCTGATTATTACAAACTAACACTGACTTCAGGTACTAAATATCTTGATGGCTATGGCAACTCTAAATTATTCAATCTGCCTTGAAGCATAAAACCTCAGGAAATAAAATGCTGGAAAATGCTAACTTAAAATCTATTGCATACAGATTGGTCAGGCTGATGCATGGAATTTTACTACGCGAGGGTGACCCTCAAAGTCAAGGTGTCAATTTGTTAAATTAGCACAGGTGTTCTAATAGACTGCATATCAAATTCTCTGACAATTCTGGGCATGTCACAGATACAATCAAGAGAACCATAAATTAATGACCAACAGCTTTACATATTTCACATTGAAAAGCTGATTACCTAGTGCACCAAGTCATCACTTTTGTACATCAATCCTAAAACCTTCTCACCCTTACAGTTCAGTGAGTACTAAATCAATGGTGGGCTATTGATATAAACAGAACATAGAACAGTACAGAACATTCCCTTCAACTCACGATGTTGGACCATCCTTTTATCTTCTAAAATCAATGTAACCTTTCCTCCAACATCCCATTGAAACCTTTTAAATGTTGAAAGGCCTAGACATGGTAGATGTGAAAATGATATTTCCCATGGTGCAGGAGTCTAGGACAGAAGGGCACTGCCTCAGCGTAGAGTGGCATCCATTTAAAACAGAGACGCAGAGAAATTTCTTTAGCCAGAACCATAGAACCATTGAAACTACAGCACAGAAACAGGCCCTTTGGCCCTTCTCGGCTGTGCCGAACCATTTTCTGCCTAGTCCCACTGATCTGCACACGGACCATATCCCTCCATACACCTCCCATCCATGTAACTGTCCAATTTATTCTTAAATGTTAAAAAAGAACCTGCATTTACCACCTCGTCTGGCAGCTGATTCCATACTCCCACCACTCTCTGTGTGAAGAAGCCCCCCCTAATGGTCCCTTTAAACTTTTCCCCCCTCACCCTTAACCCATGTCCTCTGGTTTTTTTCCTCCCCTTGCCTCAGTGGAAAAAGCCTGCTTGTATTCACTCTATCTATACCCATCATAATTTTATATACCTCTATCAAATCTCCCCTCATTCTTCTACGCTCCAGGGAATAAAGTCCTAACCTATTCAACCTTTCTCTGTAACTGAGTTTCTCAAGTCCCGGCAACATCCTTGTAAACCTTCTCTGCACTCTTTCAACCTTATTTATATCCTTCCTGTAATTTGGTGACCAAAACTGAACACAATACTCCAGATTCGGCCTCACCAATGCCTTATACAACCTCATCATAACATTCTAGCTCTTATACTCAATACTTCGATTAATAAAGGCCAATGTACCAAAAGCTCTCTTTACGACCCTATCTACCTGTGACGCCACTTTTAGGGAATTTTGTATCTGTATTCCCAGATCCCTCTGTTCCACTGCACTCCTCAGTGCCTTACCATTAACCCTGTATGTTCTACCTTGGTTTGTCCTTCCAACATGCAATACCTCACACTTGTCAGTATTAAACTCCATCTGCCATTTTTCAGCCCATTTTTCCAGATGGTCCAAGTCCCTCTGCAGGCTCTGAAAACCTTCCTCACTGTCTACTACACCTCCAATCTTTGTATCATCAGCAAACTTGCTGATCCAATTTACCACATTATCATCCAGATCATTGATATAGATGACAAATAACAATGGACCCAGCACTGATCCCTGTGGCACACCACTAGTCACAGGCCTCCACTCAGAGAAGCAATTCTCTACCACCACTCTCTGGCTTCTTCCATCGAGCCAATGTCTAATCCAATTTACCACCTCTCCATGTATACCTAGCGACTGAATTTTCCTAACTAACCTCCCATGCGGGACCTTGTCAAAGGCCTTACTGAAGTCCATGTAGACAATATCCACTGCCTTCCCTTCATCCACTTTCCTGGTAACCTCCTCGAAAAACTCCAACAGATTGGTCAAACATGACCTACCACGCACAAAGCCATGTTGACTCTCCCTAATAAGCCCCTGTCTATCCAAATGCTTGTAGATTCTGTCTCTTAGTACTCCCTCCAATAACTTACCTACTACTGACATTAAACTCACCGGCCTGTAATTTCCCGGATTACTTTTCGATCCTTTTTTAAACAACGGAACAACATGAGCCACTCTCCAATCCTTCAGCACTTCACCCGTAGACAGCGACATTTTAAATATTTCTGCCAGGGCCCCCACAATTTCAACACTAGTCTCCTTCAAGGTCCGAGGGAACACTCTGTCAGGTCCCGGGGATTTATCCACTTTAATTTTCCTCAAGACAGCAAGCACCTCCTCCTTTTCAATCTGTACAGTTTCCATGGTCTCACTACTTGATTCCCTCAATTCCATAGATTTCATGCCAGCTTCCTTAGTAAATACAGACGCAAAAAACCTATTTAAGATCTCCCCCATTTCCTTTGGTTCCGCACAAAGCCGACCACTCTGATCTTCAAGAGACCAATTTTATCCCTTACAATCCTTTTGCTCTTAATATACTTGTAAAAGCTGTTTGGATTATCCTTCACTTTGACTGCCAAGGCAACCTCATGTCCTCTTTTAGCCCTCCTGATTTCTTTCTTAAGTATTTTCTTGCACTTCTTATACTCCTCAAGCACCTGATTTACCCCCTGTTTCCTATACATTTCATACAACTCCCTCTTCTTCTTTATCAGAGTTGCAATATCCCTTGAGAACCAAGGTTCCTTATTCCTATTCAATTTGCCTTTAATCCTGACAGGAACATACAAACTCTGCACTCTCAAAATTTCCCCTTTGAAGGCTTCCCACCTACCAATCACATCTTTGCCAGAGAACAACCTGTCCCAATCCACGCTTTTTAGTGTAGAGGGTTATGAACTTGTGGAACTTATTACCACAGGCAGCTATGAAGGTCACGACATTAAAGCAGTACTTGATAGGTTCTTCACTGGACACAGCATCAAAGGTTACAGGGAGAAGGCCAGGAAGTGAGGCTGACGGGGGGGGGGGTGCGGGGGGGCAGGAAAAGGATCAGCCACGATTGAATGGTGGAGCAGACTCAATGGGACAAATGGTCTAATTCTGCTGCTATGTCTTGTAGTTTTATAGATATGTTCTCTAATCTTGATTGAGAAATTGCAGAACCTGGGAATCTGTACCTCCCTCTGCAATTAGATCCTCAACTTCCTAACCGAAAGACCACAATCTGTGTGGATTGGTGATAACACATCCTCCTCACTGACGATCAACACTGGCGCACCTCAGGGATGTGTGCTTAGCCCACTGCTCTACTCTCTATACAGATGACTGTGTAGCTAGGCATAGCTCAAATACCATCTATAAATTTGCTGACGATACAATCATTGTTGGTAGAATCTCAGGTGGTGACGAGAGAGCATACAGGAGTGAGACATGCCAACTAGTGGAGTGGTGCCGCAGCAACAATCTGGCACTCAATGTCAGTAAGACGAAAGAGCTGATCGTGGACTTCAGGAAAGGTAAGACAAAGGAACACATACCAATTCTCAGCGGGATCAGAAGTGAAGAGAGAGTGAGCAGTTTCAAGATCCTGGATGTCAAGATCTGAGGATCTAAGCCGGTCCCAACATATTGATGTAGTTATAAAGGAGGCAAGACAGCGGCTATACTTCATCAGGAGTTTGAAGAGATTTGACATGTCAACAAATAAACTAAAAAAATTCTATAGATGTACCATGGAGAGCATTCTGACAGGCTGCATCACTGTCTGGTATGGGGGCGGGGGGACGGGGGGGCTACTGAACAGGACCAAAAGAAGCTGCAGAGGGTTGTAAATCTAGTCAGCTCCATCTTGGGTATTAGCCTACAAAGTACCCAGGACATCTTCAGGGAGAGGTGTCTCAGGAAAGCAGCATCCATTATTAAGGACCTCCAGCACCCAGGGCATGCCCTTTCTCACTGTTGCCATCAAGTAGGAGATACAGAAGCTTGAAGGCACATGCTCAGCGATTCAGGAACAGCTTCAACCCCTCTGCCATCAGATTCCAAAATGGACATTGAACCCTTGGACACTACCTCACTTTTTAAAAAAATATACAGTATTTCTGTTTTTTGCATATTTTTTAAATCTATTATTATATATTTTTTTCTCTTTTATGTATTGCATTGAACTGCTTCTGCTAAGTTAACAAATTTCACATCATATGCCAGTGATAATAAGCCTGATTCTGATTCTCTAAAGCTTCTACATCCATCCTATAATGAGGTGACCAGAACTGAACACAACTCTCCAAGTACGGTCTAACCAGAGTTTATAAAGCTGCAACATGACCCTGTAGCTCTTGAACTCAATCCTGACTAATGAAGGTCAACACATCAATCACCTTCGTCAAGTGCAAGTTTA
This sequence comes from Mobula birostris, assembly GCF_030028105.1. Lineage (NCBI taxonomy): Eukaryota > Metazoa > Chordata > Chondrichthyes > Myliobatiformes > Myliobatidae > Mobula > Mobula birostris. The sequence continues at coordinate 170,363,903 of NC_092377.1, read as the reverse complement.
TTGTCACCTGACTGCACATACACACAAACAAACAAAACAACAATTCTCTGGACCACAGTTGCCCCAACAAAACACGTATCACACACAACACATAAAACAAAATATCACCTGAAATAAATTAATAAAATTTAATTCTAAAATGCATGTAGTACTCAGCACCAGTAAGCAGTAAATAGTTTGCTGTCTGGTAATGAAAGCTTGATGTTGGCAGGGTATCCATGAATCTCACAGCCTGAGGGAAGAAACTATTACCCAGTCTGGCAGTCCTAGTCCTGATGCTCCTGCTCCTCTTTCCTGACAGTAGTGGCTCAAAGAGATTGTGGGGTGGATGGTAGGGATCCTCAACAATACTTCAGACCCTTCGTCTACAATACTCCCAGTAAATATCACAAATTGGGCCGGGGGGGGGGGGGTGGAGGAGAGGAAGAGATATACAGTATATAGGGAGACAATCATATCAGTGTCCAAAATGACCAGGATGCCCTGCCTCAATGACTGTTGCCCAGAGGTACTCACATCTACTGCGCTTTGAGAGGCTGGCCATAGCTAGAATCAACACCCCTGCCCAAGCAAGGAACTGGACCTGCTGCAAATTTGCCTATCACAATAGAACTACAATGGATACAATCTCGCTGGCTCTCCACTTGGCCGTGGATCACTTGGACCAGTGGTCCCCAACCACCGGGCCACGAGACGATATGATCAAGGAAGGTAGTGCACCCGTGGCTGACAAGAGAAATTAGGGATAGTATCAATTCCAAAGAAGAAGCATACAAATTAGCCAGAAAAAGTGGCTCAACCTGAGGACTGGGAGAAACTCAGAGTTCAGCAGAGGAGGACAAAGGGCTTAATTAGGAAGGGGAAAAAAGATTATGAGAGAAAACTGGCAGGGAACATAAAAACTGACTGTAAAAGCTTTTATAGATATGTAAAAAGGAAAAGACTGGTAAAGACAAATGTAGGTCCCCTACAGACAGAACCAGGTGAATTGATTATGGGGAGCAAGGACATGGCAGGCCAATTGAATAATTACTTTGGTTCTGTCTTCACTAAGGAGGACATAAATAATCTTCCAGAAATAGTAGGGGACAGAGGGTCCAGTGAGATGGAGGAACTGAGCGAAGTACATGTTAGTAGGGAAGTGGTGTTAGGTAAATGGTCTGCATCCCAGAGTGCTTTAGGAAGTAGCCCAAGAAATAGTGGATGCATTAGTGATAATTTTTCAAAACTTGTTAGATTCTGGACTAGTTCCTGAGGATTGGAGGGTGGCTAATGTAACCCAACTTTTTAAAAAAGGAGGGAGAGAGAAACCGGGGAATTATAGACCGGTTAGCTTAATGTCGGTGGTGGGGAAACTGCTGGAGTCAGTTATCAAAGATGTGATAACAGCACATTTGGAAAGCGGTGAAATCATCGGACAAAGTCAGCATGGATTTGTGAAAGGAAAATCATGTCTGACGAACCTCATAGAATTTTTTGAGGATGTAACTAGTAGAGTGGATAGGGGAGAACCAGTGGATGTGGTATATTTGGATTTTCAAAAGGCTTTTGACAAGGTCCCACACAGGAGATTAGTGTGCAAACTTAAAGCACACGGTATTGGGGGTAAGGTATTGATGTGGATAGAGAATTGGTTAGCAGACAGGAAGCAAAGAGTGGGAATAAACGGGACCTTTTCAGAATGGCAGGCAGTGACTAGTGGGGTACCGCAAGGCTCAGTGCTGGGACCCCAGTTGTTTACAATATATATTAATGACTTGGATGAGGGAATTAAATGCAGCATCTCCAAGTTTGCGGATGACACGAAGCTGGGAGGCAGTGTTAGCTGTGAGGAGGATACTAAGAGGATGCAGCGTGACTTGGATAGGTTGGGTGAGTGGGCAAATTCATGGCAGATGCAATTTACTGTGGATAAATGTGAAGTTATCCACTTTGGTGGCAAAAATAGGAAAACAGATTATTATCTGAATGGTGGCCGATTAGGAAAAGGGGAGGTGCAACGAGACCTGGGTGTCATTATACACCAGTCATTGAAAGTGGGCATGCAGGTACAGCAGGCGGTGAAAAAGGCGAATGGTATGCTGGCATTTATAGTGAGAGGATTCGAGTACAGGAGCAGGGAGGTACTACTGCAGTTGTACAAGGCCTTGGTGAGACCACACCTGGAGTATTGTGTGCAGTTTTGGTCCCCTAATCTGAGGAAAGACATCCTTGCCATAGAGGGAGTACAAAGAAGGTTTACCAGATTGATTCCTGGGATGGCAGGACTTTCATATGAAGAAAGACTGGATGAACTAGGCTTGTACTCATTGGAATTTAGAAGATTGAGGGGGGATCTGGTTGAAACGTATAAAATGCTAAAGGGATTGGACAGGCTAGATGCAGGAAGATTGTTCCCGATGTTGGGGAAGTCCAGAACAAGGGGTCACAGTTTGAGGATAAAGGGGAAGCCTTTTAGGACTGAGATTAGGAAAAACTTCTTCACACAGAGAGTGGTGAACCTGTGGAATTCTCTGCCACAGTAAACAGTTGAAGCCAGTTCATTGGCTATACTTAAGAGGGAGTTAGATATGGCCCTTGTGGCTACGGGGATCAGGGGGTATGGAGGGAAGGCTGGTGCAGGGTTCTGAGTTGGATGATCAGCCATGATCATAATAAATGGCGGTGCAGGCTTGAAGGGCCGAATAGCCTACTCCTGCACCTATTTTCTATGTTTCTATGATTTGGCGATATGAAACGATACGAGTCAGCTGCACCTTTCCTCATTCCCTGTCACGCCCACTGTTGAACGCACGTGAGGTCATCAGTTGGTCATTAACCTACAACTACTCGATGAGTGAAAAACAAACGTCGCTTGAGAGTTTCTTTAGAAGAGGTGGTAGGGGACATAAAAGGCCCAACGATGATGATAACGCAGAGACAGCTGAGGCCGAGACAGCAAAACAAAGCTTCCTTCAACAGAAACTATGACGAGTAGTACATAAAATATGGCTTTATTGAGACTGGTGACTCGCACGCTCCAAACCCCCTGTGTGTGATATGTGGAGACAAGCTGTCTAATGAGGCAATGAAGCCCTCAAAACTGCTTCGGCACCTTGAGTCCAAGCACCTTGCACTTAAAGACAAACCTATTCAGTTTTTTGAGCAGAAAAAAACGTGAGCAAGCGGGACAGAAGCAAGTGCTGACAGCCACCACCTCCACAAATGCTGCTGCTCTGAGAGCGTCGTACTTAGTGGCTAACCGTATTGCTAAGGCTAAGAAGCCTTTCACTGTTGGTGAAGAATTGATTCTGCCTGCTGCCAAGGACATGTGCCGTGAACTGTTGGGAGAAGCTGCAGCTAACAAGATGGCACAGGATTCTCTTTCAGCTACCACAGTTTCAAGGAGAATCGATGACATAGCGGAGGACATCGAAGCACAGCTGTTTGAACAGCTTAACAAGTCGCCATGGTATGCTATCCAGGTCGACGAGTCTACCAATGTTGACAACAAGGCAATACTGCTTGTTTATCTGCGATATATATTTCAAGACGATGTGTACAAGGATATGGTGTGTGCACTGCCACTGCCAACTAACACAACTGGGTCAGAACTATTCAAATCTTTGAATGAGTACACATCAGGCAAACTGGACTGGTCATTCTGTGTTGGAATATGCACAGACGGGGCTGCAGCTATGACTGGACGGCTGTCTGGTTTCACTACCCGAGTCAGAGGTTGCTCCTGAATGCCAGTCTACACACTGTCATACACTAACTAGCTGAAAAATGTCACCTGCTCTTAACAGCGTATTGAGTGATGTTGTTGAGGTTATGAATCACATCAAAGCAAAAGCCCTTAACTCACGTCTGTTTGAACAGCTTTGCGAAGAAATGGATGCAGAGCACAAATGTCTTCTATTACACACTGATGTCAGGTGGCTATCAAAGGGGAGAGCCCTGGCCAGGGTTGTTGAGTTAAGAGAGCAGCTACAGAGATTTCTTTCAGGAAAAAAGTCACCACTCGCAGCACACTTCAGTGACGAGCAGTGGATAGCAAAACTCGCTTATCTGTGTGACATCTTCAACCTGCTCAATGAACTCAATTTGTCACTTCAGGGGAGAATGACAACTGTCTTCAAGTTGGCAGATAAAGTGTCTGCTTTCAAAGCCAAACTGGAACTGTGGGGACAGTGAGTGGACAGGGGCATATTTGACATGTCCCCAACATTAGCTGGGATTTTGGGAGAGACTGAGGTTGCACCGTCCTTCTTACAGCTGGTGCACGATCACCTATCTTCGTTGTCGACAGAATTCGAGCGTTACTTCTCAACCGCAAATGACCCAAGACGTGCAAAGGAATGGGACTGTGACCCATTTGTGAGTGTCCCTGGTGAATCATCCATGTCAGCGTGGGAAGAAGATCAACTCCACGAGCTTGCAAATGATGGTGGGCTGAAAAGTATGTTTGACATAACATCTCTGCCGGCATTCTGCATTAAAGTCAAGGCTGAATATCCTGAGATAGCCACGAAAGCACTGAAAATGTTGCTTCCATTTCCAACATCATATCCCTGCGAAGCGGGGTTTTCTGCAATGAATGCACGGAAAACTAAATTGCGGAATAGACTGGCCATAAGGAACCTCCTTCGAGTATCGCTGTCTCCCATCACCCCTCGATAGGACCGTCTTGTTGCAGGGAAACAAGCCCAGGACTCCCACTGATTCAGCAATATTGGTGTGTTGCAATGATTTTATATGTTCATACAAGGAAAATATGCACTGTGTGTTTAAGATCCAAACGTTACTTAAAATGTTATGATGCTATTGACTTATAATTGACTTATCACTATATTCATGCGAGGAAAATACGCACTGTGTGCTTAATATTAAATTCATTAGATAAACCCTTTTAGAAACAAAATTGAGTGTATTAGGTCAACTATAAGTGGCTATCACCTATATCCCGTTCATGATTACCAACTGCACCTCCCCCTGCCCACCAGTGGGCCGGTCCACAAGAATATTGTCAATATTAAACCGGTCTACAGTGCAAAAAAGTTTGGGGACCCCTGACCTGGATAACAGTAAAACTTGTGTCAGGCTGCTGTTTATTGACCACAGCTCAGCATTCAACATAATCATACTCTTAGTTCTAATCAAAAAGCTCCAAAACCTGGGCCTCTTTACCTCACTCTGCAAGTGGATCCTTGACTTGCTCGCCAAGAGATCAGTCTGTGTGATTTTGAAATAACATCTCCTCCTCACTGACAGTGAACACTAGCACAGCTCAAGGATGGTTGGCCCACTGCTCTACTGTCTCCACACGCAGAACTGTATGGCTAGGTACAGCTCAAATACCAACTATAAATTTGTGAACAACACAACTACTGTTGACAGAATTTCAGATGGTGATGATGAGGCATACAGATAGATCAGCTGGTTGAGTGGTGCTGCAGCAACAACCTTGCACTCAACGTCAGTAAGATCAAGGAATTGATTGTGGACTTCAGGAAGGTGAAATCAAGGAAACACACACCAGTCCTCATCGAGGGATCAGATCCTGAAAGGGTGAGCAGTTTCAAGTCCCTGGGTGTCAACATCCCTGACAGTTTAACCTGAGGTAAACATATTGATGCAATTACAAGGAAGGCATGACAGTGGCTATATTTCATTAGGAGTTTGAGAATAGGTATGTTACCAAACACAGACACAATTCGTACAGATATACCAAGGACAGCATTCTAAATGGTTGCATCACAGTCTATTATGGAGAGGCCGCCACTGCACAGGACTGGGAAAAGTTGTTGACATAAGCAGATACATCATGGGCACTAACCTCCCCCGCATTAAAAAGCACCTTCAAAAGGCAGCATCCATCAAAAAGGTCCCTCATCACCCTCTTCTCATTGTTAAGGTGCCAGTATAGGAACCTGAATAATTATATATATATATATATATATATATATATATATATATATATATATATATATATATACACACACACTTCATGACATACAGTTTGTTGGTGATATTAAATCTGATTCTGAGGGAGACCCCAGTGATTTTCTCAGCATTTTTTACTATCCTCTGTAGGAACTTGTAGTCTGAAGCCTTGCACCCTCCCATAGCACATAATGATGCAACCAGACAGGACACTTTTGATGGCTATTAGAATGGGTCAGGGAGCCTTGAATAAGTCAATCTTCTCAAAGTAAAGAGGCTGCAGTGCAATCTTGACTAACCAAGTGTTGTGGGCTCAGGTTGGATCACCTGTTATGTGTCCACCGAGGAACTTTGTGCTGTTCACTTTCTCCACAGCAGAGCCATTGATGTGCAATGGAGAGTGATCAACCCATGATTTCCTGAAGTCCACAATCATTTATTTTGTCTCGTCCATGTTAAGCCTCAGTTTGTTCTCACACCATTTGACAAGCCTCTCTACCTCCTCTCTGAATACCAACTCATCATTGCTGCTGATGAAGCCAAATACTGTTGTATACTCAGCAAACTTGATGCAGCTTGAGCAGGATCCGACAGTGCAGTCGTGATTCAGCAGTGTGAACAGCAGCAGGCTGAGTACACAGCCCTGTGTTCAGTGTGATGGAGCTGGAGATGTTGCTGCCAACTCAGACTGACAGGACTTCCTGTCAAGAAGTCCAAGATCTAGTTAAAAAGGGGTGTTGAGTTGCAATGAGGACAGTTTACCCACCAGACTCTGAGGAATGATCATGGTAAATATTGAACTGAAATTCATAAACAACATCCTGGCATATGAGGAATCATTTTCTAGGTTGGAGAGGATAGGGTGAAGGCCCAAGGCTATGGCGTCATCAGTGGACAGGTTTGAGCAGTAGGTAAACTGGAAAGGGTCCAATGTGGTTGGAAGGTGGGATTTTATACGACCTATTTTTTAACCACCCCATCAACCTGCATGGCAACTTTGAGGGATCTTTGGATGTGAACCCCAAGATCCCTACATGATGCTAAAAATCCTACCATTAACCTTGTACTCTGCATTAAAATTCACATTTCGAAAGTTCATCACTTCACTGGATTGAACTCCATCTGCCACTTCTCAGACCATCTTTGCATCCTAAAATATCCCATATTTACCCCTCGATCGTGACCCCACTAAGGAGCACCAGGCCATTGTCTCCCACACAATCACCGACTTTATCTGCTCAGGGGATCTCCCATCCACTGCTACCAACCTTATAGTTCCCACACCCCGCACTTCCCGTTTCTACCTCCTACCCAAGATCCACAAACCTGCCTGTCCTGGCCGACCTATTGTCTCAGCTTGCTCCTGCCCCACCGAACTCATCTCTGCATACCTCGACACTGTTTTATCACCCCTTGTTCAATCCCTTCCGACCTATGTTCGTGACACTTCTCACGCTCTTAAACTTTTCGATGATTTTAAGTTCCCTGGCCCCCACCGCTTTATTTTCACCATGGATGTCCAGTCCTTATATACTTCCATCCCCCATCAGGAAGGTCTCAAAGCTCTACGCTTCTTTTTGGATTCCAGACCTAATCAGTTCCCCGCTACCACCACTCTGCTCCGTCTAGCGGAATTAGTCCTCACTCTTAATAATTTCTCCTTTGGCTCCTCCCACTTCCTCCAAACTAAAGGTGTAGCTATGGGCACCCGTATGGGTCCTAGCTATGCCTGCCTTTTTGTTGGGTTTGTGGAACAATCTATGTTCTGTGCCTATTCTGGTATCTGTCCCCCACTTTTCCTTCGCTACATCAATGACTGCATTGGCGCTGCTTCCTGCACGCATGCAGAACTCGTTGACTTTATTAACTTTGCCTCCAACTTTCACCCTGCCCTCAAGTTTACCTGGTCCATTTCCGACACCTCCCTCCTCTTTCTAGATCTTTCTGTCTCTGTCTCTGGAGACAGCTTATCCACTGATGTCTACTATAAGCCTACTGACTCTCACAGCTATCTGGACTATTCCTCTTCTCACCCTGTCTCTTGCAAAAACGCCATCCCCTTCTCGCAATTCCTCCGTCTCCGCCGCATCTGCTCTCAGGATGAGGCTTTTCATTCTAGGACGAGGGAGATGTCTTCCTTTTTTAAAGAAAGGGTCTTCCCTTCCTCCACTATCAACTCTGCTCTTAAACGCATCTCCCCCATTTCACGTACATCTGCTCTCACTCCATCCTCTCGCCACCCCACTAGGAATAGGGTTCCCCTGGTCCTCACCTACCACCCCACCAGCCTCCGGGTCCAACATATTATTCTCCGTAACTTCCGCCACCTCCAACAGGATCCCACCACAAAGCACATCTTTCCCTCCCCCCCTCTCTGCATTCCGCAGGGATCGCTCCCTACACAACTCCCTTGTCCATTCGTCCCCCCCATCCCTTCCCACTGATCTCCCTCCTGGCACTTATCCGTGTAAGCGGAACAAGTGCTACACATGCCCTTACACTTCCTCCCTTACCACCATTCAGGGCCCCAAACAGTCCTTCCAGGTGAGGCAACACTTCACCTGTGAGTCGACTGGGGTGATATACTGCGTCCGGTGCTCCCGATGTGGCCTTTTATATATTGGCGAGACCCGACGCAGACTGGGAGACCGCTTTGCTGAACAACTACGCTCTGTCCGCCAGAGAAAGCAGGATCTCCCAGTGGCCACACATTTTAATTCCACATCCCATTCCCATTCTGACATGTCCATCCATGGCCTCCTCTACTGTAAAGATGAAGCCACACTCAGGTTGGAGGAACAACACCTTATATTCCGTCTGGGTAGCCTCCAACCTGATGGCATGAACATCGACTTCTCTAACTTCCGCTAAGGCCCCACCTCCCCCTCGTATCCCATCTGTTACTCATTTTTATGCACACATTCTTTCTCTCACTCTCCTTTTTCTCCCTCTGTCCCTCTGAATATACCTCTTGCCCATCCTCTGGGTCCCCCCCCCCACCGTCTTTCTTCCCTGACCTCCTGTCCCATGATCCTCTCATATCCCCTTTTGCCAATCACCTGTCCAGCTCTTGGCTCCATCCCTCCCCCTCCTGTCTTCTCCTATCATTTTGGATCTCCCCCTCCCCCCCCAACTTTCAAATCCCTTACTTACTCTTCCTTCAGTTAGTCCTGACGAAGGGTCTCGGCCTGAAACGTCGACTGCACCTCTTCCTACAGATGCTGCCTGGCCTGCTGCATTCACCAGCAACTTTGATGTGTGTTTCTGACAATATTCTCAGCTATCCACAACAACGCCAACCTTTGTGTCATCTACAAACTTAGAGTCCATCCTTCCACTTCTTTAGACAAGACATTTATAAAATGAGCATTATATGACTCACAAAGAGTAGAGCTCCAAAGCAGATTCCTGTGAAACACAAGTCACAGATCTGTAGTCTGAATACACTCCACTTACAAACACCCTGTCTTCTGTGAGCAATTTGGAATCTATACTGCTAGGTTTCCTTGGATCCTTATTGGATTGGATTCTTAAAAAAAAACAGGATTTAAGAGCATTTGGAAAAGTATGGTCAGATTAGAGATTGTCACCATTGCTTTGAGAGGGTAGGCCATGCCTCATGAGCTTGATTAAAATTGAAGATAGAGAGATAGAAGATAGAGTGGCAGATATGGTGTATATAACTTAATAAGACATTTGATAAGGTTCCCCTGACAAGTTTAAAGAAATTGATAAAAAAGTATTCTATTGTTCCTAATTTGGAGCTTTATAAAGAGAGAGTTGAACTTCAGATGAAACGTAGTTTGTTATTAACAGCCCCGACCGAAAATCAATTACTTAAAACTAAGTCAATTTTACATACATGGTGATAAGTCGGGTAAATTACTGGCTAATCAATTGAAAGCTGCATTGGTGAAACTTCAGATTAATAAAGTTCGTAGATGGGATGGTAATTTGATGGTTGACCATGATGAAATTAATAAATCTTTTCAAGAATTTTATACCAATTTATATCAATCAGAATTTCCTGATGATCCTACCATAATGCATGAATTTTTAGAGAAACTAAATATTCCGAAATTACCAGCCGATAAATGTTTAACATTAGATGCACCCATTACTGAAGAGGAAATAAGGAAAACAATTTTTTTGATGATTTCTGGTAAAGCACCTAGCCCAGATGGGTATACAGTTGAATTTTATAAATCTTTTTCAGATGTACTTTATACCTGGCTATGTAGAATTTTTAAAGATACCATAACTGTAGGTGAATTACCACAATCCTTTTATGAAGCATCTATCTCATTAATTCCTAAAACAGATAAAGATCCCACTGAATGTGCATCATATAGACCTATATCTTTGTTGAATGTGGATTCTAAAATCTTCTCCAAAATATTAGCAATTGGAATATACAAAGTACTACCACAAATTGTCTCCAAAGATCAGACAGGATTTATTAAAAATCGTTACTCACATTTTAATGTTAGGAGGATAATGAACATTGTATACACTACTTCAGTTAAAACTCCAGAATGTGTTATTTCGCTTGACGCCAAGAAGGCATTTAACAGACTTGAATGGGAATATTTATTTGCTATACTTGAGAAATTTAATTTCAGCTCAAAATTTATATCCTGGATTCAATTGATATATCATACACCTCTGACTGCTCTATTTACCAATAATCAGAGATCCCCATTTTTTAGGCTTTTTCAAGGTACTAGATAGGGCTATCCTTTAAGCCCTTTACTTTTCGATATTGCCTTGGAGCCTTTGGCAATTGCTATTCGAGATTCACCTAATATATTTGGCATTATTCGTGGGAATGGGACGCATAAAGTATCACTATATACAGATGACCTGTTACTATATATCTCTAACCCAGAGAAATCCATCCCTGCAGTAATAACACTATTTGCTTAGTTTAGTAGTTTTTCTGGTTATAAACTGAATCTTGATAAGAGTGTGTTTTTTCCATTAAATATGCTAGTTCCAATTTATAGACAATCAACTATAGATTAGTTACTGATTATTTTACTTATTTGGGTGTTAAAATTACTAAGAAGCATAAGGATCTATTTAAAGTTAATTTTTTACCCTTAATTGATCATGTTAAACAACAGTTTATTAAATGGTCCCCATTGTCCTTATCTTCGATTGGTCAAATTAATACTATTAAGATAATTATTTTACTTAAATTTCTGAATCTATTTCAGGCTGTATCAATTTTTATCCCCAATTTTTTTTCATATTATCTATATACTACTAAAACTCTCATACTCTGTCTGTCTGTTTGCCTGTTTGTGACCTCCAATTAGCGCAAACGGTGCATTGGATCGGCTTTTTTTGGGCTAAATTGAATTAAAATGCGCTTAATTACAGAATGCAGGCAAAGTTCAGGGTTATATATTCGTATAAAATTGCTCATTCACCAAAAATCAACAGGCTTCCTTTCACCCGAAACCCGATCGGCCATCATGGAAATCGGGACTTCACAGCCCGATGCATGCGCACGGCCAGCCTCAACAGCGCCTCAAGATGCTCACAGAGCTGGTTCCACCTTCCATGGAGACCGCGATGCCACAGCCCGACGCATGCGCACGGCCAGCCTCAGCAGCTTGAGGCTCTGATGTTACTGCTTCCTATCTTCTATCAGACATTAGGGTAAAAATATATGGATAGCCTAATTATGCCACGTGGAAAGAGAAGGGGGGCATTATGGTCAAGAGATGACGCCAAATGTTGTCAGGAAGCAGCAAGGAGAGGGAGAGAACAACAATTGGATGAGGCCAGGGCAGCACGACTCCAGGATCAAAGAGTCAGGACAAAAAAAACATGAGAGAAGACTAGACGGAGAATGACAGGCATGCACGTCTCCAAAATGACAACAATAGGCACAGACGGAGGAGAGAACAAGAATCCCATCAGGCCAGGGCCGCACGACTCCAGAATCAGAGAGAAAGAACAAATGGTAGAAGAGATGAAGAGACGAAGGATGAAAGGGCTGCGCGTCTCCAGAATGACAAAAACAGGCAGAGAAGGAGGAGAGAGGAAGAGACATGGGAGAAAAGGAAAGATCAACTCGAGAATATGCAGCACAGAGTTGCTGAAGACGACAATACCTCGACAGAGAAAGAGCAATGCAAAATGCATGACTCGCATGCCGTCACATTTCTGTTGATGTTGGTTCGATGACCAGAGTATGCCCTCACTGTCCTACCTTGCTATTCACTGGAGAAACCACACATTTCTGATGTATGGAGGGACAGGTCAGGATAGGCAATTTGCAGCCTCTACCTAATGAACTCCTCAATTTGTACAGCAATGATGAACCTATTGCACACGAGTTCAGGAAGAACATCAGACAATACAATTGCCCCTTCCAAATGACATCCTTTGGTGCCAAAGTCGTCATTCTAACTAGGAATTGATGGAATCCTTCTGTGGTTATTCAAGGCCAAATCCATCATTACATCAGACATTTAATTCCAGACCCGAACCAGCAAGCCAGATTCCTTCAAATTTACTTCATGGATACTTAATGTTCATTCTGGTCACATATTTGTCTTGCTATGCATCTTTCTTCTTTAATAAGCTGAGTTTTTCTTCTTTAATTCCCAAATCAAAGAGATAGCAATAGCATTCAAGAAAATTTAATGTTCATTCTGGTCACATCAGACTGCACTACTCTTCTGTCAAAGGGTGCCCCAACAGGTCACCCCGTTGTCTAGTTGATTCTAAAATTTCTTCATATATATGGCAGAATAGAACTCCCAGGTTAAGTAAGAAATATTTACAGAAATCATAAAAGGGCAGTTTGGCTTTGCCGAATCTTAGATTTTACTACTGGGCAATCAACATTCGATATTTAATGTTGTGGACACAAGAATTGGATGAAACTCAATGTCCACGATGGATGAACCTCGAGCGGGAGTCTGCACAGGGTTTTTCGCTGGCTTCCATTCTAGGAGCTGCGCTTCCTTTCGCATTTACTAAATTGAATAAACAAATGATAAATCCAATAATTAAATATACAATACGAATATGGTTTCAATTTCGTAAATTCTTTGGATTGAACAAATTTATCCTGTCAAGTTCTATTATATCTAATTTTTTCTTTCAACCATCTAGAATTGATCAAGCTTTTCTTCTACGGAAAACAAAGAGAATAACATGTTTTCGTGATTTATTCATGGATGATTCTTTTGTCTTTTGAACAGTTGTCTAATAAATATAATTTGCCTAGATCACACTTTTTCAGATATTTACAGATTAGAAACTTTTTGAATGCTACTTTATCTACCTTTCTGATATCACATCAAATTGAAGTTACAGAAAAAATTTTAGTTTTAAACCCCTATCAGAAGAGTTTAATAGCAATTATTTATGATTTGATTACGAAAATATGTCTAGGTACATCTGATAAAATTAAGTATGAGTGGGAAAGAGAACTTCAAATATCTTTATCTACAGAGAAATGGGAAAAAATTCTTCAATTAGTCAATACTTCCTCAATGTGTGTCAGACATGCCTTGATACAATTTAAGGTGGTTCACAGGGCTCACATGTCCAAGGATAAGTTAGCTCGTTTTTATTGCCACATAATTCCTGTTTGTGATAGATGTAATTCTAAGGTGGCTTCCTTGACACATGTGTTCTGGTCTTGTCCTCTTCTAGAAAAATATTGGAAAGATATTTTTGATATTATTTCAGTAGTACTGCGTATTGATCTTCAACCTCATCCTATTACTGCAATTTTTGGACTACCAGTGATAAGGCTCTACTCTTTTATCCTTGTCAGCTTGTCGTCTAATTGCATTTGTTACATTAATAGCCCGAAGATCCATTTTATTTAAATGGAAAGATTCTAATCCCCCCACTACATTTCAATGGTTTTCCCAAACGATAGCATACCTAAACTTGGAAAAAATTACGAGTGGTACTGTGGATCCTTCAGTTAAATTTGAAGAAACTTGGAGGCCATTTATGCAATATTTTCATATGATGTAAGATGACCCTTTCTAAATCCTTTGTAGTAATTTTTCGTTCAAATATAGAGGAGTGGAGTTAACGACAAATAATAATTTTAGCCAATGTAATATGACAGCCCAAGCTTTTGTTTCTTTTTTTTTAGTTTAACTCTTTCTTTTTAAGTTTTAGGGGGTTTCTTTTTTCTTTCTTTATAAAATATCTTTTTCATGGTCAGTTACTATGAGATTGGGAGGTTAAACTACATTTATTATTTGGAATCGTGCTTGAATATGTTAACTGTTATTATTGTAATCCCAATCTCTATGTACCATTACTATTATTGTTACGTTTGTTAATCTTGAAACTTAATAAAAAGATTGAAAAAGAAAGAAAGACAAGGTTCCCCATGACCTCTTCAGGACCTGATGAAGGGTCTCTGCTCAAAATGTCAACTGTTTGCTCTTTTCTACTGATGCTTTGCCGAGTTCCTCCAGCATTTTGTGTGTGAGGCTCTTTCAGAAATTCAGGAAGCACAGAATCCAGGAAAACTTTTAAGATGTTGGGAGGGAAGTACAAGGGGAATGTCAGAGGAAGGTTTATTTTTCCAGAGAATGTCAAGTGCTTAGAACTTACTGCCCTGCTTGTTTGGGGGTGGGGGTGGCGTGGTAGTAGATACATTAGGAACATTTAAGAGATTCTTAGATATGCACATGGATGATAGAAAAATGGAGGGAAAGGTTACATTGATCTTACATCTGGTGAAAAGGTCGGCACAACATCGTAGTTCTGTTCTATGTTCCATCTGAACTTCAATTTTAATGCAGTACACCCACATCATTTCTCAGCATTCTGAAATTATTAGGGAAGATCACAAGGCCCTGTATATCAGAATTTAGGAAAAATCTGAAAAGGATTCCCTTCACTCTTTCTTTACTGCATTTACTCTACAGCATACTGGATACTCTATGAAGTAACACTAAATGACAGATCAATCCTCACATCTGCTATTTTATTCCCTGTAAAGAAAACAAAAATGACAAACCTTCGGAGTCGATGTTCTGATCTGGGATCTCAAGTTCTATATAGTTCATATTTGATTCCTTCCATGATCCGCTGAACATACTTGAAAAGTAACCAGACTGTAAAGGATAAATGAATAAAATATTGAATTGGTGACAGTACAAATCTGTTCAGCACCAGCCCAACAGATCTGAAGCAGTCTTGAAGCAGACATTACTTAATTGAAAGATAGCATGACACATCTTTTAGGCTGCTTGAGCGGTGCAGCAAAGTTGGGATGAGAGTGAAGTTCCATGGTGGTGTGTCATTCCTACCACATTGATCCAATCTGAAACTGCTAAACACTGAAATTATAGATTTTGTTCTTATAAAATTTGGAATGGTCCCATGGTGAGATGGGAGACAGTAGCTACGGGGAAGACATAAGACTAAGGGTACAATTTACCACGCATCTTTTGGATATTTTATCTGATAATCATCTGGACAGCAAAGATGCATATTCCAGGATACTCTTTATTAATCACAGCTCAGCATTCAACACGACCATCCCCTCAAAATAATCAAGCAGCTCCAAGACCTTAGCCTCAATACCTCCTTGTGCAATTGGATCCTGGATTTCTTTACTTGTAGACTCTAGTCAGTTAGGGTTTATTAGTAACAAAATCTCCTCTTATGATCTCCATCAAAACAGTTGCATCACTAGGCTGTATGTATAGCCCCCTGCTCTAGTCACTTTACACCTATGACTGTGTGGCTAAGCACAGCTCCAATGCTATATTCAAGTTTGCTAATGAGACCACTGTTGTGCACCAGATTAAAGGTAGTGATGAATTAGCATACAGAAGGGTATGAAAATATGGCTGAGTGCTATCGTAACAACAATCTCTCACTCAATGTCAGCAAGACCAAGGAACTGATTATAGTCTTCAGGACAGGGAAACCAAAGGTTCATGAGTCAGACCTCATCGGAGGATCAGAGGTGGACAGGGTTAACAACTTTAAATTCCCGGATGTTACTATTTCAGGGAACCAGTTCTAAACCCAGCATGTAAATGCAATTGCAAAGAAAGCATGCCTGTACTTCCTTAGGAGTCTGCACCTAAAACTTTAACAAACTTCTGTAGATGTGTAACGGAGAGTATATTGACTGGCTGCATCAGGCCCGGTATGGAAACACCAATGCCTTTGAACAGAAAATCCAACAGAAGGTAGTGGATTCAACCCATTACATCATGGGTAAAGCCCTCCAAATCACTGAGCACTATCATAGGAAAGCAGCATCATAGATTCCCACGATCTAGCTCATGCTCTCTTTTTGCTGCTGCCATCAGGCAGAAGGTACAAGAGCCCCAGGACTTGCACCACCAGGTTGAAGAATGGTTACTACCCCTCAACCATCAAGCTTTTCAATAGAAGGGGATAACTACACTCACTTGCCCCATCAGTGAAATGTTCCTACAACCAATGATCTTACTTTAAGAATTCCTCATCTCATAACAAGACCACAAGATCACAACATATAGGAGCAGAATTAGGCCATTTGAATCTGCTCCACCATTTTATCCTGGCTGATCCAATTTTTCTCTATCCCAATCCTCCGCCTTCTCCCTGTATAACTTCATGCCCTGACCAATCAAGAATCTATCAACCTCTACCTTAAATATACATAAAGACCTGGCCCCCCACAACTGTCTCGGGCAAAGAATTCTACAGATTCACCACTCTCTAGCTAAAGAAATTCTTTGTCTCTCTTCTAAAAAGGACACAACTCTCCATATCCACTCCGTCAAGGCCTTTTGATAGGCTTCAATGAGGTCACCTCTCATTCTTCTGAATTTCAATGAATACAGGCCCAAGAATCATCAAACTCTTCAAATGATAAGCCATTCAATCCTGGAATCATTTTCGTGAATCTCCTTTGAAATCTCTCTAGTTTCAGCAGATCCTTCCTAAGATAAGGAGCCAAAACTATTCACAATACTCGAAGTAAGGCCTCACCAGTGCTTTATAAACACTGCATCCTTGCTTTCATATTCCAATCTTTTTGAAATGAATACTAACATCACATTTGCCTTCCTCAACACAGACAACATGCAAATTAACCTTCACAATCCTGCACAAAGGCTCCCAAGTCGCTTTGCACCTCAGTTTTTTTGTATTTTCTCTTCATTTAGAAAATAGTCAACCCTTTCACTTCTTCTACCAAAGTACATGATCATACGCTTCCCGACACTGTATTCCATCTGCCACGTTTTTGCCCATTTTCCTAATCTGTCTAAGTCCTTCTGTGCCTCTCTACTTCCTCAAAACTACCTGCCACTCCACCAATTTTCACACCATCTGGAAATTTTGCAACAAAGCCATCAATTTCGTCATCCAGACATTAACATATAACATAAAAAGCAGTCCCAACACAGACCGCTGTGGAACACTACTAGACACTGACAGCCAACGAAAAAAGGCTCCCTTTATTCCCACTCTTTGCCTCCTATCAAACAGCCAGTGCTTTATCTATGCTACAATCTTTCCTATAATACTATGGTCTCGTAGCTTGTCAAGCAGCCTCATATGTGGCATCTTGTCAAAGGCCTTCTGAAAATCTAAGTACAAAACATCCACGATTCTCTTTTGTCTATCCTGCTTGTTATTTCTTGAATTTCTCTGAATTAAGACAGATTTGTCAGGCAAGATTTTCCCTTAAGGAAACCATACTGACTTTGGCCTATTTTATCATGCGTCTCCAAGTACACTGAGATCTCATCCTTAATAATCCACTCCAACATCCTCCCAACCACTGAGGTCAGACGAACTGGCCTAGAGTTTCCTTTCTTCTTCCTCTCTCCCATTTTGAAGAATGTACTGACATTTGCAATTTTCCAGTCTTCCAAAACCATTCCAGAATTTAGTAATTCTTGAAAGATCATTACCAATGATCTTTCATGGGGGAGGGGGGGAAAGAGAGAGATAGGGGGTGAATACTTATGCAATCAATTGTTTTGTGCTTTACATTTGTAATCTGTAATATTACCAAGGGAAAAGGACCTTGACAATTGTGGGGATGACTTAAAGTGGACTGAAATGCTTGAGGGTATAGACATTAAGAAAGAGGATGTGCTGGAGCTTTTGAAAGTTATACAAATTGATGGAACCAGATGAGATATACCCCAGGCTACTGTAGGAAGCGAGGGAGGAGACTGCTGAGCCTCTGGCGATGATCTTTGCATCATCAATAGGGAAGGGAGAAGTATTAGGAGGATTGGAAGGTTGCAAACATTGTTCCCTTGTTCAAAAAAAAGGAGTAGAGATAACCCAGGAAAATATAGACCAACGAGCCATACTTCAGTGGTGGGCAAGTTGTTGAAGATCCTGAGAGGGAGGACTTATGAGCATTTGGAGAGACACAGGGATAGTCAGCATATCTTCATCAAGAGCAAGTCATGCCTTAGGAACCTGATTGAATTCTTTGAGGATGTAGCAAAACACATTGATGTGGCTGGAGTAGTGGATGTAGTGTATATGGATTTCAGTAAGGCATTTGATAAGGTTCCCTATGTGAGGTTCATTCAGGAAGTAATGAGGCATGGGATCCAAGGAGACCTTGCTTTGTGGATCCAGAATTGGCTTGCCCACAGAAGGCAAAATGTGGTTGTGGGTGGCTCGTATTCTGTATGGAGGACGGTGACCAGTGGTGTTCAGCAGGGATCTGTTCTGGGACCCCTCCTCTTTGTGATTTTTATACATGACCTGGATGACGAAGTAGAAGGGTTAGTAAATTTGCCGATGATACACATGCTGGAGGTGTTGTGGATAGTCTGGAGGGTTGTCAGGGGGTACAGTGGGACATCGATAGGATGCAGAACTGGGTTGAGAAGTGGCAGATGGAGTTCAACCCAGATAAGTGTGAAGTGGTTCATTTAGGTAGATCAAATTTGAAGCCAGAATATAATATTAATGGTAAAACTCTTGGCAGCGTGAAGGATCAGCAAGATCTTGGGGTCCGTCCGTCTCCATAGGACATTCAAAGCTGCTGTGAAGGTTGACAGTGTTGCCAAGAAGATGCATGGTGTGTTGGCCTTCATCAACCATGGGATTGAGTTCATGAGCCGTGAGGTAATCTTACAGCTATACAAGATCTTAGTGAGAGTACTGTGTTCAGTTCTGGTCACCTCATTACAGGAAGAATGTGAATGCTATAGAGAGTGCAGAAGAGATCTACAAGGATGTTGCTTTGGTTGGAGAGCATGCCTTATGAGAGTAGGTTGCTTAAACCATCTCCAACAGCTCTAGCAAACCTGCCCACAAGGATGTTGGTCCCCCTCGGATTCTAGTGGAAACTGGCCCTTTTGTACAGGTCACACATTCTTTAATGGTCTGACATTGTTTTGGATAGAATTTCTGCAGGGATTTCACTGATCAATTTTACTGCAAAATTGATATGGAAATGCAGGTGAAAGATTTTCTTTAATTCTCTTGAGATATGGAAAATCAACATTTGTTACTGATCCATAATTGGCCCTTAGAAATCAGTGCTGAATTACCTTTGAAAACAGTAGCAACTATACTGGTTAAATGCTTCTAACCAGTGTATTAGGCCTAAATAACGGAGACTACAATGGGATGAGGGAGGATTTGGCTAGTGTAGACAGGCTATGTGGTAGGATGGTTAAGGAAAATAGAAGACTTTCAAAGAGATAAATGTATGTATTTATTTATTTATTCATCCATCAACGGTGCTCAACAAAAGTATATTCCAGTTAAAAGCAAGGACGGTAAGGGTAGGGAGAGCCAGCCTTGGATAACTAAGGAAATAAGGAAGGCATCAAACTAAAAGCTTGTGCGTACAAAGTCGCCAAGAGTAGTGGGAAACTGGAAGATTGGGAAAACTTTAAACATAGAAACATAGAAAAACTACAGCACAATACAGGCCCTTCGGCCCACAAAGCTGTGCCGAACATGTCCTTACCTTAGAAAGCAAAGAACCACTAACCGAGCAATAAAGAAATGGAAGATAGATTATGAAAATAAACTAGCACAAAATATAAAAATGGATAGTAAAAGATTTTATAATTATATTAAGCGGAAAAAGGTAGCTAAAGTGAACATAGGTCCCTTGGAGGATGAGAAGAGGGGATTGATATTGGGTAATGAGGAAATGGCCAAGGCTTTGAATGACTATTGTGTATCAATCTTCACGGTGGAGGACACATGCCAAAGAGACATTATGAATGCGATGAGGACCTCGATATGATAGCTATCACTAAAGTAGTAGTACTGAGCAAGCATGAGGGAATCTGCGGATGCTGGAATTTCAAGCAACACACATAAAAAATGCTGGTGAACACAGCAGGCTAGGCAGCATCTATAGGAAGAGGTACAGTCAATGTTTCAGGCCGAGACCCTTCGTCAGGACTAACTGAAAGGGATAGTAAGAGATTTGAAAACCATTTTGGGCTGAGACCCTTCGTCAGGACTAACTGAAAGATCTCTTACTATCTCCTTTGAGTTAATCCTGATGAAGGGTCTCGGCCCGAAACGTCAACTGTATCTCTTCCTGTAGATGCTGCCCGGCCTGCTGCATTCACCAGCATTTTTTAGTACTGAGCAAACTTGTGGGCCTGAAGATAGACAAGTCCCCTGGTCCTGATGGAATGCATCCCAGGGTACTGAAAGAAATGGTAGAAATTATAATAGAGGCTTTGGAGATAACTTACTAAAATCCTCTGGACTCTGGGCAGGCCCTGGCAGATTGGAAGACAATGAACGTCACGCCACTATAGAACACCCAAGCTGAATAGGAAGTACTGTCCCTCAAGTTGTGTCAGTCCTCACTCCTGCAGCAGGAAAGACTGAGGATGGACACATCATTGAGAGAATGGGAAGAGCATGCAACTGGGAGCTTGAGGGTCCACTGCAGACAGAATGCAGGTGCTTTGCGAATCAGCTATCTAACGTGTACTTAGTCTCACTAATGCAGAGGAGGCCACGGTTTAAATTCCTGAATAACAAGAAGAGAAATGCAAAAACAAATGTTGCACCTCCTGAGGTGGTAGGGGAAAGTTCCTGGCGTGGGAGGGAAAGGTAGAGAGGGATGATCAGATCAAAGCATGATCCCGTAGAAGGTGAAAGGGGTTGGGAGAAGATGTGGCTAGTAGTGAGAATGCATTGCACTGTTGGAAATGACAAACAATGAATGCAGACACTGGTAAGATGAAAGGAGAGTAGGGCAGCTCTATCTCTATTCCAATTGGAGGGAGACTGGGTGAAAGCAGATGTCCAAGAAACAAAAAGAATGAAAGTGAGGGCTCCACCAACCATAGCAGAAGGCTGGTTTTCTGATAAAGATGATATCTGATGTTCTGGAATGATGGGCCTTATCTTCACATCAGATTTGATGGATAAAGGGGAAGCCTTTTAGGACCAAGATGAGGAAAAACTTCTTCACACAGAGAGTGGTGAATCTGTGGAATTCTCTGCCACAGGAAACAGTTGAGGCCAGTCCATTGGCTATATTTAAGGGGGAGTTAGATATGGCCCTTGGGGCTAAAGGGATCAGGGGGTATGGAGAGAAGGCTGGTACAGGGTTCTGAGTTGGATGATCAGCCATGATCATACTGAATGGTGGTGCAGGCTCAAAGGGCCGAATGGCCTACTCCTGCACCTATTTTCTATGTTTCTATGTTTCTATAACCGGGGAGTGAAGGATGGCATCTTTACAAGAGAGAAGACGGTAAGAGTGTATTCTAGGAAGCTGTGGAGCTCAACAGGTTTATAGAAAATGATTAGTTTGTCTCCTGAAATGGAGACAGAGATCCAGATAAGGGAGCAAAATCGTCCATGAATTTGAGAAAAGGAGTAGTGGTTAGTAGCAAAGGTGATAAAACTGATGAGTTTCGCACAGGTGCAGGAAGCAGCTGGCACCAATGTAATGAATAGAGTTGTGGAGTGATATTGACGAAGATGTTGAACAGGGGTTGTTACCTTATCAATAGCTTTGTAACTTGTACACCTCATTTGCTGCAAGTAAAATAAGTCCAACCTATCTAACCTAGTCATAGTAGTCATAGTCATATTTTATTGATCCCGGGGGAAATTGGTTTTCATTACAGTTGCACCATAAATAATAAATAGTAATAGAACCATAAATAGTTAAAATAGTAATATGTAAATTATGCCAGTAAATTATGAAATAAGTCCAGGACCAGCCTATTGGCTCAGGGTGTCTGACCCTCCAAGGGAGGAGTTGTAAAGTTTGATGGCCACAGGCAGGAATGACGTCCTATGACGCTCTGTGCTGCATCTCGGTGGAATGAGTCTCTGGCTGAATGTACTCCTGTGCCCACCCAGTACATTATGTAGTGGATGGGAGACATTGACCAAGATGGCATGCAACTTAGACAGCATCCTCTTTTCAGACACCACCGTGAGAGAGTCCAGTTCCATCCCCACAACATCACTGGCCTTACGAATGAGTTTGTTGATTTTGTTGGTGTCTGCCACCCTCAGCCTGCTGCCCCAGCACACAACAGCAAACATGATCGCACTGGCCACCACAGACCCGTAGAACATCCTCAGCATCGTCTGGCAGATGTTAAAGGACCTCAGTCTCCTCAAGAAATAGAGGCGGCTCTGACCCTTCTTGTAGACAGCCTCAGTGTTCTTTGACCAGTCCAGTTTATTGTCAATTCGTATCCCCAGGTATTTGTAATCCTCCATGTCCACACTGACCCTCTGGATGGAAACAGGGGTCACCTATATTCATAAGTAAGATATTTCATCCCAACACCCTGGTGAATCTCTTCAGCACTCTCTCAATAACATTCATCCCCTGTAATATGGCAACCAGAACTGCACATACTATTCCACATCAAACAACTTACTATCCATCACTGACTTGAACTGTTCACCATGTGTCTTTCTGCCACTGGAGATGGTACTGAGAGAATTGTAAAGCTGAGCAGGGAAAACATAGGAACAGGTGGAAGGGCCCAAAGGAGAAGACTGATAGGCAAATTAACTAAACCATACTTAAGATAAATTCATGAAAGCCTAGTCACCTATGAGATGGATCAGTGAAGGTTCTAAAGGTTCACAGGCTTCTGAGTACATAACATTTTTTTCCCTCATCTAAATTACAGGTGAGCAACCCCTTCAACCCAGCCCACATTTCCTAGCTCTAGACTCTCAAGCTGGACTCTCTCAGGATCTACCCTCACAGCTCTCCCAATTATGATCTGATGGAGTGGAGAATCTCAATTATTGAAAAGTTGTGGGCATGTGAAAATAGATCTCATAGAAGAAATGGTAAATAGTGTTTTTACTTTTACAAGCATCTTTTGCAGGGTAGTAAAGGGTTCAATCTCCTACCTGACAGAGATATATCTTATGTAGATGCCATTCTTGTCCCAGGGCACAGATGGTGATATCACTGTTTTCTCCAGCGAGGAAAAGAGTCTGATAAATATACTTGGAAGTGCTTTTCAGCTTCTTTCTGTAAAGTCAACAGAACTTGGCATTAAGACAAAAGCAACAAAATTAAACATGCTGTAATAGTGCAGCAGACAAATTAAGTAATTGGCACAGCTTTTGATGTGCTGCTTTGGCAGGTTAAGGACAGGTCTGAAGATGGAGGAATGAATCTGAAAGTAGAGGGCATCAATCCAGCAGTAAGTTCTCTGACTCTTGCCAAATATACATAACTGAGATCAAGGCAGCAACTTAAATTGTGCAGCACAACTTGCGATCCACTTCCCAGGAGAAACCATGAGAATTCAATGTTTGAATGCAGATATTCCAGGAAACCCAAATTGCTGCTATGAAATTCACAACCAGATGTTTGCTTTAATTTAAATTTGCAAATCCTCAAGTTTATTTACTATTGATGCTTTCTGGTGTGTAAA
The DNA here is from genome assembly GCF_030028105.1 of Mobula birostris. Taxonomy (NCBI): domain Eukaryota; kingdom Metazoa; phylum Chordata; class Chondrichthyes; order Myliobatiformes; family Myliobatidae; genus Mobula; species Mobula birostris. The sequence goes on along the minus strand of NC_092377.1, from coordinate 170,340,087 downwards.
ATGAGATAAAAGCAGCATACTTCACACTGCTGGGCTTAGTTCCACAGAGTGAACGTGATCCAATCTTGAGGTTCTTTGCCCCCCCCAGACAAAATGAGATCAAAAAGATGGCATTAGAAGTATATTAGTTGTTCCTGCTTAATTTTTCTCCACTCTCCTGATTTTTGTTATTAAAATGGGAATGGGGGAGGGGGGCAGGAAGACATGGGACTGCCAAGGTACCAGCTGGGAGTTACCCCAAATAGCAAGTTGTTATTCTTCATCTGCTGTCTAGGGAAATCAATACTTTATCCCCCTTTTCTCTCTTCCATGGCCTTCAGTCCTCCATTAGATTCCCCCTTTTCCAGCCCTGTATCTCTTTCCCAACCAACTTCCCATCTCTTTACTTCATCCCTCCCCCTCCTGGTTTCATCTATCACTTTGTTTCTCCCTCCCCCGCCACCACCTTTTAAATCCACTCCATCTTTTTTCCCTCCAGTCTTGCTGAAGCGTCTCGGCCCAAGACGTTAACTGTACTCTTTTCCATGGTTATTACCTGGCCTGCTGAGTTCCTCCAGCATTTTGTGTGTTGCTTGGATTTCCAGCATCTGCAGATTGCCTCTTGTTTGTGACTGGTATGCCTTGAAATTCAAGGGCTCATTGAGAAGTATCTTAAAGGTTGTGTGAGTGCCTGACTCCAATATCTTCTCAGTTAGTGCATTCCAGATTGCAACCATGCTGGGGGGGGGGTGCGAGTCGAGTCCATAGCTCTTTGTCCTTTGGCTTAGACACTTCTGCCTAAACCAAGAGCTTCTTCCTGAGCACTTACTCATGCTTTTCATAACTTCCAGCACAGATCCCTGCCTGTCGCCTCTGCTTTAAGGAGAGCAAAACCATCCCATCTCTCATAACTGAAACCTTAGAATCCAGGCAACATTCTTTTGAATTCCCTCTGCACCACTTCCAGTGCAATCACATTCTTCCTGTACTTCATTGCTCTTGTCTCTATGCCCCAAATAATGAAGTATACTACTTCTTCATTCTACCTAACGACACTGTCACTTTGTACACAAAGGCCCTTTTGTTTCTTCAATATTCTTTGATGTTTATTATTCATCTTTAATTGCCACAAAGGTATCACATACCCAGGACAAGTGACATATCTTAGCCAGACTACACTGGGGTTGAATACTAACGACAAAGTGGATTTTGTTTTTAAATGTTAACAATCTCGCTTTTGCTCGGGTGTATTTAATGTTCCGACTTGCCAAGGTGGGATTTTAACTCAGAACCAGGTTTATTATCATGGGCATGTGACACAAAATTTGTTAACTTAGCAGCAGCAGTTCAATGCAATACATAATATAGAAGGAAAAAAAAAGAACAAAATGAATTAATTACAGTATACATATATTGAATAGATTTAAAAAATCGTACAAAAATCAGAAATAATATATATTAAAAAGTGAGGTAGTGTTCAAGGGTTCAATGTCTATTTCGGAATCGGATGGCAGAGGGGAAGAAGCTGTTCCTGAATCGCTGAGTTTGTGACTTTTAGGCTTCTGTACCTCCTAACTGATGGTAACAGCGAGAAAAGGGCATGCCTTGGGTGCTGGAGGTCCTCAATAACGGACGCTGCCTTTCTGAGACACTGCTCCCTGAAGATGTCCTGGGTACTTTGTAGGCTAGTACCCAAGATGAGCCGACTAAATTTACAACCTTCTGCAGCTTCTTTCGCTCCCGTGCAATAGCCCCCCTCATACCAGACAGGATACAGCCTGTCAGAATGCTCTCCACAGTACAACTATAGAAATTTTTGAGTGTACTTGTTGACATACCAAATCTCTTCAAACTCCTTATGAAGTACAGCTGCTGTCTTGCCTTCTTTATAACTACATCAATATGTTGGGACCAGATTAGATCCTCAGGGATCTTAACACCCAGGAACTTGAAACTGCTCACTCTCTCTCCACTTCTGATCCCTGTATGAGGATTGGTATGTGTTCCTTCTTTTTACCTTCCTGAAGTCCACAATCAGCTCTTTCATCTTACTGACGTTGAGTCCAAGGTTGTTGCTATGACACCACTCCACTAGTTGGTATATCTCACTCCTGTATGCACTCTCATCACCAGCTGCGATTCTACCAACAATGGTTGTATCTTCAGCAAATTTATAGATGGTATTTGAGCTATGGCTAGTCACACAGTCATGGGTATAGACAGAGTAGAACAGTGGGCTACAGAGGGCTAAGCACATACCCAAGGTGCACCAGTGTTGATCGTCAGCGAGGAGGAGATATTATCACCAATCCACACAGATGGTGGTCTCCCAGTTAGGAAGTGGAGGATCCAATTGCAGAGAGGTACACAGAGGCCCAGGTTCTGCAACTTCTCAATCAGGATTGAGGGAAATAATGGTATTAAACACTGAGCTGTAATCAATGAACAACATCCTGACATAGGTGTTTGTGTTGTCCAGGTGGTCTAAAGCCGTGTGAAGAGCAATTGAGATTGCATCTGCTGTTTACCTATTGTGGTGATAGGCAAATTGCAATGGGTCCAGGTCCTTGCTGAGGCAGGAGTTCATTCTAGTCATGGATGGGAAGGCACGTTTCTACCTTCATCATCTGAAATGCCTAAAAGCCAGCATCAAAACAACTCTGCACGTGCAAAACTATTTGCACATTTCCAAATTTTAGGTGCATACTTCATTGTTTGTGAAAAGTATAACAATGTCAGATTTAAAAGGAATGATCCACATAAAGAACAATGTCACATTAAAGGGAAGAGTGCAAAGTTTAAGAAAGCCTTTGTATAGCCCTAAAACAAACCTGAACTAATCAGTACTTACTTTCAAGCATGAGGGCTCTAGGAATACGTCAGGTCCAGAAGTAGTAAAAGAGAGACCCGTGAGTGTTCATAAGACATAGGAGCTGAATTAGGTCACTCAGCTCACTAAGTCTTCTCCGTAATTCCAACTTGGCTGATTATTATCCCTCTCAACCACTTTCTCATGCCTTCTCCCCATAACCCTTGACCCTATCAACCTCTGCTTAATGGCATGGCCTCCACAACCATCTGTGGCAATGAATTCTACAGATTCACCACCCTCTGGCTGAAGAAATTCCTTCTTATCTCTGTTCTAAATGGACACTCCTCTATTCCGAAGCTTTGGTCCTAGACTCACCCATGATAGGAAACATCCTGTCCACTTAAATGCTGTCTTGACCTTTCAATATTCAGTAGGATTCAATGAAACTCCCCCCTCTCCCCCATTCTTCTAAACTCCAGTGAGTACGGGCCCGGAGCCATCAAATGCTCATACATTAACCCTTTCGTTCCCAGAATAATTCTCATAAACCTCATCTAAACCCTCTCCAATGCCAGCACAACTTTTCTTAGACAAGGGGCCCAAAGCTGTTCATAATATTCCAAGTGTGGTCTGACCAATGGCTTAGAAAGCCTCAGCATCACATCCTTGCTCTTATATTCTAGTCTAATATTGCATTTGCCTTCCTTACCATCAACTCAACCTGCAAGTTAATCTTTAGAGAATCCTGCATAAGGACTGCCAAGTCCCCTTGCAACTTAACTTTCTGAATTTTCTCTCCATTTAGAAAATGGTCTACGCCTTCATTCCTTCTACCAAAGTGCATGACCATATACTTCACTACATTATATTCCATCTAGCACTTCTTTACCCATTCAGCCAATCTGTCCAAGTCCTCTGCAGGCTCCCTGCTCCCTCAACACTACCTGCCCTTCCACCTAGCTTTTATCGTCTGCAAACTTGGCCACAAAACCATCAATTCCAACATCCAAATTGTTGGCATATAGCATGAAAAGAAGTAGTCCCAATACTGAACCCTGCAGAACACCACTTGTCTTCGACAGCCAACCAAAACAGGCTCCCTTTATTCTGACTCTTTGCCTCTTGCCAAGCAGCGAATCTTTTAACCATGCTGGTATTTTTCCCACCACGGGCTCTTACATCTTCATGTACCGATTCTCCTTTGTCTGCTTGTTAGTTCTTCAAAGAATTCGAACAGAGTTGTCAGGCAAGATTATCCCTTAGGAAACCATGCTGACTTTGGCCTATTTTATTGAGCACCACCAAGTATCCCCAAAACTCATCCTCAGTAATGGACACCAACATATTCCCAACCATTGAGGTCGGGCTAACTGACCTACAAGAACACAAGAAATAGGAGCAGGAGTTGGCCATCTGGCCCATCGAGCCTGCTCCGCCATTCAATAAGATCATGGCCGATCTGGGCATGGACACATCTCCACCTACCTGCCTTTCCCCCATAACCCTTAATTCCCCTACAATGCAAAAATCTATCCAACCTCATCTTAAATACATTTACTGGGGTAGCCTCCACTGCTTCATTGGGCAGAGAATTCTACAGATTCACCACTCTCTGGGAAAAGCAGTTCCTCCTCATCTCTGCCCAAAATCTACTCCCCCAAATTGTGAGGTTATGTCTCCTATTCCTAGTCTCACCTACCAGTAGAAACAACTTCCTGCCTCTACCTTATGAATCTCTTCCATAATTTTATATGCTTCTATAAATCTCCTCTTATTTTTCTGATTCCAGCGAGTACCATCCCAGCTCAATCTCTTCTCATAGTCTCCTCCTTACGGAGGGGATGTCAGGGATAAGCTATTTAAAAAAAAAATGCAAAGTGGTGAGTGCGTGGAATGGACTGCCAGTGACTGTGGTAGAGATGGATACAATAGGGTCTTTTAACAGGCTCCTGGATAGGTACATGGAGCTGAGAAAAATAGAGGGCTATGAGTAACTCTAGGTACAAAGTAAGTACATGGTCGGCACAGCATTGCGGGCTGAAGGGCCTGTATTGTGCTGTAGGCTTTCTACGTTTCTTTTGTCCAACCCCTTCATCTCTGGATCAACCCGGTGAACCTCCTCTGCACTGCCTCCAAAACCAGTATACCATTCCTCAAGTAAGGAGACCAGAACTGAACGCAGTACTCTAGGTGTGCCCTCAACAGTACCCTGTACGGTTGTAGCATAACTTTCCTGCTTTTAAATTCACTCCCTCTAGCAATGAACGGCAACATCCCATTTGCAGGCCTTCTTGACAGCCTGCTGCACCTGCATACCAACCTTTTGTAATTCTTGCACAAGCACTCCCAAGTCTCTCTGCACAGCAGCATGCTTCAATTTTTTTTTAACCATTTAAATAATAACCTGCTCTTCTAATTTTCTTTCCAATGTGGATTTCCTCGCATTTACCAACATTGTACTCCATCTGCCAGACCCTTGCCCACTCACTTATCCTAACTATATCTCTCTAGAGACTCTCCATATCTTCTGCACAATTTGCTTTTCCACTCAGTTTAGTATCATCAGCAAACTTAGATACAGTACACTCGGACCTCTCTTCCAGATCATTAATGTATATCGTGAACAGTTGTGGCACACGGCTCACCACTGATTGCCAAACAGAATAACAACCACGTATCCCAACTCTCTGCTTTCTATTTGCTCTAATTTTCTTTCTTCTGCCTCCCTCCCCTCTTGTAAATGTTAACCCACTCTTCAATTTTCCAGTCCTCCACAACCATTCCAAAGATCATTACTAATGCCACAATTTATTTGTCTGTTACTACCTCTTCAGCATCATTTTCCAGCGGTCGGTCCAATATCCACTCACTTCTCATTTACTCTTTATATATCTGAAAAGAATTTTTGGCATCCTTTAATATTTTAAACTAACTTACCTTCATATTTCATCTTTACTAATAGCTTTTTTTCCCCAAGTTGCCTTCTACTGGTATTTTAAGATTCCCAATGCTCTAACATCCCACTAATTTTCTGCTATATTGTATGCCCCCCTTTTGCTTTTATGCTGCCTTTGACTTCCCTTGTCAGCCACAGTTGCCTCATTCTCTCCTTAGAATACTTCTTTTATCTTTGGTGTGTACCTATCCTGCACCTTCCAAATTGTCCCCAGAAACTCCGGCCATTGCTTTTTTGCTGCCATCCCTGCTAGTATCCCCTTCCAATCCACTTTGGCATGCTCCTCTTTCATGCCTCTGTAATTCCTCTTACTCCACTGTAATACTGATAAATCTGACTTCATTGTCCCCCTCTCAAACTGGGGGTTGATTTCCATCATATTATGATCGCCTTCTCAATGTTCACTTATCTTAAGCTTCCTATTCCAATCAGGTTTATTACACAACACCCAATCCCGAATTGCCACAAGCTGCTCTAAAAAAAAGCCATCTTGTAGGCATTCTTCAAATTCCCCCACCTAGGATCCACTTATCAATTTAATTTTCCCAGTCTACCTGTATATTGAAATCTCTGAGGACTATCGTAACATTGCCTTTATTACATGACTTTTCTATTTCCCGTTGAAATTTATATCCCACATCCTGACTACTGTTTGAGGACCTGTATATAGCCCCCATCAGGGACTTTCTACTCTTGTAGTTTCTAAATTCTACCCACAAGAATTCTACACCTTCTGATCCTATGACACCTCTTTCTAATTTGATTTCATTTCTTACCAACAGAGCCACCCCATCCCCTCTGCCTATTTGCCTGTATTTTTGATACAAGATACATCCTTGGATATTAAGCTCCCAACTATGATCTTTCTTCAGCCAGGTGTCAGTGATGCCCACTACTGCCAATCTGGAACTGTGCTACAAGATCATCTATATTATTCTGTATACTGCGTACATTCAAATATAACACCTTCAGTCCTGTATTCATCACCCAGTCTACCTGCATACTGAAATCTCATTAAGCTGAAAAGGGCATAGAAAAGATTCAGAAGGATGTTACTGGGACTGGAGGGTTTGAGTTGCACAGAGCATAGAAGGCTGAGGGATGACGTTATATTGGTTGATCAAGTCATGAGGGGCACTGTTTTTTCTATAGAAGAAAGAAACAACCACCCCACTCCTTCAACTACTACTCTCAGGGCCTCTTGTACTAACACAATCAGTTAGTATTCGGAAAATTGACACCCCACCAATACAAAAAGGCTACTTTAATTGCATATCTGTCTACCTATCAATTCCTCTACATATCTATATCCTGCTAATATGTCTGTAATATAATGCCAGCAAAGTGACAATTGCCTTTTGGCTTCTGATCTCTGCCCCAAGGGCTACTTTAAGGAGCCTTCTAGAATAACCTCCATTAATAAAATAATGCATTCTTTTACTAATAGTAAAATACTCACTTCCTATTTATTGTCTTACCTGAAAATTCTATATTCTAGGATACTGGGTTACTAGTCCTGCTTGTCATTCAATCGCGTCTCATGATATTGTAGAACTCCATGCTAATAAAATTTGAATTAATCTACATTAGTAGTTATAAACCTTGCATAACATGTGCCTTTGAATTCCTTGGATGTTCATTTACTTCATTTGTTAGTCACAGAGTCGTAGAGAAGTACAGCAGGAAAAAAGGCCCTTCAGCCCATCTAGTACATGTCAAAAGCATTTAAACTGCTTATTCCCATCAACCTGCACCAGGAACATAGCCCTCCATACCACCTACAGAGGACATACCTATCCAAACTTCTCTTTAAAGTTGAAATCGAGCTCGCATGTACCACTTGTGCTGGCAACTTGCTCCACACTCTCACCACCCTCGGAGTGGAGAAGTTTCCTTCGTGTTCCTCTTACGCTTTTCATCTTTCACCCTTAATCGATGACCCCTCTAATTGTAGTCCCCACCTCATTAGAAAAAGCATGTTTGCATTTCCCTATCTATACCCCTTATAATTTTGTGTATCTCTATCAAATCTCTCAATCTTCTACGCTCCAAGGAATAAAGTCCAAACCTATTCAATCTTTCCGAATAACTCAGGGCCTCCAGACCCGGAAACATCTTTGTAAATTTTCTCTGTACTCTTTCAACCTTATTTACACCTCTCCTGTAGGTAGGTGACTGCACCTTGCCATCAAACAATATGATACATCCTTTCCATTTCCAATTCAGTTTCAACCTCCCTACACAGCATTTGCAAAACTCCTGGCGAAAATGGATACACAAGGGACTGCAGAAGCTGGAATTTGTAGCAACAGACAAACTGCTGCAACAGGGGCTCCCAACCTGGGTTCCATGAGTTGGGAACCCTGTGCTAGAGGTTCTCACAAATCAGCAGCAGCATTTATGGATAGAAATGGTCATTCACCGTTTTGGCTAGGGACCCCATTGTTGATTGTCCATTTCCCTCCCAGAAAGGCTCCGTCTCCTTCTGGTTAAATAAAGGGCAACAAATTCCATTTGTACAGGGCACATCTTATCAAAAACAGTCCCAATGATCCAGGAACTTGAAGCCCA